>NC_135882.1:38002175-38102175 GCF_964194155.1 Cetorhinus maximus | reverse complement strand
AAGGTCTGAGCTATGAGGAAAGGTTGGATAGGCTGGGGTTGTTTTCCTTGGAGCAGCGAAGATTGAGAGGGGACATGATAGAGGTGTATAAGATTATGAGGGGCATAGATAGGATGGATAGGAAGGCACTTTTTCCATTAGTAGAGGGGTGAATAACCAGGAGGCATAGATTTAAGGTAAGAGGTAGAAGGCTAAGGGGGGAGTTGAGGAGAAATCTTTTCACCCAGAGGGTCGTGGGAGTCTGGAACTCACTGCTTGGAAGGGTGAATGAGGAGCTGTCGTAACATTTAAGAAGTATTTAGGTATTCACTTACATTGCCATAGCCTCCAGGGCTATGGGCCAAGTGCTGGAAAAGGAGATTAGTGTAGTCAGATCTTTGTTGGCCGGCGTGGACACAATGTGCTGGATGGCCTGTAATTGTCTATGAGTCTATGATTTCGATTCTTGGGATATTGGATTGGATCTGGGGGAGATGGGCCCTGTACAGGTCAGACAGGTTGCGCAAAAGTAGTGCTGGAACTGTGTTCCTTGCTGAGCATTTTGCTAGTGCTAGTGGGGAGGGTTTAAACTAAATTGGCAGGCATGTGGGAACCAGGAGATAATATCAGAGAGGAATACCAAGGTGCACAGAAGAGTGGGAGCGATAGATAGCACTAAATAAAGAATAGTAAGCTAATAGGTGAAATCAGGGTATGGGAGAAAGTAATAAAGTCTAAATCAGAGTTACAGTGCATGTGTGTGAATGCACAGCGTGTGACAAATATTACTGGTGAGTTAATGGTGCAGATTGCCATGTGGAAATACAATGTTGTGACTATAATAGAGACCTGGCTCAAAGAAAGGCAGGAATGGGTGTTAAATATTCCTGGATATAAGGTGTTCAAGAAAGATAAGAAAGGAAGAAAAGTGGGGGTGGGGGGGGTGACAGGGACATTATTGATTAAGGAGAGCATTGCAATGCTGGAGAAAAAGGATGTTTTAGAGTGGTTAAGGACAGAATCTATCTGGCTGGAGTGAAGGAAGAAAAAAGGTGCAATTATATTGCATGGTGTAGTCTATAGGCCACCAAGTAGTGGGAAGGATGGAGAGGAATCAATTTGCAAGGAAACTACAGAGACATGCAAAAATTATCGAGTAGTTATAACAGGGTACTTTAATTATTCAAATATAGACTGGGATTGTAGTAGTGTGAAGGGCAGGGAGGGGCAAGAGTTCCTAGAGTGTGTTCAGGAAAATTATCTACCATAGTACGTTGCCAGTCCAACAAGGGAGGCAAAGCTAGACCTGGTTCTTGGGAATGAGGAGAGCCAAGTGGATCAAGTGTCAGTGGGAGAACAATAATCATTGTATCATAAGGTTTAGATTAACCATGGAAAAAAGGACAAAGAACAATCCAGAGTAAGAATAATTAACTGGGGGAAAGCCAACTTCAATGGGATAAAGAACGGATCTGGGTTGCGTAAATTGGAATCAAAGGTTGGCAGGAAAAATTACGGCTGAACAATGTGCTCCCTTCAAGAGGACATGGTTGGGCATTGTCAAGGTATATTCCCTCAAAAGGGAAAGGTAGGGCAAACAAAACAGAGCTCCTTGGATGACAAAGCAGATAGAAATTATAATGACGAAAAAGTATCTTTATGATAGATGTCAGGTAGAAAATACAATTGAGAACCAAGCTGAGTATAGAAGGTTCAGAGATGTCTGAAAAAGCAAATAAGAGAAGCAAAGACGGAGCATGAAAAGAGACTGGCAGCTCACATAAAAGTGAATCCCAAAGGTTTCTACAGGCTTATAAATAGTAAAAGGAGGATTAGGGACCAAAGGAGGGGAGGCAAAGGACATAGCTGAGGTATTAAATGAATACTTTGCATTTGTTTCACCAAGGAAGATAATGCTGCCCAGGAGATAGTGAAGGGAGGAGGTAATTCAGACACTAGAAGGGTTTCAAATTGTTAAGGGGGTGGTACTGGATCGGCTGTCTGCATTTAATGTTGTAAGGCAACAGGACCGTATGAGATGCATCCAAGAATACTAAGGGAAGTGAAAGTGGAAATTGCAGAGGCACTTTTTATAATCTTACAGCCTTCCTTAGACTCAGGGATGGTGCCACAGGATTGGACAAAAGGGTGTAAAGATAAGCCCAGTAACTACAGGCCAGTCATTTTAACTTCAGTGGCAGGGAAACATCTAGAAAAAAATACCTCGGGACAAAATGAATAGTCACATGGATGAAAGTGGGTTAATTAAAGGAAAGCCAGCATGGATTTTAAGGTAAAATCATGTTTAATAACTTGCTGCAGTTTTTAGAAGAGCTAGCAGGGAGGGTTGATAAGGGCAATGCTGTCGATGTTGTGTACATAGACTTCTGAAAGGCATTTGATGCAATGGCGCACAACAGACCTGTGAGCAAAGTTACAGCTCATGGAATAACAGTAGCAGTAGAACATGAATACAAGATTGGCTGAGTGACAGGAAATAGAGGGTACTGGTTAATGGATGTTTCTCAGGCTGGTCGAAGATGTATAGTGGAGTTCTGCAGGGGTCAGTTTTTGGGACCCTTGTTTTTCCTGGTATATATTAATGACCTAGACCTTGGTGTAAAGGGCACAATTTAAAAATTTACACATGATGCTAAACTTGCAAGCATTGCGAACTGTGAGGATGACAGTGTAGAACTTCAAAAGGACATATATAAGTTGGTGGAATGGGTGGACAGGTGACAGGTGAAGCTCATTGCAGAGAAATGTGAAGTGATTCATTTTGGTAGGAAGAATATGGAGAGACAATAGCAAATAAAGGGTACAATTCTAAAGCAGGTGCAGGAGCAGAGGGACCTGTGTTTATATGTGCATAAGTCATTGAAGGCAGTACAGGTTGAAAGGGAGGTTAATAAAGCATACAGTGTCCAGGCCTTTACGAATAGGGGCATGGGGTACACGAGCAAGGAAGTTATGTTGAACCAAGATACCAATTCGGCTTCTGCTGGAGTATTGCGTCCAGTACTGAGTGCCGCAGTTTAGCAACAATATGAAGGCATTGGACAGAGTGCGGAAAAGATTCCAAAAGAATAGTTCCAGGGGTGAGGAACTTCAGTTATGAAGACAGATTGCAGAAGTTAGCACTGTTTTCCCTCTAGAAAAGGTTGAGAGGAGTTTTGATAGAGGTATTCAAAATCATGCAGGGTCTGGACAGAGTAGAACCATCCCACTCATGAAAAAAAAAAGAATGAGAGGGCAGAGTGGCAAAAACGATATCAGAAAAAAACCTTTTTCATGCAAAAAGTGGTTCAGGTCTGGAATGTACAGCCTGAATTTTTTTTATATTCATTCATGGGGTGTGGGCTTCGCTGGCTAGGCCAGCATTTATTGCTCATCCCCAGTTGCCCTTGAGAAGATGGGGGTGAGCTGCCTTCTTGAACCACTGCACCCAGAGTGCTGTTAGGAAGTTAGGATTTTGACCCAGCGACAGTGAAGGAATGACGATATATTTCCAAGTCAGGATGGTGAGTAACTTGGAGGGGAACTTCTAGGTGGTGGTGTCCCCGTCTATCTGCTGCCTTTGTCAGAGAATTTTATCATAAAATTGTTACAGTGCAGAAGGGGGCCATTCGGCCCATAGTATCTGCACCAACTCACCAAATGAGCAAGACAGGAGTGTGATGGAATACTCCCCACTTGCCTGGATGAGTGCAGTGCCCACAACACTCAAGAAGCTTGACACCATCCAGGACAAAGCAGCCCGCTTGATTGGCACCACATCCACAAACATTCATTCCATCCACCACTGACGCACAGTAGCAGCAGTGTGTACCATCTACAAGATGCACTGCAGGAATTCACCAAGGCTCCTTCGACAGCATCTTCCAAATCCATGACCCACTACCATCTAGAAGAACAAGGGCAGCAGATAGATGGGAATACCACCACCTAGAAGTTTCCCTCCAAGTCACTCACCATCCTGACTTGGAAATATATCGCCGTTCCTTCACTGTCGCTGGGTCAAAACTCTGGAACTCCCTTCCTAACAGCACTGTGGGTGTACCTACACCACATGGACTGCAACGGTTTCAGAAGGCAGCTCACCACCATCTTCAAGGGCTATTAGGATGGGCAATAAATGCTGGCCTAGCCAGTGACGTCTACATCCCATGAATGTATAAAAAAGCCTTCTGGAAGTCCATCAACTACATTGACCTCATCAACCCTCCCTGTTATTACTTCAAAACCTCTGGAAAGTTAAACTGTGTGCCCTTAACAAATCTGTGCTGATTTTCCTTAATTAACCCAACATTTTCCCAAGTGACTATTAATTTTGTTGCAAGTTATCCTTTCTAGAAGCTTCCCCACCACCAAAGTTAAGCTCACTGGCCTGTATCTTTACACACACTTTTGAACAAGGGTGTAACAGTTGCAATTTTCCAGTCGTCTGGTACTACCCAAGTCTAAGGAGGGCTGGATGTTTATGGCCAGTGCCTCCACAATTACCACTCTCACTTCCTTCAGCATCCTTCGATGCTTCCCATTCTCCTGGTGCCTTGTCAACTTTAAGCACCGACAGCCTATCCAATACCTCCTCCTTATCAATTTTATGCACTTCTAGTGTCTGGACTACCTTCTCCTTCACCATGAACTGGCCACTTTCTTCCTTCATAAAGACAAATGCAAAGTATGACATGACAGGATTAATTAATGACCTCAGGATAAAGGCACCCCTAGGTAGCATCAACCACAATATGATTGAATTTTATATCCAGTTTGAAAAGGATAAGAGTGGGTCGAAGACTCTAACTTAATAAAGGGCAACTATGTAGGGATGAAAGCTGAGCTAGCTGAAGAGAACTGGGAAACTAGGTTAGAGGATAGGTTAATGGAGAAGCAGTGGCAGACATTTAAGGGGATATTTCAGAATATGTACGTTCCTACTATAAAGAAAACTTCTAAGGGGAGGACCCACCATCTGTGCTTAACTAAAGATGTTAAGGAAAGCATTAAACTTAAAGAAAAAGCATAAAACTCCACAAAGATGAGTGGCAGGACAGATGAATGGATGGAATATAAAGAACGGCAGAGAATTACTAAAAGGTTAATCAGGAGAAAAAAAATTAGTGTATGAGAGGAAGCTAGCTAGAAATGTTAAAACAGATAACAAGAGTTTCTACAGGTATTTAAAAAGGAAAAAAGAGTAAGTAAAGTGAGTGTTGGTCCTCTAGAGAGTGACAGTAGGGAGTTAATAGTAGATAATAAGGAACTAGCTGAAGAAATGAACAAATATTTTGCTTCTGTGTTCACTATAGAGGATACAAAAAACATTCCAGTAATGCTGCAAATCAGGAGGTGAATGGGAGAAAGGAACTTGGTGAAATTGAAATCACTAGGGAAACAGTACTGAGCAAATTAATGGAGCTGCAGGCTGGCAAGTCTCCAGGTTCCGATGGACTACACCCTAGGGTCTTAACAGAGGTGGCCAATGAGGTAGTCGATGCACTGGTGTTAATTTTCTGAAATTCGCTAGATTTTGGAGAAGTTCCATCAGATTGGAAAGTAGTAAATATAACCCCTCTCTTCAAGAAGGGAGGGAGACAGAAAACTATAGCTTGACATCTGTCGTGGAGAAGTTATTAGAATCAATCAATCATTAAGGAGGTTATAGCTGGGCACTTAGAAGAGCTCAAGGCAATTGGGAAGAGTCAGCATGGTTTTGTGAAAGGAAAATCATGTTTAACCAATTTACTGGAGTTTTTTGAAGGGGTAACGTGAGCAGTGGATAAAGGGGTGCCTGAAGATGTACTGTACTTGGGTTTCCAGCAGGCATTTGATATGGTGCTACATCAAAGATTATTATGGAAAATAAGAGTGCGTGGTGTAGAGGGTAACATATTAGCATGGATAGAAGATTGGCTGGCTGGCTGGCAGAAAGCAGACAGTATGCATAAATGGGTCTTTTTTGACTGGCAGGATGTGACGAGTAGAATCCCACAGGGGTCTGTACTGGGGCCTCAACTTTTTACGATTTACATCAACAACTTAGATGAGGGGGGTGAAGACATCGTAGCTAAATTTGCAGATGACTCAAAGATAGGTCGGAAAGTATGTTGTGAGGAGGTTGCAGATGGATATAGATAGGTTGAGTGAGTGGGAAAAGATCTGGCAAATGGAGTTTAATGTGGGAAAATGTGAAGTTGTTCACTTTGACTGGAGAACAAAAAAACAGAGCATTACTTAAATGGAGAACGGCTGCATAATTCTGAGATGCAGAGGGATCTAGGTGTTCTAGTACATGAGTCACAAAAAGATTTATGGCCCAATACCACTGCCTCTCCCTACAGATACCTCTGATCAATTCCTTGTACCTCTCTCCATGAACCTTCTCCCATCCCCTCCCAAACTTGTTTCTGCACCCTCCCCTGCAAAAGACTCTGCACCATGCCATTTATAACTGCACTTACAAATGCCCACCTGCCTAATCTTTAACCCTCCACTCACTACAATCTTTTCAGAGCTCAATCACACCCTCATCTCCACATTCAATGCCCCTGCCCCTTACTTTCTCCCACGCTGGTCATTCTACTTGGTATTGTCCATCTTAATTGTCTCAAGTTCATGGCAGAGTTGGATGTTTATCGTGTACAACTAGTTCAGCCATTCAGCAGCAGATCAGGCTGGACTACATCAAAAAACACATGTACATTGAAATAGCCTTTATCACAACCACTAGATCTCTCAAAGTGCTTTAATGCCAATTAATTACTTTTGAATTGTGTTCACTGCTATAAGCTCTGTTTGCCAGCGCTGAACTATCTTTCTCTAGTTCCTCTCCCATTTCCGCATATCCTTTCTCCAAGCTCATTTTGACCAGGGGAGCATCCTCCTCCTGCCTCGATGACATTCCCACTAAATTGCCAACCAGGCACCTACCCTTTCTGGCCCCCAGGCTAGCTGATACTGTGAATGGTTCCCCATCCTTTGGTTCTGTCCCCGCTTTTGAAATCTGCATTATTAAACTTCCTCTCAAAAACCCCACCCTTCTGTCCTTCAAACCACCAGTCCAGCTTTAACTTTTCTTTCCTCTCCAAAATCGACTCCCATATAAGAGTCCATTTTTCCTGCAGCTTCGTACTTGAACCTCTCCAATCAGTTTTCATGAAACTGAAAATACACTTAAACCCACAAATTACACCCTACCTGACTGTTAGTAGTCAACTATCCCTCCTCATATTTCTCAATTTGTCTGCAGCTTTTGCGCAGTTGACTTCATCTTCCTCCTCCAATGCTTCTCTGTCCTCCAGCAGAATGGGACTCTCCCTGCCTGATTCAATTCTGTCCAATCTCAGCCAGAGCATCTCTTGCAATGGATTTTCCTCATGTTTCTGAAGTTTTACCTACGGAGTCCACCAAGGATCTATCCATGCCACCTGTTATTTCATATCTACATGCTGCCCCAGTGCAACATCACTCAAAAACACAATACAAAGTACCATTTGTATGCTGATGACTCCCTCCATCTTGCCTGCCTGTCTCCACCCCAACTTCTTGTCCAATAACCAGTATTGAGTGAGCTGAAATTTCTGCAATTATATTATTGGGAGCCTAAAACCTTTGTCATTGCTTCCCTGCCACAACCCTATTCTCCAGTCACCAATTCTATCCCACTCCATGGACAACTGTAGAAGGCTGAACCAGTTTGCAACTTTGGCATCCTATTTGAAGCTGAATTCCTGACCTCATATCCTCTCCACATCAAGTGCCTATTTTGACCTCCACAATATCACCAGTCTCTGCTCCTGCCTCAGCACATCTGTTGTTGAAACTTTTTCATTTGTACCTTTAACTCCAGACTCGAACTAGTCCAAAGGTCTCTTGACCAGTCTCCAATCTACTACCCTCCATAGACATGAGCTCATCCAAAATTCTGCTGCCTGTATCCTAACTTGTACCAAGTCCCATTCTTTATTGCCCCTGTTCTTGATGACCAGTATTGGCTCCTGATCCAGCAAAACCTTGAAATGAAGCTTCTCAACCTTGTGTTCAACTCTCTACATGGCCTCGTGCCTCTCTATTACCTCAAGTTTTGCAATCTTCCAAGACCTCTGCATTCCTCCTATTCTGGCCTCTCGTGCATTCCTGATTTTCTTCACCCCATCATTTGTGGCATTCAGCTGCCTAAGCCCCAAACTTGCTATAACCTCTGTCCTCCTTTGAGATGTTTCCTAGAATTTTGAAGAAAGTTTTGGTCACATCTCTCGGTTTATCCTTAAGTGGCTCAGTGACAAATTATGTCAATGATGCTACTTTCATTGGGATGTTTTACTATGTTAACAAAAATGATACAAAGGTAAGCTGTCATTGCTGTCAAGACTAGGAACATTCCTTTTGACAAATGGAAGCCACAAATCTGGTCCCTGTTACTCTGCAGTGTAGTATTTGTGCTGATCTGATATACTATCCTATAGCAATTATGGTTTAAGCTAGCAGATATCAAATTATATTGAGTCTACAGCACAGAAAGTTATACAGAAACTGGCATTTATGCTCTAGACAAGCCTCCATCCACCCCTCTTCATATAACCCAATCAGCCTACCCTTTCTGAAACAAAAACAAAAAATGCTGGAAAAACTCAGCAGGTTTGACAGCATCTGTGGAGAGAAAGACAGAGTTAACATTGAGTCCGTATGACTCTTCTTCAGAACTAAAGCTTTCAGCTTATCTTTCTATTCCTTTCTTCCAATAACTATTTGCACTTGTACAGAGCCTGGAGGTTAAAAAGGCATGATCGTAGATTAGCAATAACAAACATTTGAAGTAATATTTCATAATTCTTGGCAAATAGATATTCCATTGATATTCCACTGAGAAATAAAAACCCTACAGGAAAAGTGAACCATCAATGGCTAACTGAAGAGGTTAAAGATAATATTATGTTAAAGAAGAGGCTTATAATGTTGCCAAGAGTAGTGACCCTGAGAATTGGAAGAGCTTTAGAAATCAGAAAAGGATAACCAAAAAATTGATAAAGAGGGGGAAAATAGAACGAGAGTAAATTAGCAAGGATTTTTTAGAAAGTGCATTGTAAGAATTTCTACAAATATATGAGAAGTGAAAGTAAAGATTGATCCCTTTGAGATAGAAGGACCAAACTGTGATAGGGAATAAAGGAAATGGCAGAGATGTTAAACAAATATTTGTGCCTGTCTTCACAATAGAAGATGCAAAAAAACAAAGAAAATCAGAAATAGTGGTAAACCAAGTAATTAAATTAGTAAAGAAAAAAAACAGCAGAAATTAATGGGATGAAAAACCAACAAACCCCTGGATTATTGGCCTTTATCCTAAGGTTCTAAAAGAGGCAGGTTCAGGGATAGCGGATTCATTGGTTTTGATCTCAAAATTCCCTAAATTCTGGAGCAGCCCCAGCAGATTGCAAGGTATTCATGGACAGAGAAAGAAAAGAAGCTATAGGCCAGTTACCCTGACATCAAAAATCACGAAAATGCTGGAGTGCCTGGCGTCATCGCACACTCGTGGACAATTAAGAGGGTTGTTAAGCCCATTAATCAATTAATTAGACAATTTTTCCCTGCCCATTCAAACTTACAGTTGACGGGCAGGCAAATAGGCCAAGTGGCCTTGCGATTTTTGAGGAAACCTCATCCACGTATGGGACGAGGTTTCTGATGTTAATTAAAAATAAAATAAATATTTCAGAACTCATTTGCGACATGTCCCTGCTCATGTGACAGAGTCAGAGTCACATGAGCAGGGTCACATTTTCCTTATTTTTAAAACTTTACTTTTAATGTGGAAAATCTTCTGCTCCCTGGGACAGCTTGGTGCCTTCAGGGAGTTTTGTGAGTGTGTCCGCGCTCATGCGCAAACTTCCACACTTGCATTCGTCCTCCTTCTCCCACCCCCCACCACGCCCACGCCCACCCACCCCCCCAGGTAGCACTGAGCGTTTCAGCACGCGATTCATGCTGGCTGGCTGTTAATTGGCCAGCCAGCATGAAATCATGGTCAGGGCCCAATCGTAGGTGGTGGACCATTGCACGGCCATTCCTGGGCCCACTGGAGGGGAAAATCCGCCCCTAATGGTCCTTTGAGAAAGAGGAAAGAATGTTAGTGATGGTGCAGCACTGTGTTAGGTAATGTGCTTACCATAGTTGAATAGGTATAGCTATCTGGAAACAGCGATAGGTCGGCATGAGGCTGACAGCATTGGTAGGTGAGGTGAAGCATCTGGATGGTAGGCATGAGTCCCGAGTGCCAGGGATTGCTGATGAATAAGTGATAGGGTGTGGTGCATCGAGCAGTATGAAAAGCTAGTGGAGCAGTGGGTAGCAGATGCCTTGTGAAGATGCATTCACTGACTTGACAAACCACGTAAGGTCACTAGACTTCTTGTTGCATCTGCTGACGGATTCATGGGGCCAGACATGAGAAATTGACCTCGCTGGCATCTGCTCTAATCCCTTTTGTGGGTGGTCTTCAGGTACCTCCTCCTCCTGTCCACTTCTGAATCTATGATACTGGAATCCACTGCCATAGCTGTTGTTCAATGAGTCTCATTTAGCATAATTAGAAATCATATTCTGCAATATCCTCTGGTAACTCGGTGCAGCTTCCCTTTAAGTTGGTCAGACTGCACCAGGTGCACTCTGAACGGTGGCAGCTGCCAATTAAATGCAGAGGTAGCCAACAGAGCAGCAGATGCCCAGCCCTATGCTACAATCACGTAAATGAAGCTTACGTGCTGCCTACCTCTACCAGAACCAGTGCAGACAGGTCGCGAACTGTGACTCCTGCACCCAGATAAATGCATTAACTCATTCTACTCAAGTTAGCACAAGCCTTGTACACTCTGGTTTACATCACATCTGACCTCCAAGTGAAACCTGCATTGATGTTGATTCACTTGTTAATTATTATAGATGGCATGTTAATGCAATAAATAATGTACAGTGTGCCAATCCAGAAATGTGTAAATGGATGCACCATTGGAAAAGAAAACATAATACAGTATCTTTCCATTATTTTCCCTTACATGCGATGGTCTAGTGGTATTGTCACTGGACTGGTAATCCAGAGACCCAGCTAATGCTCTGGGGACCCGGGTTTGAATCCCACTAGTCCAATGATGACCATTGTCAATTGTCATTAAAACCCATCTGGTTCACTCATGTCCTTTAGGGAAGGAAATCTGCTGTCCTCACCTGGTCTGGCCTACATGTGACTCCAGATCCGCAGTAATGTGGTTGACTCTTAAATGCCCTCGCAAGCCACTCAGTTGTATCAAACTGCTACAAAGCCAATAAAAAAGGAACAAAACCAAACTGACCACCCGGCATTGACCTAGGCACTGGGAACGACAATGGAAAACCCAGCCTTGTCGACTCTGCGAAGTCCTCCTTACTAACATTTGGGGGCTTGCACTAAAATTGGGAGAGCTGTCTCACCGACTCAGCAAAATCAGCTGTGCGCCCGCCGACCTGTAAATGGCCAATTGAGGCCACTGACAGTCGTTAAACTAATTAATAGACCTGTCCATCCAACCTTAAGGCTGGCAGGCAGGCCAGGGGCCCTGGTGGGCATTAGAAAAAGCATGAAACCTCATCCATGGGCAGGATGAGGTTTCATGTAGGTTTTAAAAAATGTATTTAAAAGTGATGGACATGTCCCAACTCATGTGAGAATGTCACATGAGGGGACATGTCAGGGAAACTTTTTTCTATTTTTCAGATTTTTTTATTGTGGAGCCGATCTCCGAGGCAGCACTTGGCCTCAGGGAGATGAGTGTGCTCTTTTGTACGCATGCGCAAAAGAGTGCACTCCCTGCTCAGGGAATCTCACCCCCCCCCACCCGCCCGCACAGGGAGCAATAGCCCTTCCTTGCTGATGTCACGCTGAGCGGGCCTTAATTGGCCCGCCCATGTAAAATGGCAGCACGCCTGATTGGAGGCGCCAATCAGAGGCTCACCTCTGCGCGCCCGCTCCTAAACATTCCCCCCCTCCCCCCAAACGGGGAGACAATTCTGCACCATGAGATTTCCTCGGTGTGAGGTAATTAGACTTATGAGAAATGTCCATGTGACCTGAAGTTGCTGTGGGGGATGAAAGTTAAAAGGCAAATGGTAAATAGAAAGCTAATTAGAGATCAAATTACAGCTGGTTTCAACTACTGTTTAGAAACAGATCCTGGTGAAAAGCGGGAGAATATTCAGAATAGAATAGGGACTGTTTTATGATAAGTGTTATGTAGTTGGAAATGACTGAGACCTGAAGACAGGGAGAACAGGGAGAGTGGACTGGATAAGATCCCATAGCTGCTTTTTCTATTTTGCCAGAGCCAACCAGTTTATAATGGTTGGAGAAGGCAGTCTCTGGGGATTGTGTCATCAATTGTCTTGAAACTAATCAAAGGGATTCTGCTGTTGACAGGTGTTGACTGAGTGCAGAAACTTTGCATGGAATACCTATGCTTGTGAAAATGATTCGAGGGCCAAATCCATTGAGTGGGAAGTGAGAGATCCTACTGGAGGCCGATTTGAAATCGTTGAGATTGCACAGAGTGCAGGAAGTGATGCAAGTACTTGTAGCTACATGCAGTTGCAGCTTGTATGGACAAGAGCCAAGGCTGCATTGGATGTGCAAGCCATGGTACAGGAAGCCATTCAAGTGGGGGAGTTAAAAGGAATGTAGTAATAGGGGACAGCATAGTCAAGAGGGTGGAGAGAGCCCATAAAGCAGGCAGATTAGAGAGAGTGCAAAAGCAAAACTTTAAAATAAAATACTTAAGCTAAATGCCTAAAAACACGTACTTGTGTAATTGAGAAATATATAACTTCTAGCTGTAGATGGCACTAGCATTTAATAAGCACTGTATATTCTACTATACATAGGAATTATTCTAGGTTAATTAAGAAAGTAATTAAATTAAATTGACAAAGTAACATAAGTAACAATGGCAGGACAGGTGTTGTGTTGCAGCTGTGGAATGTGGGAGCTTCTGGATGCTAAAGCAATCCAGGACAAACACATCAGCTAGAGGAAATCCAGATCATGATTATTGATCTGGAAGCCGAACTGCAGGCACTGCACAACATCAGAGAGGGGGGAGAACTACCTGGACACTGTGTTCCAGAAGACAGACGTACCTCTTTGAATAGGATCTTCTGTTTTGGTCAGCAGTGAGGGACAGGCAGATGTGACTGAGTGAGTGAGGCAGGTAAATGGACCAAGAAGACAAGAATGGAGGAGTCTTAGACTTTGCAATTGTTAAACAGGTTTGAGGTGCTTGCAACCTGTGTGGAAAAGCGGTCTGCAGGGTGGATAAGCAGACTGGCCATGGCACCATGGTACATGAAGCCATTCAAGTCGGGGGAGCACAAAGGAATGTAGTGGTAGTATGTGACAGTATAGTTAAAGTGATTGACACTGTTCTCTGCAACAAAGAGCAAGAGTCCAGAAGGGTTTGGGATATCTGCTCAGCGCTGGAGAGGAACTTATAGTGGGAAGGGGAGGATCCAGTAGTCATGGTCCACATATACCAATAACATAGGCAGGACAAAGAACAATGTTCTGCCTAGTCAGAATGAGGATCTAGGCATCAAATTAAGAAGCAGAACCTGAAAGCTGAGCCATGGGCAAATTGGCATAGGACAGATGAGATTAGAGAGATGAATGGGTGGCTTAAAGGCTGGTGTGGGAGAAGTGGGTTCCAGTTCATAGGGCACTGCCACCAGTATTGGGGAAAGTGGGGGCTGTACCACTGGGACAGTCTACACCAGGACCATGCTGGGATGTGTTCTAGCAGGCTGCATAACTAGGGAAGTAGAGAGGGTTATAAACTAACTAGTGGGGGAAAGGGATCAAATTTGGTAAGATGTGGTAAATCAAAGAGCAGAGACAAGGCAAGAGAAAAAGGTATTAACATTGGAAATAATAATCAGACCGTAACAGGAAGGGACGGAACGCATAAATCTAGGAGTAAATCGGCAGGTAAGGCTAGAGATTACAAACATAATGAAAGGACATTTATATGGCTCTCTATCTGAATGCATGTAGCATTCAAAACAAAAACAGATGAACTGACAGCGCAAACAGAAAAAAATAAGTATGACCTGATAGCCATTAAGGACACATGGCTGCAGTATTGGGGTCTGAATATTGAAGGTTATGTGACACTTGGGATGGACAGGAAGTGGTGGAGGGGTGGCCCTGTTAGTTAATGATGGCATTAGCACAATAGACAGGGATAA
This sequence comes from Cetorhinus maximus, assembly GCF_964194155.1. Taxonomy (NCBI): domain Eukaryota; kingdom Metazoa; phylum Chordata; class Chondrichthyes; order Lamniformes; family Cetorhinidae; genus Cetorhinus; species Cetorhinus maximus. The sequence goes on along the minus strand of NC_135882.1, from coordinate 38,087,922 downwards.
CCTAAGTTCAGGAAACCAGGATGTAGAAGCTGTTGTTTGGGTATAGATGACATATGAGAAATGATAAAGGCAAAAATACACTTGTGGGATTGGTGTACAGGCAGCCTAATAGTAACCACATGGTAGGATGGGGTGAAAAGGAGGTAATAATCAGAGCTTGTCAGAAAGGTATGGTGCTAACCTTGGGGGATTTTAATCTATAGACTGGAAAAATCATATGGGCAAAGGTAGCTCAGATGGGGAATTTGTAAAATGTTTTCCAGATAGTTTCTTAGAACATTCTGACACCAACTAGGCCTGGTATTGTGCAATGAGATAGGATTAATTAATAACCTCCTAGTGGATGCACCCCTAGGTAGTAGCGTAAAATGATGAATTTTACATTCAGTTTGAGAGAGAGAAGAATGGGTCTAAGACTAGGCATTTAAGCTTAAATAAGGGCAATTATGAGGGCATGAAAGTAGAGCTAGCTAAAGTGAACTGGCAAATTAGGTTAAGGGGTAGGTCAATGGAGATGCAGTGGCAGACCATTAAGGGGATATTTCAGAATACACAGAACATACATTTGAATGAGAAAGAAATATTCACCACCTATGGTTAACTAATGTGGTCTTACTAGTGCTCCGTATAACAGAAGCATAACCTCCCTACTTTTGTATTCAATTCCCCTTGCAATAAATTATAACATTTTATTAACTTTCCTAATTACTTGCTGTACCTGCATACTAGCCTTCTGCGATTCATGCACTAAGGCACCTAGATCCCTCTGTATCTGAGCCCTAATCTCTCACCATTTAGATAATATGCCTCTTATTCTTCCTGCCAAAATTGATAACCTCACATTTTCCCACATTATACTCCATTTGCCAGATCTTTGTCCACACACTTAACCTATTTATATCTTTTTGTAGCCTCCTTATGTCGTCTTCACAAATTACTTTCCTATCCATCTTTGTATCATCAGCAAATTTGGCAACCATCTCTTCATCCAAGTCATTTATATAAATTGTAAACGGTTGAAGTCCCACCACTGATCCCTGTGGCACGTTGCTTGTTACATCTTGCCAACCTGAAAAAAGTCCCATGTATGCTGACTCTCTGCTTCTGGTTAATCAGCCAATCTTCTATCCATGCCAATTTGTTACCCCCTATACCATGAGCTTTTATTTTCTGTAATAACCTTTGATATGGCACTTCAGCAAATGCCTTCTGGAAAGTACAATAGAAAGCTAGCTAGAAATCTAAAGATAGTAAGACATTCTATAGCTACTTAAAAAAAAAGAGTTAACAAAAGTTGAGTGTTGGTCCTATATGAAGTGAGTCTGGCGAATTAATAATGGAAAATAAGTAGATGACAGATGAATTGAACAGGTATTTTGTATTGGTCTTCACTATAGAGAATACAAGTAATATTCCAGAAATAAGGAGAGAGGAACTCAAGAAAATTACAATCACCAGGGAAGTGGTACTGAGCAAATTGTTACAGCTGTGGGCTGACAAGTCTCTAGTCCTGATGGACTTCATCCCAGGATCTAAAAAGTGGCTCGTGAGATAGTTAATGCATTGATTTTAATTTTCCAAAACACCCCAGATTCAGGGAAGGTTCCATTAGATTGGAAAATAGCAACTGCAAAGCCTTTATTCAAAAAAGGGAAGGAGACAGAAAGTAGAAAACTAAAGACCAGTTAACTTAACAGGTGTCATAGGGAAAATGTTCTAATTACTATTACAGACGTTATAACAGACATTTAGAAAAATTCAAAGTAATCAGGCAGAGTCAAGTTGGCTTTGTGAAGGGAAACCATGTTTAATCAAATTATTGGAGTTCTTTGAAGGAGTTACATGCGGGTGGATGTACTGTACTTAAATTTCCAGAAGGCATATTGACATGGATAGAAGATTAGCTAGCTAACAGGAAAGAGTAGGCAAAATGGGTCACTTTCTGGTCGGCAAGATGCAACAAGCGGTGTGCCACTGGGATCAGTGCTGGGGCCTCAACTTTAAACAATGTAGATAAATGACTTGGATGAAGGGACCAAAGGTATGATAGCTAAATTTGCTGATGATACACAGATAGGTAGGAAAGTAAGTAAATGAAGAAGACATAACCAATGTATATCCCTTTGTAGCCTCCTTAAGTGAGTGGGCAAAGATCTGGCAAATGGAATATAATGAGGACAAATGTGAAATTGTCTGCTTTGGAGGGTGAAGCATATTATCTAAAATGGTGAGAGATTGCAGCGTTGTGAGATTCAGAGGGTTCCAGGTGTCCTAGTGCATGAACCAAAGGTTAGTGTGCAGGTACAGCAATTCATTAGGAAAGCTAATAGAATGTTACAATTTGAGGGGAATTGAATACAAAAGTAAGGAAGTTATGCTTCAATTATACAGGGCATTAGTGAGACCACACTTAGAGTACTGTCTACAGTATTGGTCTCCTCATTTAAGGGAGGATGCAAATGCATTGGAAACAGTTCAGAGAAGGTTCACTAGACTAATACCAGGAATGGGCAGGTTGTCTTATGAGGAAAGGTTGGACAGGCTGGGCTTATATCCGCTGAAGTTTGAGAGAGTAAGAGGCGGCTTGAATGAATTATAAGATCCTGAGGAGCCTTGACAGGGTGGGCGTGGAAAGGATGTTACCTCTTGTGGGAGAATCTAGAACTCAGGGTCACTGTTTAAAAACAAGGAGTGGCCCTTATAAAACAGTTGAGGAGAATTATTTTATGAGGGTAGTGAATCTTTGGAACTTTCTTCCTTAAAAAGGTGGTGGAAGCAGAGTCTTTGCATATTTTTAAGGCAGAGGTAGATAGATTTTTGATAAGCAAGGGGATGAAGGGTTATCAGGGGTAGGCAGGAATGTGGATAAAAGCAAAAAAACTGCAGATGCTGGAAATCCAAAACAAAAATAAAAATACCTGGAAAAACTCAGCAGGTATGGCAGCATCTGTGGAGAGGAACACAGTTAACGTTTCGAGTCCGCATGACTCTTCAACAGAAGAAAGTAAAAATAGGAGAGGTTAAATATTAGCTGGTTTAAGGGGGGGTGGGGGGAGTAAGAGCTGGATAGAGGGCCAGTGATAGGTGGAGATAACCAAAAGATGTCACAGACAAAAGGACAAAGAGGTGTTGAAGGTGGTGATATTATCTAAGGAATGTGCTAATTATGGGTAAAAAGCAGGACAAGCAAGGTACAGATAGCCCTAGTGGGGGTGGAGTGGGGTGAAGGAATCAAAATAGGCTAAAAGGTAGAGATAAAACAATGGATGGATTTAAAAATAATGGAAATATGTGGGAAAAGAAAAATCTATATAAATTATTGGGGAAAAAAAGGGGGGGAAATCGGAAAGGGGTTGGGGATGGAGGAGAGAGTTTATGATCTAAAATTGTTGAACTCAATATTCAGTCCGGAAGACTGTAAAGTGCTAGTCAGAAGATGTGGTGCTGTTCCTCCAGTTTGCGTTGAGCTTCACTGGAACATTGCAGCAGGCCAAGGATGGACATGTGGGCATGAGAGCAGGGTGGAGTGTTGAAATGGCAAGCGACAAGGAGGTCTGGGTCATGCTTACAGACAGACCGAAGGCGTTCTGCAAAGCAGTCAACCAGTCTGCGTTTGGTCTCTCCAATGTAGAGGAAACTGCATTGGGAGCAACAAATACAGTAGACGAAATTGAGGGAAGTGCAAGTGAAATGCTGCTTCACTTGAAAGGAGTGTTTGGGCCCTTGGACAGTGAGGAGAGGGGAAGTAAAGGGGCAGGTGTTACACCTTCTGCGGTTGCATGGGAAGATGCCGTGGGAGGGTTGAGGTGTAGGGGGTGATGGAGGAGTGCACCAGGGTGTCCAGAGGGAATGATCCCTGCGGAATGCCGCCAGGGGTGGTGAAGGGAAGATGTGTTTGGTGGTGGCATCATGCTGGAGTTGGCGCAAATGGCGGAGGATGATCCTTTGAATGCAGAGGCTGGTGGGGTGATAAGTGAGAACAAGGGGGACCCTATCATGTTTCTGGGAGGGAGAGGAAGGTGTGAGGGCGGATGCATGGGAGATGGGCCGGACACGGTTGAGGGCCCTGTCAACCACCGTGGGTGGAAAACCTCGGTTAAGGAACAAGGAAGGCATGTCAGAGGAACTGTTTTTGAAAGTGGCATCATCAGAACAGATGCGAAGGAGGCAAAGGAACTGAGAGAATGAGATGGAGTCCTTACAGGAAGGGGGCTGTGAGGAGCTGTAGTCGAGGTAGCTGTGGGAGTCGGTAGACTTATAATGGATATTGGTGGACAGTCTATCACCAGAAATTGAGACAGAGAGGTCAAGGAAGGAAAGGGAAGTGTCAGAGATGGACCATGTGAAAATGATGGAGGGGTGGAAATTGGAAGCAAAATTAATAAATTTTTCCAGGTCCAGATGAGAGCATGAAGCAGCACCGAAGCAATCACCGATGTACTGGAGAAAGAGTTGTGGGAGGGGGCCGGAGTAGGACTGGAACAAGGAATGTTCCACATACCCCATAAAGAGACAAGCATAACTGGGACCCATGCGGGTACCCATGGCCACACCTTTTATTTGGAGGAAGTGAGGCGAGTTTAAGGAGAAATTGTTCAGTGTGAGAACAAGTTCAGCCAGACGGAGGAGAGTAATGGTGGATGGGGATTGTTCGGGCCTCTGTTCGAGGAAGAAGCGGAGAGCCATCAGACCATCCCGGTGGGGGATGAAGGTGTAGAGAGATTGGACGTCCATGGTGAAGAGGAGGTAGTTGAGGCCAGGGAACTGGAAATTGTTGATAATGATGTAGGGTGTCAGAGGAATCACGGATGTAGGTGGGAAGGGACTGGACAAGGGGAGAGAGAATGGAGTAAAGATAGCAAGAAATGAGTTCCGTGGGGCAGGAACAGGCTGACATGATCGGTCTGCCGGGACAGTCCTGTTTGTGGATTTTGGGTAGGAGGTAGAACGGGCGGTCCAGGGTTGGGAGACTATCAGGTTGGAAGCTGTGGAAGGAAGATCTCCAGAGAAGATGAGGTCAGTAACAGTCCTGGAAACAATGGCTTGATGTTCAGTGGTGGGGTCATGGTCCATGGAGAGGTAGGAGGAGGAATGTGGAGTTGAGATTATAAATCAGACCAGCCATGATATTATTGAATGGCGGAGCAGGATCGAGTGGCCTACTCCTGCTCCTAATTCATATGTTCATATGTTCTTTGAAATATCCTGTGTCTGTTAATTAATGTTTGAATCACATTGAACTTAGTCGGTTTGTTGCAGTAGAAGTTTTGAAAATCTTGTCCATTGGTTTTCTTTCCACTGGCATCATGGGATACCTTCCTCAAAAAATATGTTATCGGTCTCTATGGATAGCGTAACAGCTATCAAGTAGCACTTGTTCAGCAATATCCTACTCACCAATGCTCAGTTTGGGTTCCAGTCCTCATTACAGCCTTAGTCAAAACATGGACAAAAAAAAGTTGAATTTAAGGGGTGAAGCGTGAGTGATTGCCTTTGATATCAAGTAGCATTTGACATTGCATCAAGGAGCTTTAGCAAAATTGAAACCACAGAATCAAAGAATTTTAACAGCACAGAAAGAGGCTATTCAGCCCACCATGTCTGCACCAGCTCTCCAAATGAGCATTAAGACCTAGTGCCATTGCCCTGCCTTTTCCCCCATGCCCTTGCACATTATTTCTATTCTAATACCTCGATTGAACGTGCCTCCATCACACTTCCAGGCAGTGCATTCCAGACCCAAGCCACTCATGAGAAAAAGGTCTCCCATCACATTTGCTTCTTTTGCAAATTACTTTAAATCTGTGCCGTCTTGTTATTGATCCTTTTACGAGTGGGAACAGCTTCTCCCTATGTACTGTGTCCAGCCCCCTCATGATTGAGCATCTCTATCAAATCTCCTCTCAGCCTTCTTCTCCAAGGAGAACAGTCACAACCTCTCCAGTCTAACCTCATAGCTGAAGTTTCTCACCCCTGGAACCATTCTGTAAAGCTCTTCTGCACTCTCTCCAATGCATTCACGTCCTTCCTATAATATGCACCTAGAACTGTACACAATATTCCAGCTGAGGTCTAACAAGTGTCTTATATAAATTCAGCATAACCTCCCTCCCTGCTCTTATACTCTATGCCCCTATTAATAAAGCCCAGGATACTATATGCTATATTAACTGCTCTCTCCACCTGTCCTGCCACATTCAATGATCTATGCACATATACACCCAAGTCTTTCTGCTCCTGCACCACTGTCAAAATTCCACCCTTTAATTTATATTGTCTGTCCATGTTCTTCCTACCAAAATGCAGCACCTCACACTTCTCTGCATTGAACTTCATCTGCCACCTATCTGCCCAACCCACCAACTTGTCTATGTTCTCTTGAAGCTCCACACCATCCTCCTCGCAGTCCACAATACTCCTAAGCTTCATATCATGCGCAAACTTTGAAATTGTCCCCTGCACACCAAGATCTAGATCATTAATATATAATCAGGAAAAGCAAGGGTCCCAATAGCGACCTGAGGAAATCCACTACAAACCTTCCTCCAGCCTGAAAAATATCCATTGACCATTATTCTCTGCTTCCTATTTTTCAGTCAATTTTGTATCCACATTACTATTGCCCCTTTTATTCCATGAGCAATAACTTCTCACAAGTCGGTTGTGTGGCACTGTATCAAATGCCTTTTGAAAGTCCATGAACACATCAACAGCATTTTCTGTTACTTCTTCAAAAAACTCCAGCAAGTTAGTTAAACATGATTTCCACTTTCGACGCCCATGCAGGCTCTTCCTTATCAACCCATAGTTTTCCATGCGACTACTAATTCTATCCCAAATAATTGTTTCTAGAATCTTGCCCATGACTGAAGTTAAACTGACTGATCTGTAAATGCTGGGCTTATTCTTACAATATTTTATGAACAAGGGCGTAATGCTTGCAATTCTCCAGTCCTCTGGCACCACCCCTGAGTCTAGGGAAGACAAAGATTATGGCCAGTGCCCCTGCAATTTCTACTCACTTCCTTCAATATCCTTGGATACATTTCATCCAGTCCTGGTGCCTTGTCAACTCCAAGCCTCTACAGTCTATTCAACACTACTTCCTTATCAATTTTGAACCCTTCTAGTGACAGTTTTTTTGTCAGTCACAATGGCCTGGGTAGCATCTACCTCCTTGGTAAAGATGGATGTAAAGTATTCATTTAATACCTCAGCCATGGCCTCTTCGTCCATGTGTAAATTCCCTATTGGGTCCCTAATCCTCCTTTTACCACCCTTTTACTATTTATATGTCTATAGAAGACTTTGGGATTCCTCTTTATGTTGATTGCCGGTCTTTTCTCATAAACCTTCTTCGTTTCTTTAATCTCCTCTGAACCTTCTATATTCAGCCTGGTTCTCAATTGACACCCAAGACACATAAGTGCACTTTTTTTCTTTATCTTAATTTCTATCTCCTTTTTCATCCAGGGAGCTCTGGATTTGTTTGCCCTACCTTTCCCTTTCAATGGAATATACCTTGACTGTGCCCAAACCAATTCTTTTTTACAAGGTAGCCCATTTTTCAGCTACAGTTTTTCCTGCCAATCTTTCATTCCAGTCCAAATGGCCCAGCTCTATTCTTGCCCCATTGCAGTCAGCGCTTGTCCTGTTAATTATACTTACTCTGGATTGCCTATCATCCTTCTAAAATGTCCAATAAAATGATCACTGTCTCCTAAATGTTCCCCCACTGACACTTGACTTACTTGGCCCACCTCATTTCCAACAGTGCATCTTTTCTTGTCAAACTGGACACATACTCACATACTGCTGTAGAAAATGCTTCTGAACACAAGCTAGGAACTTTTGCCCCTCTCCACCCTTCACACCACCATTATCCCAGTCTACATTTGGGCATTTAAAGTCACCCATTATAACTACTCTATAATGCTTGCATCTCTAATTTCCTTGCAGATTTATTTTTCTACATCCTTCTCACTATTTGGTGGTCTATAGACTACTCTAAGCAATGTAATTGCGCCCTTTTTGTTCCTTAGCTCTAGCCAAATTGATTTTGTTCTTGAACCCTCTGGGACATCCTCTTTCTCCAGCACTGCAATGCTCTCCTTAACCAATACCACCACCCCTCCTTTCCTTTCTTTTCCGAAAACCTTGTACCCGGGAATATTTAACACCCAGTTCTGTCCTTCCTTGAGCCAGATGTCTGTTACACAACATCATTTTCCACATGGCAAGCTGCACCTGTAACTCCCCAATCTTATTTACTATACTCCATGCATTCACATACATGCATTGTGACCCCGATTTAGACTGTTACTTTCTCCCTTGCCCCGACTCTACCTATTAACTTACTATTCTCTATACTAGTGCTTTCTGTCCCTCCCAGTATTTTGTGCACCCTGGTATTCCGCTAATTTTTTCTCCTGGTTCCCACACCCTTGCACAGTTAGTTTAAAGCCCTCCCAACAGCAATCGCAAAAAGGAACCCAGGTCTAATGAGGTTCAGGTGCAACCCATCCAGCTTGTACAGGTGCCATCTCCCCCATTGCCAGTCCCAGTGTCCCAGGAATCTAAAAACCTCCCTCTTGCACCATCTTTCCAGCCACACATTCATCTGCCTTATCCTCTTTTTTCTGTACTCACTGGCACGTGGCACTGAAGTAATCCAGAGCTTACTACATTTGAGGTCCTGCTTGCTAATTTTCTAGCTAGCTTCCAAAATCCTGATTGCAGAACCACATCCCCCTTCCCACCCGAGTTATTGGTAACAATGTGGACCACGACCTCTGACTGATCACCCTCACCCAGAAGAATATCCTGCAGCCACTCTGACATCCTTGACCCTGATACCAGGGAGGCAACATACCATCCTGGAGTCACGTCTACAGCCACAGAAACACCTATCTGTTCCTCTAACCAATGAATCCCCTATCACTATAGCTCTTCATTTCTTCTTTCTCCCCTCTTGTACAGCTGAGCCACGCGTGGTGCCACAAACTTGGCTCTGACTGCACTCAGAGGAACCAGCACCCTCACCAGCTTCCAAAACGGAAACCTGATTTTTGAGAAGGATCCCAGGGAACTCCTGCACTACCTGTCTACTTCTCTTGGTGGTCACCCATTCCCCCTCTGTCTCCAGACCCTTAAGCTGCGGTGTGATCACCTCTCTGAATATGCTATCCATGTACCTCTGAGCCTTGCAGATGTGCCAGTGACTCCAGCTGCCGCTCAAGCTCTGAAACCCGGAGCTCAAGTTTCTGCATATGACAGCACTTCCTGCACATGTGGTCAACTAGGACACTGGTAGCGTCCATGACTTTGCACATATTACAGGACACGCATTCTACTTGACTGAGTTACCCTGCCATGTCTTAACTCTATTTCCCTTACATTAACTTTATTCTACTTTGGATTATTTATATTACTTTATTATATTGGCCATAAATTTTCCTAATTCCTGGTGCGTCTCAGTTAAATCCAAGTATAACAACTTGTTTAAAAATATTACACTTTTCTCATTTACTCACCAGTTCCTACTGACCAAGGCCACCACTCTTCTTTGAGAAAAGTTAGAAAGGAGCACCTCCTCCCTTCTCACCGAACTCCAACTGAAGCACTCGACTGCAACCAAAAACAGCACTCCAGTGCAGATCTCAGTCAATGGGAATCAGGGGGGAAACTCTCCACTGGTTGGAGTCATACCCAGCACAAAGGAAGGCGGTTGTGGTTGTTGGAGGACAATCATCTCAGCTCAACATCACTGCAGCAGTTCCTCAGGGTAATATCTTAGGCAGACCATCTTCAGCTGCTCCATCAATGACTTTCCACTCTCTCATAAGGTCAGATGTGGAGATGTTGTTGACAATTGACAATGTTCAGTACCATACACGACCTATCAGATACTGATGCAGTGCCCATAAGCAGCAAGACCTGGACAATATGGGATGTTGTGTGGCACAAATGTTACTTGCCACTTTAATATCAGGCAAAGATCACCTTCAACAAGAGAGAATCTAAGTCTCCTGTTGACATTTAATAGCATTACCATAACTGAATCCATCACCATCTGGAGTTTATCATTGATCAGAAATTTACCACATAAATACTGTGGCTACAAGAGCATGTCAGAGGCTGGGAAGTTTGTCGTGAGTAACTTACCTCCTGACTTCCAAAAGCCTGTATACCATCTATAAAAGCACAAGTCAGGAGTGTGATGGAAAACTCTCCACTTGCCTGGATGAGTGGAGTTCCAACAACACTCAAGAGGCTCAACAACATCCAGGACAAAACAATCCACTTGACCAGCACCCCATCCATCACTCTAAACATTCACTTCCTCCACCAAGAGCAAGATTCAATGTAGCAACTCACTAAGCCTCCTTCGACAGCACCTTCCAAACTTGCAACATCTATCACTGAGAAGGATAAGGGCAGAGATGAACAGGAACACCAGCATCTGAAAGTTGCTTAACTTTGCTGTTCCAGTTATGTTTCTGGTCAATGCTAACCCCTAGGAATTCAGTGATGGTAGCGACAAATAAATGTGGTTAGACTCTCGCTTCTTGAAAACTGTCATTGTCTGGTACTTGTGTGGCAATGCTATTTTAGGCCAAACCCAAATCCTGTCCAGTCTTTCTACATGTGAGCATAGACATTTTCATTACCTGAGGAATTATGAATGGAACTGAACACTGCAATCATCAACAAACATCCCTACTTCTGAACCTATGATGGAGGGAAGGTCATTGATGAAGCAGCTGATGGTAGGGAACATGCAAATCAGTGTGTACAGCCTATGGCACCTTGCACCCCGAGTAAGTCTGCTATGTGGGCAACATTTATTGATTTCTTGTCCTCCTTCACTCTTTCAATAGGGAAAGAGATGAGTTTTTCCTCATGAGAGTAGAAAGCTTTGGTGACTGCCCAGTACACTGCAAACTGGGAGATCCTGGTGATGTCACCTGTTGCAGCCTGAAAAGAGCCAGTTGCATAAAAGTAACATGTGACCTTGACAGCCATGTCTTACTTTAAGAAGGTAATAGAGTTCCGCTCCAGCCTCCTTGGTAAGGTTAAGACACATCTTTCACAGCTTGACTGAAGGGCAATGTATAAAGTGCTCCGTGAATATCTAGCTTTGGCAGCTTCTATTGCTCTGCGTTCTCTTTCTGGCTGCTCCCAAGAACTTGCACTTATATATTTCCTTTCACCACAGCAGAATGCTCTAAAGCACTTCACAGGCAATTAAGAACCTTTTGAAGTATAGTCATTGATGTAATATAAAAAAAGCAGTCAATTTGCACACAGCAAGAGCCCACAAACAGCAATGTGATATTGACTAGATGATCTGTTCTAATGATGTTGATTTATCCCCTGTTCTGTTTCAAATAGTGCCATAAGATCGTTTACATCCATCTGAGGTTAGACGGGCCTCGGTTCAACAAATTATCTGAAAGACATCGCCTGAGGGAATGCAGTACTGAAGTGTCAGCCTAGATTTTATGCTCAGCTGGAGTGGGAATTGAATCCTCAGCCTTATGACTCCAAGGCAACTGAGCCACAGTTGACATCATGCTGTTAGAAACCAACAACTGCACAAAAGCTGTAAATCAGTCCCTGGATAGGCAAAATGAACTTTCAAGAGTAAGGCTCAACAAAAAAAAACCCAGAAGTCAAACAATAGCAAAAAATAATAAACCAGCAGGTACAAGGTTTATCTGTGGGAGAGCATTTTGGTGGTAGGGGCCATAATACAAGTAAACTTAGCATAGTTATGAAAAAAAGACAAACAAGGAGTAAAAGTTCTCAATTATTGGGCAAAGGCCTATTTTACTGAGATGCGACTTATCAAAAGTGAACTGGAGACAACTGGAAACAACTATTTGAAAGTAAATCGGCGTCAGAGCAGTGGGAGGCATTCAACAAGTAGGAAGTGAGAACTGAGAACAAATATCTTCCCATAATGAAAAAGTGAGGCATCCTCAAATCTAGAGACCCTGGATATCAAGGAGCAAAAAAAGGAAACTTATGTTAGAAACCAATAGCTAAATATAGTAAAAAGCCTACAATAGAAAATGTAGAGATGGAATTTAAAAAGGGAAAAAAAGCAGAGGGGGCATGAAAAATATTGTACTTAAAAACAAATAATACAAAGATATTTAATAAATGCATTACACATTACAAGAGTATAATTAACTAAAGAGTAAGGCCTTTTATAGACCCCAAAGCTAACCTAGGTATAGAGATGGAAGACGTGGAGTGGAATTTCAATAGTGGCGTGTATTCCTGATGGCTGAACAGGAAGTGAGGGTCACTTCAGCTTTCTGGTTTTTTGCTGGCTCCCATGCGATTCTAAGTAAAATTTAAAGTGCCAGTGGCATGCATGGGAGACATGTTCAATCATGCAACAGGGAGGTTTTTCAATGGCTAAACCTGCTGCCAGCTAAAAATGCAGCAGGTATGGAGGGGCTATAAAGTTGCATCCTGAACAAAAACAGAGGCTCTTCATCACAGCCAACAACTATAATACCCACCCAGCTATATTACTATTGGCAAAGACTTGAGACAAAGTGGCAAAGGGTGTTAACATTGTTTTCACTTTATTCATGTGCGCATCATTGTTATTTGTTGAGACTAGCTTAAACAGCTAAGTGTACTGGCACATTTCATGGTTGGCACACATTAATGGTTACAGGGGGGTTAGGGGCATTTCTTTATCATAGAAGAAATAATGAGGTGTTTTTGTTTATTCTCTATTGAATGTTCATGTTAGTGTCCAGTGTTGTACTCACCATTCTGTGGGACATGGTGAACTTGCAGGCTCAACTGTCTCTCCCTTCTAAGGGGTATTTGTCTAGGTCACTTTCAACAGAGATAATTGAAATGTTGTAGGTAAACTCAAAGCCCTGTAATGACCCTGCCAGCCAACACCGAGATGGACCCACAAGTTGAACAGTATTGACATTGTCTTTTAGGTTCCTTATTTTCTTACCTTGACTGAGTGTCCCCACCCCACCCAGCAACGCAGGCTCTTCCCACTTCACTCCCCCTTGCGCCTGACCCCATCCTCTGTCCTCACTTGGATCCCTCTTCCACTCCCCCATGCCCCCAACTGCACTCCACATCACCACTGACTCATCCTTGCTGGTCCCAATCCTTCATGCAAGCTGCCAGTCTCCTGCTCCCCTCCCTTGTGTCACAGAATTCAACAAGGAAAACTGCTGACCTCAGACACAACTGCACAAAGCAGAGTGTCACATGCCACGATGAAACGAACGTGAACTGGGCGTCATAAGATTCTTGTGCGCTGCTCATGAAGGTAGGATGTAATTACAAAAAGTTTTAACAGTGAATATTCATAGCATGCAAATATAATGCTAGCGTGAAGCTACCATAGGGTGGCATGAGGCCCAGTACGGCACAACATGCCGCTGAGTTATTCCTTAAATTTGAACCCGCCATTGGGATAGTGAGATTTCAGCTCCTGCCTAATAAAGTGACCCTGCCAGATTTCCTGCACTTGCAAGCTCCATAAATTCCCATCATGACAGATTTTCTGCATTTAGCTTTACAAAAGATGGTGTTTCATGCACACATCCCAGAAGGGAAAAAACAGCAAAAGCTGGGAAATAAGAGTACTGGTCTGAACTGTTTTTTCCTTCTGGGATTGCATAAGGAGGAGTGGAGCATGGATGGGATAACAGTGAAAGAAGGAATATTTAGGGGTTTAGTATCTTCGAAAGCAGATAAAAAGCCAGGCCCAAATGAAATGCATCTTGGGATATTAAGAGATGCAAGGGAGGTAATAGGAGAGGCTCTGGCCATTTTCTCATCCACTCTGGCTACAGCCATAGTGCTAGAGGTCTGGAGGACATCTGGTATCCCAGGAGGGAAAAAAAACAGTTCGGACCAATACTCTTATTTCCCAGTTTTTACTGTTTTTTGCTTCTGGAATTGTTGTTTAAAAAGGCAGAAAGTGATTGACCGAGTAATTACAGGTCAACGAGGGTAACATGTTTGATGTAGTCTACATGGATTTTACTAAAGCTTTTTTAATGTCTCACATGGAAGATTGGTCAGAAAATTAAAAGCCCATGAGATCCAAAGGCAAGTGGCAAGTTCGAGCCAAAATTGGCTCAGACGCAGGAGGTAAAGGGCAGTGGTAGATGTGTGTTTGTGTGACTGGAAGACTGTTTCCAGTGAGAATCTGCAGGGCTCAGTACTGGTGCCTTACTTTATACAGTATACATCAATGATTTAGACTTAAATAATCAGGGTGTGATTAATAAGTTTCCAGATGATACAAACATAAGTCGTACAGTTGATAGGGAGGAAGAAAGCTGAAGGCTGCTGGTAGATATCAACAGGCAGGTCAGGTGGATAGAAAAGTGGCAAATGGACCTCAGTCCAGAGAAGTAAGATGCATTTAAGGACACAAAGCAAAGGAATACTCAATATGCTTCTTGGTACCCTACTATTTAGGGGAACAGAGTGAAGTCATATATGGCAGGGGAAGCACTGAGGTGTTTGAAAGTGGAAAACGGGTCCTGCCATGAACTGCTGGATACTCATTCGCAGAATTTATTTTTGTCTTTAATTGTTACTGGAGTGCACTCCTTTGCAAGCTTCAGCTCTTACAACAGTGTGGCTTGCAGCTAACCTCCAATTGCAAGTGTTTGAGTATTTCCAGCCTGCTATTTTGGGGCCTTATTAGGTCCCAAATATATAGCATAAATTCATATATAGCATATGAATTTATAGGCCATTAAATCATAGCAACCATCAGCAATATTGCTTTATTTTATTCATTCATGGGATGCGGGTTTTACTGGGGGGCTAGCATTTATTGCCCATCCCTAGTTGCCCTTAAGGTGGTGATCAGCTGCCTTCTTGAACTGTAGGTACACCCACAGTGCTGTTAGGAAGGGAGTTCCAGGATTTTGATTCAGCGACAGTGACAGAATGGCGATATATTTCCAAGTAAGGATGGTGAGTGACTTGAAGGGGAACTTCCAGGTGGTGCTGTTCCCACCTAGCTGCTGCCCTTGTCCCTCTAGTGGTCGTGGGTTTGGAAGGTGTTGTCTAAGGGGCCTTGATAAATTCCTGCAGTGCATCTTGTAGATGGTACACACTGCTGCTACTGTGCATCGGTGGTGGAGGGAGTGAATGTTTGTGGATGTAGTGCCAATCAGGCAACTTTGTCCTGGATGATTTCAAGCTTCTTGAGCGAGTGCAGCTCCCAAAACATCCAGGCAAGTGGGGAGTATTCCATCACACTCCTGACTTGTGCTTTGTAGATGGTGGACAGGCTTTGGGAAAGACAGGAGAAGCAGGATTCCTAGCCTCTGACCTTCTCTTGTAGCCAAAGTATTTATATGTCTAGTCCAGTTCAGTTTCTGGTCAATGGTAGCACCATGATGTTGATAGTGGGGGATTCAATTATGGTAGTGCCATTGAATGTCAAGGGGTGATGGTTGGATTCTCTCTTGTTGGAGATGGTCATTACCTGGCATTTGTGTGCATTACTTGCCACTTGTCGGCCCAAGCCTGGATATTGTCCAGGTCTTGCTGCATTTGGACATGGACTGCTTCAGGATCTGAGTAGTCCTGAATGTGCAATCATGTTCAGCACCAATCAGCAAACATCCCTACTTCTGAGCTTATGATGGAAGGAAAGTCATTGATGAAGCAGCTGAAGATGGTTGGGTAGAGGACACTACCCTGAGGAACTCCTGTAGTGGATGTCCTGGAGCTAAGATGACTGACCTCCAACAAACTCAACCATCTACCTTTGTGCTAGGTTCGACTCCAACCAGGGGAGCGATCTCCCGGATTCCCAGTGACTCGTGTTGCTAGGGCTCCTTGATGCCACACTCAATCAAATGCAGCCTTGATGTCAAGGGCAGCCGCTGTCACCTCACCTCAGTGTGAGATCTGAGTATTAACTCATTAATCCCTGAGGAGCACAGAATAAATATCCCAGTCCTCACCCTAGGGCTGTGGGCCCAGTTTGTTGCAAGTTATTAAGGGAAAGGTACTGTGGATACTAGAAATCTGAAATAAAAAAAAGAAAATGCTGGAAATACTCAGTTCTGACATCATCTGTGGAGAGAAAAACAAAGTTAACACTTCAGGTCAGTGACCCTTCATCAGAGCTGGGAATGCTCAGAGATAACAGTTCTTAAAATCAAGCATAACACAATAAAGGATCCCCATGTCCTCACCTACAACCCTACAAGTTTCCATTTTCACTGGATCATCCTCTGCCAGTTCCATAAGTTCCAGCATGATGATTATCCCATCCTCTGCTATTTCAGCCTTCAGAAGGGACTGTTCCCTCCATGACATCCTAATCTACTCCTCAATCACTACCGATAACCTCCCCCTTTCCCACTGCACCTTCCCATGCAAGTGCAGGAGATGTAATACCGGTCCTTTTATCTTCTCATTGTCCAATGCCCCAAATACTCCTTCCAAGTCAAGCAACAATTTACACTTTTTCCAATTTAGAATATTGTATTTGCTACTCGCAGTGTGATCTCCTCTACATTGGGTACACCAAATGCAGATTTGGTGATCACATTGCAGAACAGCTTCATTCCATCCTCAAGCTTCAGGTTACTTGTCATTTTAATTCTCCGCTCCACTCATACTCGGACCTTTGTCCTCGCCTCCTACACCATTCCAAATGAAGTTTAGTTCAAGCTTCAGGAATAGCATCTCATCTTTTGACAAGCCAATTTACAGCCATCCAGAATCAAGATCAGATCATAACCTTTTTCCCAGAATAGCAACAGTTGGTGATTCCTCCTTCGCTTTAAATACATCTTTTGTATCTTTAATTGTCCTATTATCATTAATTTGTCCTTTAATCTCTCCCACCTTCTACCCTTTCATATTTGTTCTTTCCTCCACTTTCTAATTAAGGGTCACTGATCCAAAACATTAAGGCCAAGATTCTTCAGTCGGCATGCGAGGACCGGCCTGATATGCAGACGGACAAAATGACGCGCGATGGTGTCGGGCACGCGCCCTGACGTCATTGTGCTGCTTCGTTCGGCGGACGCACGCCAGAGTCGGCTGCCGATAACTGATAGGCCTATTAAGGCCATTAACAAATTAATTAACGTCATTGATTATGCTGCCCGTCCAACCTTAAGGCTGATGGGCAAGTGAAAAGGCCAAGCGGCCTTCATGTTTTTTTTTAAGGAAACCTCATCCACGAGTGGGATGAGGTTTCCTAAAGCTTTTAGTACAAAAATAAAAATTTTATATGAAAAATAAAAACATGTCACATGAGATGGGACATGCCTCATTAAATTATTAATTTCTGTAGCTTTTACAAACCACTTCAGTTTCCCTGTGGCAGCTGCATGCCTCTGGGAGACTGAAGCACTTTTACACATGCGTGCGAAAAGAGAGTACTGGCCCTGACTCTCCCTCCTTCCCCACCCCACCCCCACAGGTACCGCTCGTGTCTTCCGCTAGGCGGGCCTTAATTGGCCCACACACATAAAATGGCGGCGCGGAGCTCCATGACTCCCCTGCCGACTTGGGAAAAATTCTGGCCTAACTGTTTCTCTCCACAGATGCTGCCTGGCCTGTTGAGTATTCCCAGCATTTTCTATTGCAAGTTTATTGATGTTTGGTTTGTGTTTGGTGACATCACTGGGAAGAAATAACACCCATTTTATTGATAGCCCCCTGCCTCTTGACCTAATTGATTCAGATGGAGTACCTGCATACCCAGCAAAATAGCGTTTTACCAAAAAAAAAACAACTATCTAGTTGACACATGGGTTGAAATGTTGTCAGTTTAACATTGACAGATGGTATGGATGAATTTTCTGTGGTAAAGAACTCTCAATAGCTACACAAATGAACTGTCTATTGGAGTGTGTCTGGGCTCTCAGCCAAGCCTCATGATGCATTCTTGGCTGAAAGGCAGACACCCATCAGACTGTTGAAGCAGCTGCACCACAGGGAAAACATTGTTTGATAGCTCTGCCTCTCTGATCTATTCTGTGAATTGTGCAATGTTTATTTACAAGTTATAGGTTTCAAGTGCTTGCAGTTTTTGCTATTGATACTTTATAAGGATTGGATGTTTGGTACTTATTGGGTTGTAGTGAAAGGAGTTTATACTTGAAAATATATGGTTCTCTACAGAGTGTATAGTGGGTAATAGGCATGGAATTACCATCGTTTGGCACGGAGGGTATGAAGGGCCATGGGGGTGGGTGGGGGCATGGGTAAGAACTCCTGACTTTTTGAAAGGTACCTTCGTCCACATGATGGTTCACGACACCTCTGAGGTGCCGTGAATCAGGAGTCCTTTAAATGCTAGCCCAACTCCATGAAAACTGTGCAGCACTAGGACTTGCTTATCCCCACTATAGAGCCAGCCAGGACTGGTATGCAGGGTGCAGGTTCGCAACTCAGCAACCTGCACATTTAACCCACACTAGTGAAAATCTAAAGCACTGAGAGTGGCACAAACATTTACAAGGTAAATTTACTGCTTGTCTCCTGATTTCTGCTGACTTTGTGTTTATCACAGGAACAGAATCCATCGAACTTGTTTGAAGTGGCAGTGGACATAGTTTGAATAGTTTATTCAATTTACCAGCTACTGTCTAAAAATATTTTAATTGATCTGACAAACACTTATGCTGTTTGGATTATAATTTAGATCAGTGATTATTAATCCATTTGAAAAGGAGTCATTCAGCCAAAAACATTTGGTAACCACTTAAACATTATACATCATTAAGCAAATCTTTAATAGTCCTCAACAAGTGACTGGTTCAGGTATTTTTTTAAAATAGCAGCACAGTATTTTAAGGGTGGAAATTCTGATATGTTGTAATTATGAAGGAGAAAAAAAGTTTGCCTTTTTATGGCGTCGTGTATGTCCTTAGTGCATTACAGCCATTGAAGTGTAGTCATTACTGTATTATAGGAAAACATGACAGCCAGTATGGGAACAGCAAGCCACAAAATATTAATAAGATAAATAATCAAATTAATGTTGGTTGGGAGAACTCTGTTGCTCTTGTTCAATGTGACCTTTGATAGCAATGCAAGGAGTGAATATGAGAAAGAAAAGTTCAGAGATTAATTAAAGTTAAAGACAGTATCAAACTTACAGAAAAAGCATATGATTGTGCAGAGATGGGTGGCAGGTCAGGATATTGGACAGAATATAAACAACAGCAAAGAATGACAAAGTTAATAAGGGAGGGAAAAGGCTGGAGAAAGAAGAAAGCTAGCTAGAAATGTATAGATGGATAGCAAGAGTTTCTTTGGGTATTTAAATAAGAAATGAGTGAACAAAGTGAGCATTGGTCCCATGGAAAGTGAGTCTGGGAATTAATAATGCAAAGTAAGGAGATGGTAGATGAATTGAACAGATATTTGCATCTGCTTACACTATAGAGGATACAAGTAACATCCCAGAAATAGCTGTAAAATCAGGAAATGGAAGAGAAGTGGGAACTCATGAAAATTACAATCACCAGGCAAGTGTTATTGAGCAAATTGTGGGCTGTGGGCTGACACATCCCCAGGTCCTAATGGATTTCATCCTAGGGTTTTGAAAGAAGTGGCTTGTGAGAAAGCATGTTGGTTTTAATTTTCCAAAATTCCCTAGATTTGGGGCAGCTTCCATTAGATTGGAAAAAAGCAAATGTAACTCATTGGGCAGAATCTTACGAGCTGGCAAGCGGGGGTGGGGCCCGCTCACCGTCACGTAAAATGGTGCGTGGTGACATCGGGAGTAACTCCCGACGTCACCATGTCCGATTTAAATTTTCAGGAAGGCAGGGGCACAATAGCCAATTGAGGCCATTGACAGGGTCAATTAAGCAATTGAAGGACCTGCCCATCCAACCTTAAGGTTGGCGGGCAGGCCAGAAGCCCCAGCGGGAACTAGAAAAAACATGAAACCTCATCCAGCGGCGGGATGACGTTGCATGTAGGCTTTAAAAAATTTTAAAGATCGTGTAAAAATTATGGACATGTCCCAACTCACGTGATATTGTCACATGAGGGGACATGTAAGGGAAATTTTATTTTTCTATTTTTATCTTTTCTACATGTGCAGCCCATCTCCCTGAGGCTGCACGTAGCCTCAGGAAGATGAGTGCGCTCTTTCGTGCGCATGCAAAAAACAGCGCGCTCTCAATTTTGGGATTCCCCCCTGCCCGCACAGGGAGCGCATAGCACTTGTATGTGGATGTCACGCTGGGTGGGCCTTAATTGGCCCACCCACGTAAAATGGCGCCATGTTGGTTGGAAGCGCGCCTGCCCATCAACATCCACCCCTCGCCCCCGACAGGGGGAAAATTCAGCCCATTTATTCAAAAAGGGAGACAGATAGAAAGCAGGAAACTACAGGTCAGTTAGCTTAACATCTGTCATAGAGAAAATGTTAGAAGCTATTATTAAAGATGTTATGGCAGGACACTTGGAGAAATTCAAGGCAGAGTCAAGATGGTTTTTGTGAAAGGGAAATCATGCTTAACCAATGAGCTCGTTGAAGCAGTCATATGAACTGTGGATGTTGCAGAAAATAAAAGCTCAAGGTGTAGGGGTTAACATATGGCAAGCTAACAGGAAATAGAGTAAGCATAAGTGGTTGGTAGAATGTAACGAGTGGTGTGCCACAAGGATCAGTGCTGCGGCCTTAGCTTTCTACAGTGTATATAAATGACTTGGATGAAGGGACCAAAGGTATGGTTGCTAAATTAGCTGATAGCACAAAAGATATGTAAGAAAGTAAATTATGAAGAGGACAAAAGGGACAGATAGGTTAAGTGAGTGGGCAAAGATCTAGTCTAGCAGATACAGTATAATGTGGGAAAAATGTGAAATTGTCCATTTTGGCAGGCAGAATAAAAAAAGCATATTATCTAAATGGTGAGAGATTGCAAAACTGAGATTGCGGGATCTGGGTGTCCGAGTGCATAAATCACACAAGGCAAGTGTGCAGGTACAGCAATTAATTAGGAAAGCTAATAGATGTTATTGTTTATTGCGAGGGGAAGTGATTATAAAAGTAGGGAGATTATGCTTCTGTTGTGCAGGACACTGGTGAGACATCTAGGAGTACTGTGTACAGTATTGGTCTGCTTAATTAAGGAAGGATGTAAATGTATTAGAAGCGGTTCAGAGAAAGTTGACTAGACTAATATCAGAATGGGCAGGTTGTCTTGAGCAAATGTTGGACAGTCTAGGCTTCTATCCACTGGAATTTAGAAGGGTAAGAGGTGATTTAATTGAAACCTTCCTGAAGGGTCTTGACACGATGGATGTGGAGAGGATATTTCCTCTGTGGGAGAATCTAGAACTAGGGGTTACTGTTTAAAAATAAGGGGTCGCCCATTTAAGACAGATGAAGAGAATTTTTTCTCTGAGGGTAATGAATCTTTGGAACTCCCTTCCTCAAAAGGCAATGGAAGCAGAGTCTTTGAATATTTTTAAGGCAGAGGTAGATAGATTCTCGATAAACAAGAGGGCAAAAGGTTATCGGGGTAGGCAGGAGGTTACAATCAGATCAGCCATGATCTTATTGAATGGCAGAGCAGGCTTGAGGAGCTGAGTGCCCTACTCCCACTCCTAATGCATATGTTCATAAATGTAACCTTAACTTAATAGAACTTCATAGAACCATACCTCCAACAATGCAGCACTCCACTAAACAGCCAGCCAAGTATGTGTCCTCAGGTGTCTGGAGCGGAGTCTTAATCTACAACCTCCTGACTCAGGGGCAACAAGGCAAGGCTGGCAAAAACAACCAACATCTTTGTAACAGCCAGCAAAAAATATATTCCCTACAGATAATCTAACTGAAGTTTAAGCTTATGGAGGAAACTGAGTGAACTAATCTATGTAAATACCTTCTGGTGTTTGAAGGTTTAAACAGTAGATGACAAGTTTAAAATGAAGAATGATGAATAAAATGGGAAGACAGCTGTAGCTTTTCCAAAGATTGTGGAAAAAGGAAGGGCATTGGAAAGAACAGAATAAATAAATCCAGGAGTCGACTAGATGCATGTTCTACTTAAAGCAAAGGTTTGATCGAGGTCTTCAAAATCATGAAAGTTTGGATAGAACAAATAAAGAGAAACTGTTTCCAAAAGCTATAGGGTAGATAACCAGAGCCCAGATTTAAAGCTGATTGGCAAAAGAAACACAGGTGACAGGAAGAGAAGCTGTTTTATGCAAAGGGTGGTTAGGATGTGGAATGCACTGGCTGATAACATGGTGGAAACAGATTCAATAGTTGCCTGCAAAAGGGAATATCTGGAGAAAAAAAAATTGATTTGTTTGGAGGAAAGGGTGAAAGCAGTGAGACTAACTGGATTGCTGTTTGAAAGAGCCAGTCACAGGTTTGATGGGTAGAATGTGCTGTAATATTCCATGAGCAGGATTTCCCCCCTGTTGGGGGGAAAGTTGAAGGGCAGGTGCGCATTTCTGATCGACGCCCCCAATCAGGGGCATGGCGCCATTGTACGTGGGCGAGCCAATTAAGGCCCGCCCAGCGTGACGCTGTGCAGAAGCGCTATGTGCTTCCTGTGCGGGTAGGAGGATCCCAAAATCAAGAGCATACTCATCTCCCTGAGGCTAAGTGCTGCCTCAGGGAGATCGGCTCTAAATGTCAAAAAGCTAAAAATAGATAAATAAAATTTCCCTAACATGTCCCCTCATGTGACAATGTCATGAGTTGTCCATAATTTTTACAAAAACTTTATTAAAATGTTTTCATTTGTGCCGGGTCTCCTGGCCTGCCCACCAACCTTAAGGTTGGACAGGCAGGTCCTTTAATTACTTAATTGACTCTGTCAATGGCCTCAATTCACCATTGACAGGTCAGTGGGCATGTAGCTGATTTTACTGCACCCCCACCTACCTGAAAATTTAAATGGGGCATGGTGACATCGGGAGTTCCGCCCGACATCACCACACGCCATTTTACGTGTTGGCAAGTAGGCCCCGCCCCCACTCGCTGATGTGTAAAATCCTGCCCCATGATTTTATGGTTTCTAACAATTTGGTTGAACCATGAGAAAAAAAGGGGGACAGTCTTGATGGCCTAATCCTGTACCAAAAACTCATGTTCTGATATAGTCATACCTCACTCTAATGCTTGTTTCATTTACTGAAACCACTGTTATTCAAAGATTGCTTAATGGAGTGGCCATCTAAAAACCCTCCATGTGCAACAATTAATAAAATGGCACTTTGTACAGATCTGAAATAAAGCCGTGACCAATTGCACTTGGTGTTGAGGCAGTGTCCGAAGATACTTTAGTTTTGGTTTTAGTTCAAATATGGATTCTGACCCAGTTGAAAATGTAGGCCATATTAAGTACTAAGCTAAATCATTCTGGAAAAGATAAGCCACACTGCTTACCCATAAAATCAGCCATTGTATGTTAGAACGGTCTTAAATTTAGAGATTTTCCTGCCCAGGTCTAGAACTCTTAGGCTTCAGTTCTGTTGCACTGCATGCCATCTTTGACTGAGAAGGTTCAACCAAATGGCAAACTCTCAAAATGCAACCGTGTACCTCAATGCATGTCACCATATTCCCAGCATGTATCAATCGTAATACATCATAATTAGGTAACTTCCAGAATGCAGCTGAAGCCTACTATTTTTGCCACAGGGTGGAACAGAACAGCTGCCATTACCAGCTTGCTTGTTTCCTGCCTCTTTAGATATATTCCACTCCCTGCTTTGCCCACTCCACTCCAGCCCACAATGTTATGCATCTCAATCCTCCCCTTGCAATTCAGAATGAGGCTGCACCAAACATTGCTCATTAATGCTCTGAGACTGTGGTTGTCAATGTCACAACAGATTTTTTAAAAAGAGGAAATACTGGTAATTGGCCATATGACTGTAGTGATTTACTGAATGTGGCATTCAGAAAGAACACTGGACAAATATGATATTTCTGTTCTCCTTATGACCCCTTCTCACTTTCAGACATTGCACTTGGAAGTTGAGACAACACTGCCAACAGGCTGGTCTTATTCATTGACTTTTAGTTTTAAGTAACAAAATAAAATTTCCAGGTTTCTTCCTCTTGGGAAACTATCAAATCATTTTATTATTTACCTTTCTGAAAAAATATTTCAGATCTGGTACAAGAAATGAACAGAATTTCAATTTGACTCAGTGGCCCTCTGAGGGTTCAAGCTTCAATCCAGGAATTCAGCACAAAACTTGGCTGAACATTTCACAGCAATAATGTGTTGAATTGAGGCCCGCCTCAAACAAACAGATTAACTGGTTATATTTCTTAGTTTTTGGCAACAATGTTTGCTAACATAACAACAGTGACTACACTTCATAGGATCTGGTGCAAGTAAGGACACGGACAGCAAGTTGTGGATGAAAGTTTACAGAGGGTTGTATCTGGGAGGTTAGCCAGGGGTGCATTGCATTCGTCAAGTCTAACAGTAATTAAGACATGGATGAGGGGGAAGTGCAGGAAGAATGTAATGGAATAGGTGGTATTGGGGACCCAGGTTCAAATCCCAGAGCAGATGGAATTTGAACTCAAAAATCTGGAATTAAAAGTCTAATGATGACCATTGCTGATTGTTGTAAAAACCCCATCTGGTTCAATGGCCTGTAGGGAAGGAAATCTGATGTCCTTACCTGGCCTGGCCTACAAGTAACTCCAGACCCACAGCAATGTGGTAGACTCAAATGCCCTCTGAAATGGGAGGGAGTTGCCCTGGGAGTCCTCAACATCAACTCAGAACCCCATGAAGTCTCATGGCATCAGGTCAAACATGGGCAAGGAAACCTCCTGCTGATTACCATGTACTGCCCTGTCCACACCTGCCCCCCTCCAGCTGATGAATCAGTGCTCCATTTGGAGGAAGCACAGAGGATGGCACGGATATGGAATGTACTCTGGTTAGGGGACTTCAATGTCCATCACCAAGAGTGGCTGGGTAGTCCCGCTACTGACCGAGCCCTAAATGACATAGCTGCTAGACTGGGTCTGCGGCAGGTGGTGAGGGAACCAAGAGGGAAAAACATACTTGACCTCATCCTCACCAACCTGCCTGCCACAGATGCATCTGTCCATGACAGTATCAATAGGAGTGACCACCGCACAGATTCAGTGGAGACGAAGGCCTGCCTCGACATTTAGGATACCCTCCATTGTGTTGTGTGGCATGACCACTGTGCTAAATGGGATAGATTAGATTTCAAACAGATCTAACAATTCAAGACTGGGCATCCATGAGGCACTGTGGGCCAACAGCAACAGCAGAATTGTACTCTGACAACCTGTAACCTCATGGACCAGGATATGCCCCACTCTACCATTACCATCCAGCCAGGGAATCACTGGTTCAAAAAGTGTGCAGAATAGCATGCCAGGCACAGCACCAGGTATACCTAAAAAAAAAGTGTTAACCTGGTGAAGCTATAACAGGACAACTTGCACGCCAAACAGCATAAACAGAAAGTGATAACCAATGGATCAGATCTAAGCTCTGCAGTCCTGCCACATCCAGTTGTGAATGGAGGAGAAGGCTCCACAAATATACCCATCCTCAATGAAGGAGCCAGCACAATGTAAAAGATCAGGCTGAAGCATATGCTACAATCTTCAGCCAGAAGTGCCGAGTGGATGATCCATCGCGGCCTCCTCCAGGGGTCCCCAGCATCACAGATGCCATCTTCAGCCAATTCAATTCACTCCATGTGATATCAAGTAACAGCTGAAGGTACTGGATACTGCAAAGGCTACGGGCCCTGACAATATTCCGGCAATGATACTAAAGACTTATTCTCCAAAACTTGCCACACCCTTAGCCAAGCTGTTTCAGAACAGCTACAACACTGGCATCTACCCAGGTATGTGGAAAATTGCCCAGGTAAGTCCTGTACATAAGAAACAAAACAAATCCAACCCGGCCAATTACCGCTCCATCAGTCTACTCTCCATCATCAGTAAAGTAATGGAAGGGGTCATCAACAGTGCTATAAAGTGACACTTGCTTAGCAATAACCTGCTTACTGACACCCAGTTTGGGTTCTGCCAGGACCACTTAGCTCCTGACCTTATTACAGCCTTGGTTCAAACATGGACAAAAAAGAGCTGAACTGCAGTGGGAAGGAGAGAGTGACTGCCCTTGACATCAAGGCTGCATTTAACCGAGTGTGGCATCAAGGAGCCCTAGCAAAACTGGAGTCAAGGAAATGAGGAGGAAAGGTCTCTGCTAATTGGATTCATACTAGCACAAAAGGAAGATAGCTGTGGTTGTTGGAGGTCAGTCGTCTTAGCTCCAGGTCATCACTGCAGGAGTTCCTCAGGGTAGCGTCCTCAGCCCAATCATCTTCAGCTGCTTGATCAATTACCTTCTTCCATTATAGGGTGAGAAGTGGGGATGTTTGCTGATGATTGCACAATGTTTGGCACCATTTGCAACTCCTCAGATACTGAAGCAGTACATGTGCAAATGTAGCAAGACCTGGACAAAATCCAGGCTTTGGCTGACAAGTGGCAAGTAACATTTGTGCCACACAAGTGCCAGGCCACAACCATGAACAACAAAAGAGAATCAACCCATCACTGCTTAACGTTCAATGGCATTACCCAAATCCTCCATTATCAACATCCTGGGGTTTACCATTGACTAGAAACTGAACTGGACTAGCCAAATAAATACAGTGGCTACAAGAGCAGATCAGAGACGAGAAATTCTGCGATGAGTAACTCAGCTCCTCTTCCCAAAGCCTGTCCACAATCTACAAGACACATGTCAGGAGTGTGATGGAATACTCCCCACTTGCCTGGATGAGTGCAGGTCCCACAACACTCAAGACGCTTGACACCATCCAGGACAAAGCAGCCCGCTTGATGGGCACCACATCCACAAACATTCCCTCCACCATCAATGCACAGTAGCAGCAGTGTGTACCATCTACAAGATGCACTGCAGGAATTCACCAAGGCTCCTTAGACAGCACCTTCCAAACCCACAACCATTATCACCTAGAAGGTGAAGGGAAGCAGATAGATGGGAACACCACAACCTGGAAGTTCTCCTCCAAGTTACTCACCATCCTGATTTGGAAATATATCGCCATTCCTTCACTGTCGCTGGGTGAAAATCCTGGAACTCCCTTCCTAAGAGCACTGTGGGTATACATACACCACATGGACTGCAGCAGTTTAAGAAGGCAGTTCACCACTAGCTTCAAGGGCAACTAGGGATGGGCAATAAATGCTGGTTCAGCCGGCAAACCCCACATCCTGAAAGTGAATTTTTGAAAAAATTAGTGTTTCAGCAGGTCAACTGAAGCAGGGTGATAGCATGGATGTTGAAACAGGCAATCTTAGTGATGTAGATGTGTGGCTGGAAGGTTCATCTGTGTCAAATATGACAAAGTTGCAAACAGCCTGGTTCAGTCTCAGACAGCTGCCAGGAAAAGGAGTGAAATTGGCGGCTAGGGACTGAAGTTTGTCATCAGGAGCACAATCATGTCAGTCTTCACAAATTCTTACTTATCTAGTACTGGATGTCACACAAGCATTCTGATAATTTAAAGATAGTGGAGAAGTCAAGAGAGGTGATGCTGAGATAGAGCTGGATACATGTGAAAACTGACACTGTAGCCTAGATTTTTGTGGAACCATGGAGATTCCAGGGACCTTTAAAAATAGTGGGCAGGACCCAGTTTTGGAAGTCCCACCCCCCCCTTTCCAACAGATCCTATTTTCCCTGGTAGGGGAAAGGGGACAGGACCTGACTCCCACAGGGAAACCTGAACTCAGCTGGGTCATTTGAACTCAGTGCTGAGTTCAAACCAACCCCATTTTTTGCTGCAGCAAACAGTGAGAATTAATCTGATGAGCTACAAAATTTTAGAGCAGACATAAATGCTCATGAAGGGTGGATAAGGTCTGTAGAATTGTCAAGCTGTGAAGTTATTTAAAGAGCCTTCCCTTTAAAAATTCAAGGAAAAACTGACTGCCTTGTGTCAGAGTTGACAAAAATCTGTTGGAGCAGTTTTAATTGCTGTTTGATGACATAGTCCTAAATTGTATCATAAATACTCCTTACTGCTTTCTGCAGCTTATGGTCACAATGGGGGACTGTAGGCTCCCAGTTTGATTGAGAACTCAGGTCATGAAAGGATTAGCTGTCTTTCATGTGGGGTTATTAATGCAGGTGCTTGTTTTATAAAAGGGATTAAGTACTTGAGAGGATTTAAATCTATTAAAATGGGCTTTCATGAATGGGGGTAGTTTTAAAAAAATATATATAACAAAGACTATAATAAATATTTAGAACTTTATTTTATTTCATCTCAGCATGGCTCCAGAGGTGTGCCCATAGGGGTACTGGGTGAGTTGGCATGGAGGGTGCAAGGGCAAAGGTGGTGGGTGTGGGGCACAAGTTTGGACCAAGTTAGCATAGGGACAATAAAGGGACCATGAGGGTGAGTGGGGGAGGGTCATGATTTGGCATTGTTGCCATAGGGGCTATAAGAGGCCATGGGGGGGCATGCATTGGCACATATGGGCATGTGGAATGGGCAGAAGGAGAGAGGATGAGGAGGGTGAAAGCTAGAGAACCTAATTTTAGCACAACAGCTGGGACAAAGTCCCAGAGAACCAAGGCAGGCCTTTTAAACTGCCCACCTCGACATTCAGCAGCCCTTGTGGCCACCTCTACTGCCAAGGGTGGCAGGCCCAAGTCCATTCCACACCCATCACCCTGGACAAAGATCTTGCACACTCCTCTTTCTACCTCCTCCCCTCCCACCCAACCACCGAGGCAGATGCAAGCCAGAAGAATTCCAGACCCTGTCTCTGCGCACCTGCCTCAGGAGCAAAAATCCTTGGCTGTGTTTTCAGATGTTGTTGGAAAGGGGCAGCATGCAAATGAGAAATACAATGGGGCCAAAGGATAGATCATTGGGGGACATCAGAAATAATTGTGCGGGTGGGGGGAGGAGAAAAAGAAGCCACTGCAGTTGATGTTCTGGTTATTTTTTTTAAAAAAAGTACTTATGTAACTTAAATGTCCGTTGTAAAACATTCTCTTACATGCTGCCTTGTAGAGATTGCATAGTACATTAGGGTTTTTTTTAAAAAAGCCATGGTTGTTCAGGGGCCATTCTAGTAGCCGGCAGCTGATCAAAATTTGGGGATGCGTTGCCTGATATTTTTCATCCATGAACTTTGCGTGTGGTTTCTCAATAAGACACCTGTTGAAGGGCCTTGCACAGTAACACCTCATTTTATAGTATTTTCCCATGATTTTCACTTCCAATTTAGAATTTAATTGCAGTGTAGAAAATCATGAGGAGTTTCTGGCAGCAGAGTTGTCAGTAACCAAAGGATACAGATTTAAAGCAGAGGTCAGATGAGGAACAAACTCCAGGTCATGATGATTTGGAATGCACTGCCTGAAAGGGTGGTGGAAGCAAATTCAATAATAACTCTCAAAAGGGAATTGGATAAATGCTCAAACAGAAATAAACTCAGGGCCATAAGGAGAAGACAGTGGAATGGTACTAATTGGATAGCCCTTTTAAAGTGCCAACAGACCACAATAGGCCAAATAGCATCTTCTGTCCTGTATCATTCTATGATTCTGTAACTTAGCACTCCCCAATGCAATGCTTCATACAATAGAAGCACATATCAGACCTTGGTGACCAAAATCCTATTTGTAAAAATCCACCCTATAGTTTTACTGATATAAGATGCAATACAAGATAAGTAAGAATTTGAAAAGGGTATTCAGCCTACTCTTATTAAATTATACAGGGAACTTCTGACACCCCCTCATGGCAGTGTCCAATTGCTGCTTTAATGATTCCAGCTATTTGCCTCTTGCTGTGCTATTGGAATTTTTTCTTTAAAAACAAACATTCATATTGATTCCTTTTACTTTTCTAAATACACTAAAAATAAGGTTGTCCAATGCATTTTCTTGAAAAGATGGTCACTTAAAGATGAATCACTCTAGGTGGAATCTTAAGATATTTTGATCTCTGCAACTTATATGGAGAACTAGTTCAGTAACCATGCCTGTACAATAAGACAACAAAATTTTGCACTGCAAGACAAGACCACTTTACCCATCCAGTCTGTCAGGAAGATAATAATTCTCAATGTTATTGGAATTTATTGTAGAGTAGAGTAATAGTGGGGTCTGTGTCTATGGGTCTATGTCTGTTTGTGGGTGTGTAACTCAATTGAATTAAAGGCAGCTGGTCCGAAGGCATTGATGTATTAGAAGAGAAGCTAGGGGTTTGAAGTGTTAAGTAAGTTATCATAGGGGTAAAGGGAACATTTGCATTTTTAAATAAGCCAGGCTAGATTGATCGAGGGAGGGGTGAAATATGTCACCTAGTCAGGAGGAGAAAGAAACAGTGTGTTTATTGTTCCCAAAGACTACAGGTAAAAATGGTACAATGAGAAATGTTTATTATCAGAGAGGTAAAGTCCAAAAACAGTGAAACAATGGGAATTTGCATTCAAGGGGGAAAATATGTATAAAGGAGTAAAGGTTGTGTGTAAGGGTAGGCATTCTAAGATCTAACAAGTGTGAAAAGCCTCCAGCATCTAAGCCTCAAGCTGTCTACAAAGGACTGAAAATTAAGAAAGCTCAATTTGATTGTTCAGGGTATCATGTTTCTTTGCCTGGGTCTCTTAAAATCTAATGGCTTACTGTTGCCTTAACGAAAGTGTAACTGGGGTTTTAGAAGTTATCATAGTAGTAATTTGTAGATCTGTGTGTGTATTTAAAACCATTTCTATTAATAAAAAGGTTCAATTTAGTTTTGTCAGAAACCTATAAGACTTGGTGGTCTTATTACTACTGAATTCAAGGCACGCATTTTGAAATTTATACAAATTGCAAAACAAGTTGTAGCAGTTGTTTCAAGTTTCCCTCTGGGATTTGATCTGCTCAGCATTTACTATTGGCTGTGCCATAACAGATTCTACACTGATTTAAGTTGCTTAAGAATATTCCAAATTATACCAATTTTCACCAACAAACTTCCAGATTTCTGTGTGGCATATTGGAAATTATATCTTTTTCAACCAATTGAACATAAGGAAACCTATTTCCCCTCCCCAACCCCATACAAAAAATGTCCAATTGTTTTCCTACCAAAATTCAGGTCTAGAAATGTGCACCCATAAATCACTTACTATGGATTTGATTTTTGGCAGTAGGAACAACAAAAAATCTTGTACAAATTTTAAGGGCACCTCAATCTTATTTTGCTATCGTCACCAGAAATGGGTTTTGTATTGCAACAAATTAGTTTTTCATGCATAGTTTGGTGAGGAGGGTAGACTACAATGTACCAACAAGTGTCTCACTGGCAGCCTGACATCACTCAACAGATGACTCCAGTCACACACAAGACCTGGTTTACTAGAAGCAAGATTACAATTGCTACCAATAAATTTGATCAGGCATTTAGGACAGGTAAATGGCTAAAGCCAAAAGAGTAAAGTTAGGTATGAAGTTTATTAATTGTTAAGCAAGATTGAATGGCGAGCACCATGAAAGTGTTGTTGGTCAACTGTGTAATTAACTTTTATGTACCCACCAGAACCTACTAGATGATGAATATAGGCATCTTTGCCTCAAAGAATGAGCAAGAAACTGTGTTAGGTTATATTGATTTGAGTCTCTTTTTTTCTTCAGCTTTGCCAATGTTTAAAATAGAAATGGTTTTAGTTTCTGCTTATTGCTGAATTTTTTCAGGTTTTCCAATTTTTAAAATCGCAGTACTACTTTTCTCCATTTTTTTCCACATTAAAAGTAAAATATGAATACAAGTTTTTAAATTGTCAATAAAAATGACATTGAAGATTCTTATTCTAGATTTCCCCGCCACTGTGTAATTTAAAAGGAACTCCAAAGTTCCTTCTTCCTACTTACCCTAAAAAAACAATATTACCCATATCTCTACAACTTCCATTGCCTGTTTTGAACTAGTATTATTCCAGTTCCTTTATCAAGGTATCACTTGCTCCTGAATCGGTTGTCTTGTTGGCAACTTGTTCAGCATAGGCAACTCGTTCAGCATAGCCAATCTAACAAAGGAATAAAACCTCTCATCTCTAGCATTGCTAAAAGTTGTGTGACTATTGTATTTGCATCCTCCATTCCAAAACTCATTGTCAAAGTTAAGATTGGCGGGCTGCAGGCATAAATTGCCACATGGAATTATGATGCGGTTGTATTAACAAAGACATGGCTCAAACAAGGCCAGGAATGGGTTCTTAATATTCCTGATTACCAAGTACTCAAGGATGGAAAGAAATTCCTTCACTCAGATGGTTATGAATATTTGGAATTCTCCTACCCCAAAAGGCTCCAGATGCTTAGTCATATAGTGCATTATTATGAATTCAATTCATTATGTCTGTGTGTGTTAAATTCACAGTCTACGGACATTGGAATATCTTGTATCTTAAATGTTACAATGTTGTTAGTGATTCCTGCCCAGTAACAAGGGTGGTACCCTCTGGGAGCATTTTGATAGGGCCAGTGAACAATTCTTCTTCAGTGAGTCAGTTTGAGCCAGTCTGCTAGCCAAGAAGAAGTGTCACAGACACAGGAATAGGCCCTGTTAAGTAAGTTACAAGAGAGCAAAGAAGCAGGCTCTAAATTAAAGAAAGAGCTGCAGTTAGCAGACCGACTCCATACTGGGGCTGTTGTGGTAAAGGTACCCCTTTGGAGCAGTGGTGTTCTGCTTGAGATTGAAACCCTGCGAGGTGGGCCCCTGTTAAAGCCATCTGAGTGGGACTTTGGTGAGAATTCCAAGGCAGAATCTTCAAAGTTGGAGATTGGAAACCCATGAGAAAGACAAAGTTTCACAGATTGGTTGACTCACAGTAGGACTATCTTCTGAGTGATTTCTTGAGAAACCTATGGACTTTGTCTTAGTTGCATCTGGCATTTACTTTGTAGTGTGGTGTGCTCGACCACAGTTTATCTAATAATACACATGTAGCTCATACTTACCCTGAATGTTATAGTATAAGATTGTAAATTGTTTTATCTTTCTGAACTTGTATAGTAAACTTTGTTTGTTCAAAACCCATGGAATCTTGTGGCTTTATTTCAAAAGCAGGTGTCTTGAATCTCAACAAAGAACAAAAGAACAAAGAAAAGTACAGCACAGGAACAGGCCCTTCGGCCCTCCAAGCCTGCGCCGATCATATTGCCTGTCAAACTAAAACATTTTGCACTTCCGGGGTAGCGTATCCCTCCATTCCCATCCTATTCATGTATTTGTCAAGCAGCCTCTTAGACACCACTATCGTACCTGCTTCCACCACTTCCTCTGGCAGTGAATTCCAGACACTCACTACCCTCTGCGTAAAAAACTTGCCCCGCACATCTCTATAGTTTTCTCCTCTCACCTTAAATCTATGTCCCCTAGTAATTGACTCTTCCACCATGGGAAAAAGCTTCTGACTATCTACTCTGTTCATGCCACTCATAATTTTGTAAACTTCTATCAAGTCGCCCCTCAATCTCCATCGCTCTAGTGAGAACAATCCGAGTTTCTCCAACCTCTCCTCATAGCTAATAACCTCCAGACCAGGCAGCATCCTGGTAAACCTCCTCTGCACCCTCTCCAACGCCTCCATATCTTTCTGGTAATGTGGCGACCAGAATTGCACGCAATATTCCAAGTGTGGCCTAACCAAGGTTCTATACAGCTGCAGCATGACTTCCCAGCTTTTATACTCAATACCCCTGTATAATACCTTTAAATACTTTAAACAAAACATGATTGGTCTCTAAGCGGATCTTCCCCCCAAAATGTCCCAATGGCCAAGGATCATAACAATATTCAAGGGTGAGATTGACAGATTTTTTTGGATAAATAGGAGAACTGAAGGATATGGGGACAGGACAGGAAAGTGGAACTGAAATTCAAGATCAGCTATGATCTTATTGAATGGCAGGGCATGCTCAGGGTGCATATTGCCTACTTCTGCCCCTACATCACATTGATTATAGTGGTTCAAGAAAGCAGTCCACCACCACCACCTTCTCAAGGCCAATTGGAGTTGGGTAACAAATGCAGGTGATGCTCACATCCAATAAATGAATTTTAAAAATTATGTTTCTTTGTGATACATTTGATGGCTCTACAAGTGAATTTATTTGGCTTAAGGAACAGCAGGGAAGGTGGCATACAGCAAGTTTTTGGAGAACTCCAAATAGGGAGATTAATGGGCAAATTTGTTGGCAAGTTTCAAAAACATGTAACAAAAATAGAGTAGCAATAGAGTACAAGACTTTAATTATCCTAATATAGACTGGGAAAAACTTAGGGCAGGAAAGGAAAGGAATTTCTGTTGTGTAAAGGGAAAGGGGAGGGGATTTCAGTGGATTATCTAGCTAAACATGACTACAGCATATTTCAGTTTAGAGTAATTGTGGAAAAAAGACCAGGAAATATCAAAAGTAATAATGTTCAACTGGAGAAGAGCTGATCTCTGATTTTAGAAGGAACCTAGCACATGTAGATTGGAAAAGGTAATTAGAGTAAAGCAGTAATGGAGATACAGGTGGGGTATGAGGATTCTCCCCCCACCGCAGCCACCACCCCCCCAACCCCCGATGCAGTGAATGATACTGAGTCAGAGTCATTTACTGCACAGAAGGAGGCCATTCAGCCCATCAAATCCATGCTGGCTTCCTGCAGAGCAATCCAGTCAGTCCCATTCACCTGCTTGATACCTGTAGACCTGCAGGTTTATTTCCTTCAAGTGCCCATCAATTTCCTTTTGAAAGAATAGTTCCCAGATCCACCAACCTCATGGGCAGTATGCTCCATGGAATCATAGAACATTTACAGCACAGAAGGAGGAGGCCACTTGTCCCATTGTGTCTGCACCTGCCAAAAAAGTGAGCCAACCAGCCTAATCCAACTTTCAAGCATACGGTCCATAGCCTTGCAGGTTATGGCACGTCATGTGGCACTTCATGTGCCCATCTGGCAGCATTTCAATGATTTGAGGGTTTCTGCCTCTACTACCCTTTCATGTAGTGAGTTCCAGGCCCCTATCACCCTCTGTGTGAAAAAAAATTTCTCCCTTATCTCCCCTCCAAGCCTAACAATCACTATATATGCCCCCGAGACATTGGCCTCTCTGCTAAGGCCCTTCCCATATACTATTCAGGCCTCTCACAATTTTGTACATTTCAATCAAATCTCCCCACAGTCTGCTCTGTTCAGAGGAGAACAATCCCAGTCTATCCAATCTTTTCTCGTAGCCAAAACTTTCCAGTCAAGGCAACATCCTCATACATCTCCTTTGTACCTTCTCTAGTGCAATTACATCCTTTGATTAAGATTAGGATTCTGCAGGGTTACAGGGAGAAGGCAGGAGGATAAACAATTCCCTTAGTGCCACTTGGAGAGCTGGTGCAGACACAATGGGCTGAATGGCCACATTCTGCACTGTTATGATTGTGATTCTTCCTCCATCATTGTTGACCTTCCCTCTGTAACCCTTGAACTCCCCACAATATTTGGCCAATCATGCTTGACCCACTTGTCTGTAGGCCTTCCCTGTGTAGTCTAGCTTCCCCCCTCTGTCTCCCATGTGCTTTTGTAGGGCTGCCACCTCCCTCCCTTGGTCAGCCATGCCCCTTTCCCAGCCACCAATCTCAATACACAATGCCTTCTTTCCCCTGGTTCAACAAAGCTCCCCATACAAGAGAAACACTCCTATTCAGTCCAAATTGACAAGTAATATTACCTTGCCTGCGATACACCACTTTTAACCAGCCGTGAATCTGAAGGCACATATTTCCTGCATATTTAATTCCAAATGTACAATTTTAATCTGATGAATTTGCTTTTTAATAAGTATGCATGACATACTCACGTATTTAAACAGGTTTGCACCACTTGCTGTCAGGAAGCATGTTCCACTCTCAATCCCACTGCAGGGAAGTGGGTATTTTGCCTCTTGCTCAGTCAAGTGCCCCTGCCTACCTCATTTCCTGCTCCCAGGAGATTTGCAAAGTTCCATCCCATGGCTCCCTGCTGGCAGCATGGAATTCACTTTGTAATTTGTGAACGAATCTTCAGACGGTGTCCGTGTTTATTCGCATTTTGTTCATGGCAAAGAAGAACGATCAGAATATTTATGGAACTAAATTATGTAGGAAAGATTTAGTAAGTAATCTTATTTTTGTTTGGATAGGGTTGAAGTAAGCAAGCTAATCAAAGAAACTTGCAGTGCATTCAGTTGTAAGGCCATTTAGCTTGTTGTGTCTGTGCGCTTAGTCTGACATTCCTCTTTTTGTCCCTAACTCAAGTTCTTCATCTTCAAGTAACTTGAGGACAGTAGTTGATTAATGTTCTTCAGAGTGGAAGGTGCTAATGGTGCTCCCAAGGGTCAGTTTTGGGTCCATTGCTCTTTTCAATTTTTATAAATGACCTTGACATGGGTGTAGCGAGCAACATTATTTTTAAGCACTGCCTTAAGGGAGGTAGTCAGGTAGAGAGGCAGGAGAGAACTACAAAGGTCCAGGCAGCAAAAGACATGCTGGCTAATGGTGGGGTTGGCGATGTGCAAGTGGCTGGACCTGGAGGAGTGCAGAGATCTCAGTGCTGTAAGACTGAGAGCTGTTATAGAGATAGGGAGGGGTAAGGCCATGGAGCGATGGGTGAACAAGACTTGGAATTAGGATGAGCAACAGAGTTTGGGATAAGCTTATGCAGAATAGTGGAGTCTGAAGGCAACAAAACCGGTGATAAATCACCGAATCAGAATGTTACAGAATTGAAGTGAGTCATTTGGCCCGCTGTGTCTGTGATGGTTCTTAGAAAGAGCTATTGAATTAGATGCACTCCCCTGCCCTTTCCTTATAGCCCTGTGATTTTTCACCCCTTGGAGTAATGATCCAATTTATTTTTTTTTTAAAAAGGTGTTATTGAATTGGGTTCCACCTTCCCAGGCTGTACATTCTAGATAAATGTTAACTCACTGAAAAAACAAAATTACTTATCTCACCTCTGGCCCTTTAATTTAAATCTATTTCCTCTGGTTACTGACCCTCCTTCCAGTGGAAAGTTCCTACAAATTTGCTCCATCAAAAGCCTTTATGATTTTGAACACTTCTATTTAAATCTTCTATTTTCTCTGCTCAAAGCTGAACTGTGCCAACTTCTCCCTCATGTAGCTGGAGTCCCTCCACACTGTTAATAGGCTTGTCAGCAAAGTTGAAGCCCATGGAATAAAAGGGACAGTGGTAGCATGGATACAAAGTTGACTGAGTGACAGGAATAGTGGTGAACTGTTGCCTAGACAGAACTCCAAGATTTGCACGTGACACTCAATTGGAAGTATTGTGAACTGTGAGGATAGAGATAGCCTTCAAGAGGGCATAGACATTGGCTGGTGGAAAGGACAGGCAAGTGGCAAGTAAAATGTCATTCCAAGAACTGTGAAGTGATTTATCTTGGTAGGAAGACTGCAGAGAGGAAATAAAAAATAAAGGGCACAATTCTAATAGAGGGTCTGGGAGGATATATGTGCACAACTCATTGACGGTAGGAGGTCGAGAAAGTACTCAAAGGTTTACAGGATCCTGGGCTTCATAAACAGAGGCAGAGAGCATTAAAGCAATGAAATGGCGAACGACAGACTCAACTGGAGTACACTGCCCAATTCTTAGTATCACACTGCAGGAAGGATGTGAAGGCATTAGAGAGGGTGCTGAAAAGTTTTAAGAGAATGGTTCATGGGGTGAGGAACTTCAGTTATGTGGCTAGATTGGAGGAGCTGGGGTTGTTCTCCTGAGAGAAGGTTGAGGGGATTTCATGGAAGTATTCAAAGTTATGGGTCTAATAGAGAGACAGAAACTGTTCTGATTGGCGGAAGGGTCAAGAACTAGAGGCCACTTATTTCAGGTGAATGGCAAAAGAACCAACAACCACATGAGGAATTTTTTTTAAAAATAAACATAGCAAGTGGTTAGGATCTTGAATGCATTGTCTGATAATATGGAGGAGGCAGGGTCAATTGTGGCAAAGGAGAATTGGATAAGCACCTAATGTGAAAATATATGCAGAGCTACTGGAAAACAGCAGGGTTGTGTGGGGTGCACAAGGTGGGACAAGCTGAGTTGTTCTTGCAGAGAGTTGGCATAAGTGCGATAGGCTGAATGGTCTCCTGTGATCATTCTATGATTCCATGGTACTCTCCCACAAGTTATCGCAACACCCTAAGGTAAAGTGGCCCATTCCTCAGCATTGACACCCCTTAATGTGATGAATTCCAAAAAGTAAAAGGTTTAAGAAAAAGCAAGCTTTTTAATATGCAAATTACACAGGAAATGTTTCTATTCAATGTTCAACATTGTAGCACCCGATTACTCCACAGAAAACGTCCTTTAATAGACATTCAGTCTTGTGTTATTTCTAAATGATTAATGACTCAAATGTACTGTTAAGGCACTTTAGGCTACTTATCAAAAATGTAATTTTATCCATGTGAATGGGCCTTGATACAAATACTGGTTAAAAAAAATCACCGGGACCAAAAGCTTAATTATATGTCACTAAAACTACAGACAGTGTAGTAGAACTGCTTTTTCAATGGAGGGTTCATTGGAGTCTAGATTAGAATGGTCTGTTTACACCTCTTAATCCTCACATAATCCTAGAGTTTGTTTTACAGCAACAGACCAGTATAAATGACTGGCAAAGCCACACTGCATTAGCAGAGTCAACTGTCCTTCCAACTGTAACACATTAGATGTTAAAATAGTAGAGGAGATTTTCCTGTTGCCCTGCCTGGCGCTTTTGGATTACCCAAGCACAGGAAATTCGTCAAGGAGCTCTCATCTTAAATGGAGCTCAACCAATTCTTCCCCATTAACTTAAATGGATGGATATTTCAGAATCAAAGCATGGTTAGGGGAGGCTATGGTATAGTGGTATTATTACTGGACAAGTAATCCAGAGACCCAGGGTAATGCTGTAGGGAGCCAGGTTCAAATCCTATCACGGCAGATGCTAGAATTTGTATTGAATTCAATCAATAAAAATCTGGACTAATGATGACCATGAAACCATGTCGATTGTTGTTAAAAACCCATCTGGTTTACTAATGCCTTTTAGGGAAGGAAATCTGCTGTATTTACTGACGTGACTCCAGACCCACAGCAATGTGGTTGACTCTTAATGCTCTTTGAAATGGCCTAGCAAGCCACTCAGTTGTATAAAACCACTAGAAAGTCTATAAGAAATCAAACCTCACATCGACATTGGCAAACCCAGCCCTGTAGACCTCTGCCCCAGGGCAAGGGGTGGGGTGTGCCAAAATTGGGAGAGTTGGCCCGCAGGCTAGTCTTGGCCATACTGAAAGTCATACTCACGGAATTGTACCTTAAAAGATAATGTCCCAGATACCATCCCAACAGCAGGACAGACCCTGCAGAGGTGGTAGCATAGTTCTAGAGTTGGCAGGGAGCTGCCCTGGGAGTCCTCAATATTGACTCTGGACACAAGTCAAGCAAGGGTAAGGAAACCTCCTGCTGATTTATCAACTGAGAGTGGTAATCCTCCATGGTGAACACCATTTGTGGCATGTGAACATACTCTGGGTGGGGTCTTCAAGGACCGTCACCAACAGCGGCTTGGTAGCATCACTACTGACCAAACCCTAAAATGACATAGCTGCTAGGCTGGGTCTGCAGGTGGTAAGGGAACCAAGCGGGGTAAAACATACTTTACCCCATCATCACCAACCTGCCTGCACAGATGCATCTGTGGCAGTGTCAGCAGGAATGACCACTGCACAGTCCATGTGGAGACAAAGTGCCGTCTTCACACTCAGGATACCCTCCATTGTGCTGTGTGGCATTGCCACTGTGCTAGATGGGATAGATGAGATTTCGAGCTGATCTAGCAACTCAAGATAGTGTCCATCCATGAGGCACTGTGGGCCATCAGCAGAATTGTACTCAATCTGTAAACTAATCTGTAACCTCATGGCCCAGCATATCCTGCACTCTACCATTACCAGGGGAATCAACTCTGGTTCAAAGAAGAGTGCAGTAGGGCATGCCAGGAGCAGCACCAGGGATATCTAAAAGCAGTGTCAACTTGTGAAGCTGCAACTCAGGGCTACTTGCATGCCAAACAGGGTAAGCAGCATGTGATAGACAGAACCAAGTGATCCCAAAAATCAATGGATCAGATCTAAGCTCTGAAATCCTGCCACATCCAGTCATGAATGGTGGTGGACAATTAAACAACTCACTGAAGGAGGCTCCACAAATATCCCCATTATCAATGGTGGAGAGCCCAGCACATCAGTGATAAAGTGAAGGCTGTTGCAAATGCTTCAATCTTCAGCCAGAAGTGCCAAGTAGATGATCCATCTCTGCCTCCTCTGGGAGGTTCCCAACATCAGATGCCAGTCTTCAGCCAATTCGATTCACTCCACTTGATATCAAGAGACATCTGAAGGCACTGGATAGTGCCAAGGCTATGGGCCATGACAATATTCCAGCAATAGTACTAAAGACTTGTGCTCCAGAACTTGCCACACCCCTAGCCAAGTTGTCCCAGTACAGCTACAACACTGGCACCTACCCAGCTATATGGACAATTGCCCAGGTATGTCCTGTTCACAAAAAAGTAGGACAAATCCACCCTGGCCAATTACCACCCCAGTTTTCTCTCGATCACCAGTAAAGTGATGGAAGGGGTCATCAAGAGCACTATCAAGCAGCAGTTGTTTAGCAATAACCTGCTCACTGATGCCCAGTTTGGGTTCTGCCAGGGCCACTCAGCTCCTGACCTCATTACATCCTTGGCTCAAACATGGACAAAAAAAAGAACTGAACTCCAGAAGTGAGGTCAGAGTGACTGCTCTTGACATCAAGGCAGCATTTGACTGAGTATGGCATCAAGGAGCCCTAGCAAAACTGGAGTCAATGGGAATCAGGGGGAAAACTCTACAGGTTAAAGTCATTCTTAGTACAAAGGAAGATGGCTGTGGTTGTTGAAGATCAATCATCTCAGTTTCAGAACATCATTGCAGGAGTTCCTAGGGGTAGTGTCCTAGTCCCAACCATCTTCAGCTGCTTCGATGACCTTCCTTCCATCATAAAGGCCAGAAGTGGGGGTGTTTGCTGATGATTGTACAACATTCAGCACCATTTGCGACTCCACAGATATTGAAGTAATCCATGTCCAAATTCAGCAAGACCTGGATAAAATCCAGGCTTGGGCTAACACAAATACCAAGCAATGACCATCGACAGACAGAAAAGGAACGCCTCCGGAGCTGAATTAATACCAAAAAATATAAAAACCTGTATTGCCCATATGGTGTCGAAAGTAGAGAGATAGGAGCTGCATTCATCCAGCTTGACCTGCCAGAAGTCTGAACCCTCATCCAACAAGGAATAGTATTTAGCATCAGCTATCTTACACGTGATCTCTTCGACTGTGGGCAGCTGATAATGCTCTTTGTACCGGCTAATTAAGGTCCCTGGGACCCAGACAAACCTCAGATTCCCACCTGATTTTTCTACAATCACAATTGGATTAATCCATTTTGTTGATTCTTCAATTTTCTTGAAGTGAAGTTTCTCCATTTTGTCCAACTCTGCTTTTAGTCTGTCTCAGCATTAGTGGTATTTGCTTGGGTGGGTATATTTTGGGTGTCACAGTTTCAATCTTGATTGTGTCATGAAAGTATAATAATTCTCATAATATTGTGATTTATTGTAAAAGGGAGGTCAATAATGGGA
Organism: Cetorhinus maximus; assembly: GCF_964194155.1. Classification (NCBI taxonomy): domain Eukaryota; kingdom Metazoa; phylum Chordata; class Chondrichthyes; order Lamniformes; family Cetorhinidae; genus Cetorhinus; species Cetorhinus maximus. The sequence continues at coordinate 38,046,097 of NC_135882.1, read as the reverse complement.
TTCAGATAATCTGTGTGGGATTTAGTTAAATTGGAAACAGCTGGTCTGGAGGCTTTAATTCAAAAAAGGAAGCTAGGTTTGAAATGCTAAATACATAACACGGTTGAAGTCTTAGAATGTAAGATGAGGAAAATTTGCATGTTTAGATTTTTAGGACAGTTTGAATTTCAAAGAGATGGTAGGATGTTTACGCCTGGCCAGTGAAGCGAGGCCAAACAGTGTGTTTATTTTTCCTAAAGGTTATCAACAATATTAGCACCATGAAAAGACTTATAGTATGAGAAAAGGTAAAGTTCTGAAGACATATGGGAACAATGGCATTTACATAAAAAGGGAGAAACATGTATAAAAAAGGAGAATGAGGCTGTGTGTTAGTGAAGGCAGATCTGACAAAAGTGTGACAAGCCTCCAGTATTTGTGCATTAAGCCTGCTGCCTACAGAAACCGAAGCTGGGAAAAGCCACTGAATTCTACAGTCCATGGTAGTGTTGACTTGCCTAGATCTGTTTAAAATCTATTTTTAAAAAAAAAACTGTTGCCGTAACAGGGGTTTAAATGGAGGCCAGATTAATTAGGGGTTTTAACTACTATATTTGCTTGAAATCTTATTTGTTAAGAACAAAGAAAAGTATAGCACAGGAACAGGCCCTTCGGCCCTCCAAGCCTGTGCCGATCATATTGCCTGTCAAACTAAAACATTTTGCACTTCCGGGGTCCGTAACACCACTATCGTACCTACTTCCACTACCTCCTCTGGTAGCGAATTCCAGACACTCACTACCCTCTGCGTAAAAAACTTGCCCTGCACATCTCCTCTATAGTTTTCTCCTCTCACCTTAAATCTATGTCCCCTAGTAATTGACTCTTCCACCCTGGGAAAAAGCTTCTGATTATCCACTCTGTCCATGCCACTCATAATTTTGTAAACTTCTATCAAGTCGCCCCTCAATCTCCTCGCTCTAGTGAGAACAATCCGAGTTTCTCCAACCTCTCCTCATAACTAATAACCTCCAGACCAGGCAGCATTCTGGGAAACCTCCGCTGCACCCTTTCCAAGGCCTCCATATCCTTCTGGTAATGTGGTGACCCGAATTGCACGCAATATTCCAAGTGTGCAAGTTAATAAAATGTTTAACTTAGTTTTCTAAAAATAAAAGTTTTGGTGGACTTATTACTTCTGAATTCAGGGCACACATCTCAAAATAAACACAAATTGCAAAACCTGTTGCGATAGCTTGATCAAGTTTCCCTCGTGGATTTGATCCACCTGGCACACATCTGCCACTTCATAACAATGGTGTGTTCTCCTTTTGGGCAACAATCCCCTGGAACAGATCTTTATACTTGGTCAGTCAAGTCAGTCAGGTCAGTCAGTCTCTTGATTAGCTTCAGATTTTCACAAGCTTTGATTCCAAGAATGGGTTTTGTATCAGTTTTCACCACTATGAATGGAAGTGCTCGAGACTGTTTTTTGTAGTTCACTTTAAGTGTGCACTTGCCTTATACTACAATTTTTTCACCAGTAGACAGCACTACTTTTGTTTCAGTTTGCTTATCTTACAATACAGGCTTATGGGAATGACATTTGCTTATGCACCTGTGTCAAACTTGAAATTCACCATTTTGGCAATTTTAAAATCAACCTTCCATTTCATCTTCTTTGGGATTTGTTGTTACTGCACCAATGAAAAGTTCAATTTCAGTGTCTGTGTCAATTGTGCGCACTTTTTGATTTACACTTCTTCATGAATTGATTTAGTTTCTAAGTTCTTGCACTGATTCGGTAGGCTGGACAACTGAGTGTTAAATGCCCTGTTCAACTGCATGGTAAATGCTCTGTTCTGCCATCGCCTGTATTTAAATGTTTTAATAGCAGTTTTGTTCTTTCCAGGGCTGTTTTTGTTTAACTGCATCTAACTGCTTGACCATGTGCAGCTCATCTTCTGTCATCTGTGTAATCTGGCATGTTGTCATCTCTGCCACCCTGCGGATATTTATTGCTTTTTCCAGCATGAGATCAACTTCTCTCAAAAGCCATTCTCGGAGTGTCATTTGCGATTCTACAAATGACTATCTTGGATAAGTGATTCTTCAAGTTCTTCAAATTCACATAATTTATTTTGTTTTCTCAGCTCAATTACATACTGACTAATGTTATCACTGCCTTGCATGCGCGTTAAAAAAAAAGTATCTTACTTTTTTTTCCTTAGGGCTGCAGTAAGCTTTGAATTTTTCCATTATTTCTTTCAAGTCATTTTGTTTCTCATCACTTTCAAATGTGAATGTGCTATAGACTTCTAGGGCTGCTTCCCCTGATACATGAAGAAAGATGGAAGACTGTACAGAGGGTCTTTTTTTTTAATCACTGCCTGTCACCGAGGTACAACTTGAATCGCTGCCAGAACCTTCTTCAGTTTTTGGCAAGATTTCCCTCCAAACTGAGCTCTGTTGGTGGTTTCAGAACCTCAATTGTTGCATTCGGTTTACTTCTGACACCATGTCTATATTTTTGTTTCAATGGTGCACACAGGCCATCGACATTGTAGCTGAGCTAACTTTATTAATAACACATTTTCCTAACAAACACATATCTGTAGTAACTGAATTCTATCAACACAGCTTCCAACATGTGCTATCTGAACTTTGACTGCCAGGTCAGGTGACCCACCCTATCTAGTACAGACTACTGTATACTATCTAATACTGGTGTCCAGTACCACAATCAACCTTTACCAAAAGCACCTTCAGAAAGTTATGAAAGAAACAAGTTGGGTGAGTAATGAAGGGAAATAATTTATTTGAGAGGTTCTGCATTTCCCACCTATGTGAGGTTCATTAGATTACAAGATGAGGGAAGCCATTCAGGCCTCCTCAGTGAACACTTCTGGAAAATAGTTTACAGTCCCCGTCAAACTACATAACTGGATTTTGAATGAATCTATATTTTCACACTTTATAGTGTCTTGAGATTGTATAATTGATCATGGATTGGATAAGGAACTATTGCATTCATTTAGTCTGATGGTTATTAGCAGAAAAGGCTACAGTTAGACCTAGATGTGATGGGGGAATTGAACTGGCTTCCAATGCTGATAAATGTAGTATCATGCAGGTGGGTGGGGCTAACATCAAGCATTTTATATCATAGAGGGTTCTGTGGTGGGGTGGGGGGGCATACATGGTGGATGGGGAGATAGTGATTGTGTCTCTCAAAAGGTTCATGACCAGTCCTGTGATACATGACCTCAGGATGTCCCAATGTATTTTACAACTAATGAACTATTGTTGAAGTGATACAGGAGCCAATTTGTGCACATTTAGATTGCACAAACAGCCATAAGATAATGATCAAATAATCTGATTTTGGATGTTGATTGAAGGTGAATAATGACCAGGATTCAAGTGAGAATACCACGGCTCCTCTTCAAAGATCTCATGAGATTGTTTATATCTACTTGAAAAGGCATATTAGGCTTTGGGTTAATGTCCCATCTGAAAGACAGCACCTGAGAAAGCACCCTAGGATCACCAAACAAAATTTTAGTTATGCCTCATCAAGAATACATTATCCAGTTTTAGTCCAATCACATGGTGGGAGATATAAGGGCACTAAAAAAGATTCAGAGGATGGCCACATAATTGCCACACAATTTAAAAACCCTTAGTTATCACAATAGGTTTGGGGAGCTGGTACCTTTTCACTCATGAATAATGTAGACTTCAGGGAGATTTGATTGAAGTACTAAAAATAATGATGATGGGACTCGTCGGTGTTCTTGTGAATAGACTACTCAAATAGGTAGGTTAGGGTTAACAAAGGGACATGTAGCATAGAACTAGGATAGATGTAGAGAGTTTTCTTTTTGCAGGGATTATCAGGAGCAAGCTGTCATCTCATGACAGATACTGCAGGCATTCACAAAAGGCAAGTTGCTGATAGTCATATCACCGTGTACAAAAAAGGTAGATAGGATGTTGAGTTATATATCTCATGGTCATTGATGGCTCTTGGAGCTCCTTTCAATCGCATTCTGGGATCAGACAGCAATTTCATCAAGTTAACCAAGATTTCTTTCAGTTTTTGGCTTCGCCTGGAAGATTACATAGCTCTTCTTTTACTCAATTCAGAAGTTGAGTTTTTTTGCCCCCCACCACCACTTTATTCCTCAAAGTTTGTTCCAATTCTCAATAATCACTTTTTAAATCAACTGAATGAAAAACACTTTCAGCACAACCCAACAAATTGTGCAGTTGATGCCAGTTTTAGAGTGAAAAGAGATAGGTGGGATGGAGATTTACACTCCATCACAAAACTCTACATTTTTAATATGCTTGAGGGGGAAGGATTAATTTTTAAATGACAATTTCACTTATTCTGGGCATCCAATGAGTTGGTTTCAAGGGAGCACAATGCAATCAGCACTTCAGTATTGTAGATCAGTCTCCAATCACTACTCTAACATTTTCTCTCTCCACAAACTTGCCTGGTCCCTGAGCCAGCCAAGTAACCCCACTCTCCTGACTGGAGTATGGAACTGTGAATTTAACACTTGGTAATTTCTAGCTTTGTTTCAACATACTATCAATTTTGCATAATTTAAGTGTAAAATATAAATAAATGGAATATAAAATGGGAGTATGTTTGCCAGAAATTTGAATATTTTACTCTGAAAAGGACCTCATTATCTATGGCATTGATGTGGATGGTCCTGGGTGTCTCTCACTCATGGATCAAACAGTGAGTCCCGCAGTTAGTCTACAAATTACAGTTAACATGCAACAGTTGTGTCAGTTAGAGTTAGCCCCTCAAATCATGGTTAACCTAGTCATACCACAGCAATAAATATGATTCAAGATGACAGGTGACCCAGGATTGTCATGGAAATAGGAATCCAAATCCAGCAGCTGAGGCAAAAATTGGGGTTTTTGGGGTCCAGACTTAGTGCTGCAAGACCAGAGAGGCCCAAAGCAACAAGCCTTTTGGACAAACGGGAATTGATCCTGAGGGCTGGTCAGCATACTAATTTGCAAGTTGCAGCATTGACTGTATCTCCACAAGTAACTTGTCCAAGTCACTGGCAGTGACCCTCAGGCAAGGCCCAAGATGAAATGGGGTTTGGAGTGGGCTATGGGGTATTGGGGGTAGAGGGATAACCATGAATCCTGTGGAGTTACTGGCACACTTGTATCCTCCAGCTCCACAGGAATTTTCTTTTTTTTTAAGCACCACCTATCTCAGGGCCACTGAAGATTCCTTCATTTCATGACCTTCAAGGGTCATGAGGACTCGAAACGTCAACTCTTTTCTTCTCCGCCAATGCTGCCAGACCTGCTGAGTTTTTCCAGGTAATTCTGTTTTTGTTTTGGATTTCCAGCATCCGCAGTAGTTTTTTGTTGAAGATTCCTTCCATTCATCAGTGGCAAGGCCTGAATTTTCAGTCCCAGGTTCAGAGTGCAGAGTTGGGAAATTTCCCGGCTCCACAAACCTGACTCGGGAGGAAGTCCACCGAAAGTCAAATTTTCACTCCTGGTGGGGTGGGTGTGAGTAGGAGTCATGACTGCCACTCCTGGGAAACAGTTCAGAGACAGTACAGGGGCCACAGCGTGGGGGCAGACTGGGCAAAAGACTTGCCTCAGTGATCCGGCACTTTGTCCCAGCTGCAGAAAAAACCAAGACAGTCCTCTAGCCCTCACCCTTTCACCTCCCACACACTCCCTGTGTCCCATCCTTGCCATCTCATGCCCCCCACCCACCCCCATACCATCAAATGCCCCTCTACTAATCCCCATGTCCTTTTATAGTCCCTATGCCAACTTAGGCCCCTCCACCCACCTCCATGGCCCTTTAGAGCCCTTACACCAACCCACCCACCACCCTTTCCCCTTACATCCTCCATGCCAACTCACCCAGTATCCACCATGGGCTGACCTAAGAACTTCATTTTAGTTCCGCTCAGCATGGGTCCCAAGTGTTTATTGATAAATTCACAATTTAAAAAAACTGATAAAAGCCCATTCACTACATTAAAATTCCTTTAACCATTTAATCCTTTATAAAAACAAATTTGCATTCACAATCCTATACCAAAGACTTCATAAGCACTTTTGAGCTGTCAATCAACTGTGATAATGTCAGGCTGTGAAATCAGTCAAGCAGCACAAATCCTATATTGATAGTCCTCAGGCTCGTCAACAAACAGTGAAATAGCAAGCACTGATGTTTATTTTTTTAACTTGCAGACTGCTTTTTTTAATGTAAAGGTCAGGAGAAATCCCTTGGCAACTTGACAGTTCCATTGAGCTTGATGGTTCCAATGAGTTTATCCACTTCTTACACACATTTTATGTCTCCTTTAAACAATCCCAAAGGGCACCTGACCTCTCCCAAAGGGTACCACTAATTTTAGACTTTCTCCTGATGGGTCTAAAGTGCATAAGTTGTGTTTTGGATATCCCAGCAGTGAAAATTCGATCTGACTGAAGGCTGCTGCACTTTAACATATGCAACTGCTTCTGTGAACCACGTGTAGTAGAAGGGTCTAGTACATAAAGGGTTAATGTGGGACGGAGTACAGTACTGTCCACAGTGATTTAAGAAGACACCTGACCCAGAGCCAAGGTCAGTCTGGAGATGGATGCAGTTGGGTTAAGACCTAGAATGGAGTCAACTCCATCCCAATACCTTCTACTGTAAATGTGTACATAGTTATGAGTTGTTAATAAAGACTTGCTGTTGACATTCTCCGGGCTGGAAGCCTACTTCATGGTATCAAAAGCAGGATTCCTCACCACAAATGTGCAAAGCATAACCTGAACCCATTTCTTCCCCAGATAAAAGGATGGATGATGGGTTCAGGGGCAGGACCTCCAGAATTGGACCTCCAGCACCATTTTGGACAAGCTGCAGAGCTGGCGTTGGAAAAATTTAGGCAAAATTTTTTTAAAAGGGGCCCTCATTTACATATTCTACATTTACCCTACTTACATATTCTTGGGGGAGATGGTGGCAGTGGTTATGTCACTGTACTTGTAATCCAGATACCCAAGCTAATGCTGAGGGGGCAGGCACGTGTTCAAATCCCACCACAATAGTTGGTGGGATTTAAATTCAATTAACGAACTGGATGTTAAATCTTGTGTCAATAATTGTGACCATGAAGCTGTCATTGATTGTTGTTATAAAAAGACTCTGGTTCACTAATGTCTTTTAGGGCAAGAAATCTGCCATCCGTACCTGGTCTGGGCTTACATGCGACTCCAGATCCACAATAAAATGATTGACTCTAAACTGCCCTTTGAGATAGCCCAGCAAGATCAAGGGAAATTAAGATGGGCAACAAACAAGTTCACGTCCCACAAAAGAATAAATGTTTAAAAAAGGTCAAGCACAAGTTTGAGATTTCTGCTGGGAACAACTAAAAATGGGTCCAAAACATGAACAATGCCTGTCCAGATTGGGAGCAGACTGGCCCACTGCTAAATTGGTATTCTTTGAACCTGCTTCACCAATTTCTACCTCAGCCTCTCTACATTCACAATGTTACATTCCTAAATTTATTTAAATACAGCCAATTAGCAGAGAATTAATATACTTCGCAGAAGAGAGCAGTGTTTTTCACACAGTGATCTCTATTAGATCTGTGTGGATATTGTACATGACTTGTCACTCCTGAATCAGGCTGATGAGGAAACAGCTATATCGTGCCTCTCCTCCCTGTGGCCAGATGGCTGCACTGGAGCTCAATCATGAAAGAAAATACAAATTACAGAAGAAAATAATATTAAAAAGGAAAGGAAAAAACGGTTATGATGGTGACCACATGTTACAGAGTTACCAAATTTGCTAATGGGATTTAGCATTGCCCAGAGTCTGGTCATTCTATGGCACACTTTCCTCCACAGTTTTGTCTTTCCAGAAGCCCTAGCAATATAACTCATGGTTTGAGTCTGAAAACAAGAACCATGGATATTGTGGTTTTAGATTTGCATGGTGAGTCATCGCCTCCCAGATGACTGCTGCTAAGCAAGGTGATAGAAAGCTGTTCCTGTGATTACTCTTGTGCATCAGCCTCAGCTGAATAAAATCTGCTGCATTTTTCTGTAGTTCTTACAGCCTAGAGCTTAGTTTTGAAATGGAACAATGTAAACACAAGCCGCTTACTTATAGAATAACATGTAATCAATTAACAGGTTATAGTAATGTAGTGGTTATGAAGAAACTGGACTAAGTAATCCAGAAAAAAATGAGTTCAGACCACCATGGCAGTTTGAGATGGTTTCAGTTATTGTAAAAATCCAACTAGTTCATAAATATCCTTCAGAGAAGCAAATCTCCTGTCCTTCCCTGGTCTGATCAATACGTGATTCCAGTCCCACAATATGATTGACTCTTACCTAATGTTACTTCTAAGATGCATGCCCTCATAGCAATCGGGATTTTTTTTTTGAGTCATTACAGCACGAAAGGAAGCCTTTGGCCCATCAAGTCCATGCTGGCTCTTTGTAGAGTGTCATTCCCATTCACCTGCTCTATCCCCATTTCCCTCAAGTGCCTATCCAATTTCCTTTTGAAATTTTTGATGATCTCAGCTTCTGCCACCCTCCTCAGCAGCGAATTCCAGGTCATTACTACTCGGTACGTTTAAAAAGAAACACAACTTACATTCCCCCTGCACCTCTTGACTAAAACTTTCTCTGTCCCCTACTCCTTGTACCATCAGTTAATGGGAATAGCACTTCTTTGTTTACCTTATCTAAACCTGTTATACGCCTGTGTCAAATTCCCCCTCAATTCCATGAGCCCAAATTTTGCGGTGCCTTGTCAAATGCTTTCTTAAAATCCCTGCTTACAACATTCACCATAGTCTGTCCATCAACCTTTCAGCCTTCTCTGTTGCTTCATCAAAAATTCAATTCGATTAATCAAGCACAATCTGCCTTTTACAAATACATGCTGGCTATCTTTAATTAACTCAAATCTCTAAGTGTCCATTGATTTTTTTTTCCTCCCTGGTATTGTTTGTAAGATCATACTCACTAGTTATGATTAACTAACTGGCCTTTAGTTGCTAACACTATCCTAACATCCTTTCTCGTATGAGTGTCATATTTGCTACTCCCCACACCTATGGCACCTCCCCTGTATCTAGGGGAGATTGGAAGATTACAGCAAGATGCTCTACTATCTCCATTCCCACACCCTGGGGTGGAGGCCATCTGGACCAGGTGACTTATCCACCCCAGATGCCTTTCGGCACCTCCTCCTCAATTTTTACCCAATCTATTCCTTCTCCTATTTCCTCCTGCTCCTTAATGAGTACTTTGTATCAACGTTTCTTAAGTATTCCAGCCTTGCCCTGCACGCTCAAACATATATCACCCTCTTTGTTCCTCATAGGACACACTCCACCTCCTACTACCTATTTACATGCCAGTAGAAAATTTTGGGGTTCTCTATCATGTTTAACAACATTCTAGTCTTGTATTCTCTCCTTTCTAGTCTAATTTGCCTCTTCACCTCCACTCTCAACCTTTTGTATTTGACCTGGCCCGCATGTGAAGAATTCACCTGACCAAGCATCATGCACCCTCTTTTTTGTTTCATCATAATCTCCATCGCCCTCATCATCCGAGGAGCCATTTTTAGTTCCCGTACCTTTTACTCTTGTTGGAACATAACTAGTTTGTACCTGAAGCAATTTTTCCTTAAAGATCACCCAATGTTCCATTACAGTTCCTCCAGTCAGTCTTTGGTTCCATTGTACACTGGATAGGTCCCTTTCCAGCACATTGAAACTAACCTTCCTCCAATCTAGACATTCTACTTTATATTGTTCCTTGCTTTTCTCCATTAATAATCCAAACATCATGATATGATGATTAAGTGTTCCCTGAGACTCTTGGCCCACCTCATTTCCCAGCAATTCGTCCTTTCTGGTTGGGCAGAGAACACCCTGATAAAGGAAGTTCTCTTGAAGACATTTCAGAAATTCTTCCCCTTCCTTAACTATCATTATCCCAGTTGATATTTGGTTAATTTAAGTTCCACAATATCACCACTATTGTTCTTGCTCTTCTGTGTGATTTCCCTGCAGATTTACTCCTCTATCTCTCACTACTTGGAGGACTATAGAACACCTGCAGTGATCATTCCTATTTGCTTCTCAATTCTACCAAATGGATTCTATATTTGGTCCCTCAAGGACATCCCCTCTTTCCAACAATATATGTCTTCCCTATTCAGTACTGCAACCCCATCTCCTTTCTTCCTTCTCTATTTTTTCTGAACACTTTGTATCCTTGTATATGGAATGAGAAGGCAGTGATGCAGCAGAACACATCCAGGCCCAAATCCCAGACTCATTTATGCCAGATCACCTGGAAAGCCTAAACCTTAGCATACAAAGAACCATTTATGTCCTTGCTGTTTAAAGAGCAATAATCACCCAAACACAACAGAAATTAACAGGGGAAAATATTCAAAAATGCATTGTATTATTTTGGCTGTTTTCTATTGAAAAGGTCACTTATGGCAAATGTTGCTGGGGCAGCCAGTAAGAAATATACATCAGATGGAGTGAAATGTCATGTTGGCAGACCTTTCGTACTGAGTTTTTGATTTGCAAATCAAACAGAACAGATGACAGATCTCTTTCGGATTCCTCTCAAAGCCTTTTAAATTGTTTTTGCGCATCATGAAATTAATGTCACCTTCAGTAAGACTGTTTCATGTATAATGACTTGCCTTGACAACAACAAGTGCACAATTGTGGGATAAATCTGGGAGGAAAGAAAGAGGTCATGCACAATAAGACAAAACAAAAACATTTATGGAGAAATAAAGGAAGCAGAAGCATAAAAGTCAAAATGGGGAAAAAATTAAATTGTAAAACAAAACAGAAAAGATGTAGCAAATACAGGTAAAGAAATACAAGGGATTGAAAGCGGTTATGGCGGATTGAAGTTCACCTGGTCTGTCATTCTTTCAACAGCTGCCTACAGTTAGCAAAATGGGATTAAGGAATAGGAAATACAGGAAGTCACTAACTAGTTCCCTGTGACAAACCCCATTTGTCAAATGGCAGGCTTTAAAATACTATAGCAAGAGTGGTCCTTGCTAAACAGGTTCAAGGCAGGCCAAGGCCCCTGTGCAGCCAAGCTCCAGTGCTAGGTCCTCAGTACAAACCCCTTATGCACTTGGAGACACACAAACAATGCTTCACATTACCAAGGAGTGTTCCCTCTATAGACTAAGCTATCACTTGAGCTTGCTAAATAAAAGTTACAAAGTCATAAATAGATTTTCCTAGCCACTCAATGGTCATGTGGCAAAGGCACCATGTGGCAAACCACCAAGCTATGCAGACCAGAAGTTCAGAGGTTGAATATCCCCTACAGGTCACTCACCATCCTGACTTGGAAACATATCGCCGTCCCTTCACTGTCACTGGGTCAAAATCCTGGAACTCCCTTCCCAACAGCACTGTGGGTGTACCTACACCACATGGACTGCAGCGGTTCAAGAAGGCAGCTCACCACCACCTTCTCAAGGACAACTAGGGATAGGCAATAAATGCTGGCCCAGCCAGCAAAGCCCACATCCCATGAATGAATAACAAAAAAAAGTGTAAGCCCGTACAATTTCTGGGCATCACACAGCCATTGCTTCTTAAGTACCCACTTTTTCAAGAGACGAACAGAAAAGGAAGCTAGCTGATCTTAATTTTCACAAAACATGTTTTGGTCTGTACTTCCCACAATCTTTTCTGCTTTTATCCAACATGCACACTCCAATTCTACATTACCATATATGCTCATATAGTCCAATTTCTGAAACCCTTTCTTAGGCAAAAAAGAAAAGGTGTCAATTTTTTTTTATTTAAACACAGGTAATGTTTTCAAGGGGCTCACTTTCAACTAAAATTGTGTTGTGATATTGTATACATACCAATGCAGACAATAACATGTACCTTTAAGAAGCTAATAGTAATACCACTACAACATGACAGTGTTTAAGGCTTAAAGATAAAAGGGTAGAGCCTGTTACTCACAATAAGTGGTTAAAGTCAAGGAATTAATCCAGGCTGGTCTTTTGGTTCAAGCTGGTTTATTTTCAAGACAGCTCCTCAGTACTACTAACTTCCAAAGCAGAATACTACTTAGGCAGCAACACCAATTGTTGTGATTCCACTTACCCAGCTCCAATCCAGACTCTTCGATAGAAGGACAGACTGTAAGTACATCACTAAGAGAAGTCACTCACAGGGAACCTTGACCAAGATGCTTCGGTTTAAAAACTAAAAAGTCCAGTTCTTCAACCACAAGAACTTGGCATCCAAAATTGGGCACAAGGATTTGTTGCAACAGGCATCAGAGTTCAGAAGCGAGTGAAGACCTCACCCCAAGCTCAGTGATTTGGGTTGCAGGCTTTGTTTTAACTGAACCTCAGGATCAGCTATTTGTAAGCTACTCATCCTAACAGTGAAGGCTAGAGCATCGAGTTTGTTCAAAAAAGTAAGAAAACAAATGTACCCCAGGCTGAGAGGTGAGTTCTAACAGCTCTCAACAGAGCTCAGCATATCTGTCATTTGGCTCTGCCATTTTGTTTTTTCAGTTTTGGCGCCAAAACCAGCTCTCCCACCCCAACAATTGAGGCATGGTAGCAACCCAGCAGAATAAAATGGTACCACTTCAATGCTGCAACAAAAAGAACAAGCAAGACAAAATCTCCACAATCTAAAGATCTGCAATTTAAACTTCTCCTTATTTCAAGCCGGACTAGAAAAAGCCAAGCACCCACAGTGCTACTTATAAAATATACAGCAAATGGAGAAGCAAGCTTTTCCCTTAGAAGCACAGTCATGAGCCCACAATGATACATTATTGCAGCATCTGTTCTCCAACAGCACAAGGACAACAGACAGATAGCAAGTGCAAATTCTCATCCAAAGAGACACAGCACCCAGCAACAACATTTGTGTAGCACCCATTGCAGCCAATAACCAAGGACATCACAATGGCAAACAGAGATTTGATTATGAACTGGCAAGCAGGAAATCTCCTTGCAGACTTCCAACTCTTTAGACAGAAGATGCGTTTACACTTTATGGACCAGCAGGTGCGGGAACAAGAGAAAAAGGCCGCAAAATTACTAATTGCTCTTGGCAACGAAGGGCTAATGTGTAAACTCATCAAGTCTATCTGATGAAGACCAAAAGGACCCCGACAAAATCTTGAAGCTCATCAAAAATCAATTAAAGGTTTAAGTTAACTTTAGAATTCAAGGCTAGAGTTCATGTCATACCAACAACAGCCAAATGAAACCATCGATCAATTTATAAATAGGTGCCGGCGCAAAGGAGCCGAATGCGACTTCAATGCCAATGACCTTTTAGAGAAATTGATGGAGCTTGTCATCTCTTCAATGCCCATCAAGTCTTTTAGGAAAGCGTTACATTTCAAAGCCAAAGGTTATTCAATAGAGGCACTACTGGATAAAGGTAGAAAATTTGAGGCTAGTGAACAGGACCGCCAATCCCTTGATTACAAATCTGCCATTTTCATGGTAACCAAAACATCAAAGACACCCAAAACCTGCATGCGGTGTGGTCTTACACGCTTACCCGATGTCCAGTATTTTTTCACTTGTGCAAAATATGCATCACCAGGGGGTATTGCAAACACAACAAACCAGACATACCTAAACTACAAAACTCGCAACAAAGAAGGATTCACAACAATCCGACACCAATGACAGTCCCAGGGTTTGTCCCGCAAAACATAAACATGTCGATGAAGTGAAAGACACCTCCCATGCACCACAGTGTACAGATCCAGGCCAAACTGTACATATTGTCAATGTCACTCATCATGTGGAAGGAGTCAGACAAGCTGAAGCATTTGCCGCTGTAAACATTAAATATCCACAATACTATGGACAGCATACCATACGTGCGAAAATCGATACCAGTGCAGTGCCAAAATCTTACCATTGCTTGTTTTCAACACCACATACATGGCACAATGGACAGCATAGTCCAGTCAACATCTGACAGGCTTACCGTCTACAACGGGTGTGACATGCCATGCATTGGCACCATCACAATACAATGCCAATACAGATGATCCAGTGGACATGAGAGATTTTTTTATATTGTGGAAACCAGTGGCTTGGCAATCATTAGTCTGCTCGCATGCAGTGAGATGCATATGCTTACTATCCACAATGTGGCAGGGGCCACGATCACCACACAGGAAAGCACCAAAGGAAGAATTGGCTCCATAAATGACTTTACATCCATGTACCCAGATCGCTTCAACGCCATTGGAGACTTCAGGGGCGACGCAGTGCTGCACCTAAAGGACAATGCTCAACCCAGCACTCACCCACCTAGGATGTGCAACATCCATATCCAAGACAAGGTGAAGGCAGAATTGTACACAATAGTCCGCAATAAAATCATCTGGAAATGTTGAGCACCATACAGCCTGGTGCAATTCCATCACCTGCCTACTAAAGAAGGGTGGTTTGCTACACTTATGCCTGGACCCGAGGCGGCTCAACATGGCACTAAAGCGATGTCCTCACAAAATCCCCACACTTGTGAAACTGAATCCTAAGTTCACGGGAGCCTGATACTTCTCGAAATTGGACCCCAAGAATGGCTACTGGTGTGTCCGTCTGGCACCAGCATACATAGAACCATAGAAAAGTTACAGCATAGAAGGAGGCCATTCGGCCCACCTTGTCCATGCCAGCCCGAGGACACCCAGGTGCCCTTTCTAATCCCACCTCCCTGCACCTGGCCCACAGCTCTGCAGCTTACAGCGCTTAAGGTGCTGATCCAGGTACTTTTTAAAAGAGTTTAGAGCTTCTACCTCTACCACCAACTTGGGCAGTGAATTCCAGACTCCCACTACCCTTTGCGTAAAAAAGTTCTTCCTCATGTCCCCCCTACACCTTCTACCACTTATCTTGAATCTATGTCCCCTGGTTCTAGAATTCTCCACCAAGGGAAACAATTTTATTCTGTCCACTCTATCTATTCCCCTCATAATTTTGTACACCTCAATCAAGTCACCTCTCAACCTTCTTTGTTCTAAGGAAAATAACCCCAACCTATCCAATCTCTCCTCGTAGCTACACTTTTCTAACCCTGGCAACATTCTTGTAAACCTCCCCTGCACTCTCTCCAGAGCTATTACGTCCTTCCTGTAATGTGGTGACCAGAACTGCACGCAATACTCCAGTTGTGGCCTCACCTGTGTTTTATACAATTCCAACATTATATCCTTACTTTTATATTCTATACCTCTGCCAATGAAGGAGAGCATTCCATATACCTTCTTTACAGCCTTGTCTACTTGAACTGCTGCCTTCAGGGACCTGTGTACTTGTACGCCAAGATCTCTCACTTCATCTATCCCTCTTAGTAAATTCCCATTTATTGTGTAATCCCTGTAACTGTTTGATCTCCCTAAATGTATGACCTCACACTTCTCTATGTTAAAATCCATCTGTCACTTTACCGCCCACTCCACCAACCCATCTATATCATTTTGGAGATTATGGCTATCCTCTACACTATCCACTACTCAGCCAACCTTCATGTCATCTGCAAATTTCCCAATCGTGCCCCCCACGTTCACGTCCAAATCGTTAATATATAACACAAACAGCAAGGGTCCCAACACCAAACCCTGTGGGACACCACTTAAGACAACTTTCCATTCGCAAGGGCATCCATCGACCATTACCCTTTGTTTCCTGTTACAAAGCCATCCTTTTACCCGCTTTGCCACAAGAGCGCACCATTTTTCATACCCCTTTTGGGCGGCGCTGCTTCTTGTGCTTGCCATTTGGACTCTTGGTGTGCCAAGATGTATTCCAACAACACATGGACTGCATCAGAGAAGACCTGCCTGAGTGCCTTTGCATAGCTGACGACATAGCAGTCATTGGTAAGACTAAAGCAGCACATGACAACAACCTACACATGCTCATAGAGGCAGCCAGACAGCATGGCTTTGTTTTTAATAGTGCCAAATGCCAAATCAATGAGAGCCAGGTAAATTATTTTGGCTCCATTTACTTATCTCAAGGAATTCAGCTGGATCAAGCAAAAAAAGAAGATGTACAAAAGATACCTACCTCACACAATAAAAAGACAACCTTCAAAAGTGTCTTGGGTTTTTTAACTTTCTATATCCATACATCGCGAGCTTTGCAGCCAAAGTTGCCCCACTCAGGGGCCTCGAGAAGGACTGTATATGGCAAGAAGACCACTAGCATATTTTTCAGAGTTTGAAGGACACCCTGTCTTCAAGCTCATATGTCTTGCAATACTACAACCCTTCCAAACACCCTACTCGATGTGGTTGCATCACTGAAGAGGCCTTGGTGCGTGCCTATTACAGGATGATAAGCCTATAACTTTTGCCTCAAAGGCTCTCACCTCTGCACAGGCCAATTTCTCTAACATTGAACACAAAACTCTTGCATTAGTATTTGGCATCCAATGCTTCCACACATATCTGTTTCTAGAACGTTTTGCAGTCCCAACAGACCATAAGCCACTGGAGATGAATTGCTGAAAACCCCTCTCCAGTGCACCACCACGGCTCCAGTGTCTACTCGTGAAGATTCAGGGCTATGACCTTGACGTTCAATATAAACCCAGGTTCTAAAATGGTAACCTGTGACACCCTGGGTCGGTTACCCAACCCAGCCAACAACAAAGATGTGCCTCTAGACCTCCATGTTGACAATATTGAATATGAGGTGAAAGACAATCTCCATGTCGACTTGGTGCATTTCAGTCAAGGACAAGCTGAAGTGATACACAGGCCACCAAAGAAGACCCACTGCTTCAATAGTTGAAGCAAGTTATTATCGTAGGTTGGCCTGTTCACATTCAGGACGTTCACAAAATAATCCAATCATTTTGGCTCTGCAGAGATGAACTGGGCACCTCCAGAGGCATTATATTCAAAGGCAAGCAAGTCCTCATACCTCAGGCAATGCATCAAGCCATGTTAACTCACCTACACATTGGGTGCAGAGTGAACAAACACCTTGTCAGAAAATCAGTTTATTGGTCAGGCATAAATAAGGACATT
This sequence comes from Cetorhinus maximus, assembly GCF_964194155.1. Lineage (NCBI taxonomy): Eukaryota > Metazoa > Chordata > Chondrichthyes > Lamniformes > Cetorhinidae > Cetorhinus > Cetorhinus maximus. The sequence goes on along the minus strand of NC_135882.1, from coordinate 38,028,979 downwards.
GACAAACTGACATTGACATGCCATAACTGCCAGATGCACCAACCACAGCAGGGCAGAGAACCATTGTCACCACATGAAATCCCCTCTGTCCCATGGTCAAAAATAGCCACCGATTTATTCCATCTGGACGGCGAAGATTACATCTTGGTAACGGACTATTTTACCAAAAGCTTTTTTATTTGCCAGATCAAGGACACGGCCAGTTGTTGACACACCACAATTTTCAACATGTTTGTTATGCCTGAAACCATCGTCTCAAACAGCAGTCTTCATTGTGAAGGACAACCTTTCCAGGACATGTGCACAAAATGGGGTGTAAAAAACATCACCTCTTCCTAGCACTACCCTCAGTACAATGGGTTAGGAGAACGGACCATCAAGACAGTCAAAGCAGCACTTCTGTAACGTAAGGCAATCACGCAAGATTTCTGGATCATCATGCTCAATCTTCATGCCACACTACAGGGAGATGGTTGACTCTCACAGGCTAATTTCATGTTTGGGAGGCAAGTCTGTACCACTCTCCTGTCCCATCTACTCCCGAACCAAACATGATATTCTATTAGAACAGAGAAAGAGGATGTCCCAGCAGCGCGACCAGGGAGCAAAACCATGAATGCAGATAAATGTAGGTCAAAGCGTGCGCATAACAGATCACCACACAAAGATTTGGGTACAAGGAAAGGTATTGTGAAAGTGCACACAGCCACGGTCACACGAGGTTGAGATACCAAACAGATCATCCTCAGGCGGAACTGTCGGCACATTGGCATCGCGTATGCTGAACCACAGACAGATCAAACTGACTCAGACGCAGTGGACAGAACTTTGATCTCGCGATCGAGGCCAGAAGGCGATTTCTTGCTGGAGGGCCAATTGGAGCGTGAAACGCGACTCCGTGACATGAATAGGGACATGTTATAAGTGAACTTTTAAAAATTTTATTTTATTTTTATTTGATGTTGGAAACCTCATCCCATCCATGGATGAGGCTTCCAAAAAAGTGCAAAGGCCGCTTGGCCTTTTCGCCTGCCCACCAACCGTAAGGTTGGACGGGCAGTGAAAAATTTAAGTTAATTAATAGTTTAATGGCCTAAACAGGCCTTTTAATTGTTGGCTGGCATTCTGCTAATTCCTGCATGTGCCCGCCTGCCAAACTATCGCATGACTGTGCGTCATTTCACGCTCCAGCGGATCGGGCACGCGCCTGCCCACCAAGGTGAAAATTCTGCCCAGAGATTGCTTTTTCAGTCACAGAGGTCCACACAAGTACTAACACTGTAAGACATGATGATCCCGCAATGAACAACCAAGAAAAACAAGCTGAGAATGCACAACCACAGGACACAACACCCTCAAAACTACAGGAAAACAAGGTACGATGCATCATACACAAAACAAGACGTCACCTTCATGCGTAAAAACTCTATACCATGACTCAATTTTGTTATGCCTGATATTCACTGTTATGTATGTTCTCACAAAGTTTTTCTTTTTATCAAACAGGAAAAGGGAGATTTGTGATATTGAATGCATGACAATGCAGATAATGACGTGTACATTTAAGAAGCTGCATTGTGATATCACTATGCAATCACCGTGTGTAAGGCTGGAGGATAAAAGGTACAGCCTCCATGTTAGATGTTCATTATTGCCTGTGATCTCCACTGCAAATGTTCACGAGCGTCTGTCACTCTGTATCAATAAGACTTTCCTTTAGGACTCAGGCATATAGTCAAATAATCAGCCTATGTAACTGTTAAGACCCAGGCTAGATCAAGGCCTGTGGAGATCTGTATATACTTGTTGCTAGTAATAAACTTCATGTAATTGTGATCAATCAGAAACCTTGTCAGTCTCAAAAGTTTGCTTATCTGAGAGACAGGTCCCTTGAGGTCTACATTGAGATATTAACATACATCAAGATCTTAACATATGCAGTCTGGGAAGAATGTCCTGCAGTCAGCATCACGGTGAAGCAGTTTGGGAAGCGTGCCCTGCAGTCAGCATCACGGTGAAGCAGTCTGGGAAAAGTGTCCTGCATTCAGCATCGCAGTGAAGCAGTCTGGGAAAAGTATCCTGCTGTCAGCATCATGGTGAAGTAATCTTGGAAGTGTCCTGCAGTCAGCATCGTGGTGAAGCAGTCTGGGAAGAGTGTCCTGCAGTCGGTTCTTGTTGAAAATAACAAGACTGATATCACAAAACAGCTCGAGAGAGTGGCGGAGAGATCAGAACCAGCACGAATGCGGCAAAACTTCAAAAAGTGACGTCAGCACAAAGGTGAGAGCTGTTTGGTGAGTAGTGGGTAAGTTCTCCAGGTTAAAATAGATTAAGCTAAGGAAAGGTAAGAGTTCTAATTTTTATTTAAAGTACATAAATAATTTAACATTTTTTTAAGGTATTTAATTTAAAATAAGGCTTTTATTTCCCAACTAGAGGCATGGTAGGGCAGCTCAGTCCCGTGTTATGTACTGCCTGCAACATATGGGAATTCCTAGACACTCCTTACACTCTGAATGACCATATGTGCAGGAAGTGCCACCAGCTACAGCTACTTGAGCTCCGAGTTTCGGAGCTTGAGCGGCAGCTGGAGGCACTGAGGTGCATCCGCGAGGCTGAGAGTTTCGTGGATAGTACGCTTTTAGATGTGGTCACCCCACAGCTTATGGAAGTGCAGACAGAGGGGGAATGGGTGATCATCAGTCAGAAGAAAGGTGTCAAGCAGGTAGTCAGTAAATCCCCAGGGTGCATCTCGCTCGAAAACCGTTTTTTCTGTGTTGGAAGATGGTGAGAGTGACGGTTCCCCTGGGGAGTGCAGCCACGCTCATGGCACTGTGAGTGGCTCAGCTGCACGGGGTGGGGGGGGTGGGGGGGGAGAGGAAAAAGAGGGGAAGAGCAATAGTGGCAGGAGACACAATAGTAAGGGGAACAGACAGGCGTTTCTGCGGCCGTAGATGTGACTGCAGGATGGTATGTTGCCTCCTGGGTGCCAGGATCAAGGATGTCACTGAATGGCTGCAGGGCATTATAAAGGGGGAGGGCAAACAGGCAGAGATCGTGGTAGAAAGAGGGATGAGGCCCTGCAAGCAGAATTTAGGGAGCTAGGAAGCAGATTAAAAAACAGGACCTCAAAGGTAGTAATCTCTGGATTACTTGCAGTGCCACGCGCTAGTGAGCATAGAAATAGGGGGTTAGTCCAGATGAATGCGTAGCTGGAGAGATGGTGCAGGAGGGAGGCCTTTAGATTTCTGGGGCATTGGGACCATTTCTGGGGTTGGTGGGACCTGTACAAGGTGGATGGGTTGCACCTGAACTGGAATGGGACATCCTTGCAGGGAGTTTTGCTAATGCAGTTGGGGAGGGTTTAAACTAACTTGGCAGGGGGATGGGACCCTGAGGGGAGGTTCAGCAGGGGGAGATGCACAGCCAAAATTTGAAGAGAGAGCAATGAGTCGAGAAGGCATAGAAATTGTAGGCCAGTTGAGGCACAAGGGAGTTTGGCAAGGTTGGATGGTATTTATTTTAATGTAAGGAGTCTGACGAATAAGGCAGATGAGTTGAGGGCACAAATTAACACATGGAAGTATGATGTCATTGCTGTCACAGAGACATGGTTGAGAGAGGGGCAGGATTGGCAGCTCAATATTCCAGGATATAGGGTCTTTGGCGAGACAGGGAAAGAGGTAAAAGACGAGGGGGTATCACAATATTGATCAAGGAATCAATTACAGCAGTAAGGAGGGATGACATCTTAGAAGGTTCCTCAAATGAAGCCATATGGGTAGAGTTTAAAAACAAAAAGGAACAATCACATTGCGGGGAGTGTACTATAGGCCCCCAAACAGTCAGAGACAAATAGTAGAGCAGATATGTAGCCAAATTTCAGAGAAGTGTAAAAATAATAGGATAGTAATAGTGGGGGATTTCAGCTTCCCCAACATTACCTGGGTTAGTCATAATGTGATAGGTTTAGAGGGAGCAGAATTCTTAAAACGCATCCAGGAGAGCTTTTTAAGCCAGCACGTAGAAGATCCTACCAGAGAGGGGGTGGTCCTGGACTTAATTTTAAGGAATGAAGCCGAGCAAGTGGTAGAGGTATCAGTGGGGGAGCATTTTGCAGATAGTGATCATAACTCCGTTCGATTCAAGGTTGTTATGGAAAAGGACAAGGATGGGCCAGGAATCAGAGTTCCAAATTGGGGGAAGGCCAATTTTAATAAGATCAGATATGATTTAGCCATAGTGGACTGGGAGCAGCTAGTTTTAGGTAAATCTGCGTCAGAGCAGTGGGACTCATTCAAGAAGGAAATAGGGAGAGTACAGGGCCAACATATTCCAATAAAGATAAAGTTGTGGGACCAACAAATCCAGGGAACCCTGGATGCCGAGGGATATACAGGATTGGGTAAAGAGAAAAAGGGAGGCTTATGACAGATACTGAGGGCTCAAAACAGTGGAAGCCCTAGAGGAGTATAGAATGTGTAGGGGGAAACCTAAAAAAGGAAATTAGGAGAGCAAAAATGGGGCATGAAAATACATTGACAAGTAAAATAAAGTAAAATCCAAAGTTATTTTACAAGTACACTAAGAGGATAACTAGGGAAAGAATAGGGCCCATCAAGGCCCATAGTGGTAATTTGTGTGTGGAGCCGGAAGATATAGGTAGGGTTCGAAATGAATACTTTGTGTCAGTGTTCACAAGTGAGAGGGATGACGTGGGTATGGAAATCAGGCAGAAGGACTGTGATATAATTAAAGAAATTAAGCATAGAAAGGGAGGAGGTTCTAAGTGATCTGGCAGGCTTAAAAGTAGATAAATCTCCAGTCCCAGATGAAATGTATCCTAGGCTGTTGAATGAGGCAAGGGAGGAGATAGCAGGGGCACTGGTAATAATTTTCAATACCTCTCTGGCCACAGGAGAGATGTCAGAAGAATGGAGGACAGCCAATGTGGTACCCTTATTCAAGAAGGGAGGAAGGGATAAAACAGGGAACTACAGGCCAGTCATTCTAACTTCAGTGGTGGGGAAACTATTGGAAGCAATTCTGAGGGACAGGATCAATCTACACTTGAAGAAGTAGGGATTAAGCAAGGACAGTCAGCATGGTTTTGTTAAGAGGAAGTCATATCTGACCAATTTGACTGAATTTTTCAAAGAGGTAACAAGGTGTGTAGATGAGGGCAATGCATTTGACGTAGTCTACTTGGACTTCAGCAAGGCTTTTGATAAGGTCCAGCATGGGAGACTGATAATGATCCAAGGCAATTTGGGAAATTGGATCCAGAATTGGCTGAGTGGCAGGGAGCAGAGGGTGATGGTCGAGGGGTGTTTTTGTGACTGGATGCCTGTGCCCTGTGGGGTTCCACTGGGATCGGTGTTGGGTCCCTTGCTGTTTGTGGTATATATAAATGATTTAGACTTGAATGTAGGAGGGTTGATCAGTAATTTCGCGGATGACATGAAAATTGGTGGGGTGGTAAATAGTGAGGAGGATAGCCTTAGATTACAGGAGGATATAGACGGGCTGGTCAGATGGGCTTATCACTGGCAAATGGAATTTAATCTGGATAAGTGTGCTCTTGGCCAGAAGCAACAAGGCACGGGAATACTCGATGAATGGTAGGACCCTGGGAAGTACCGAGGATCAGAGGGACCTTGGTGCGCATGTCCACTGGTCGCTTAAGGTAGCGGGACAGGTAGATAAGGTGGTTAAGAAGGCACATGGGGTACTTGCCTTTATTAGCCGAGGCATAGAATACAAGAGCAGGGAGGTTATGCTGGAACTGTATAAAACACTGGTTAGGCCACAGCTAGAGTATTGTGTGTAGTTCTGGAGACCACATTATAGGAAAGATATGATTGAACTAGAGAGAGTGGAGAGGAGATTTACCAGGATGTTGCCTGGGTTGGAGAGTTTTAGCTATGAGGAGAGATTGGATAGGCTGGGGTTATTTTCCCTGGAGCAGAGGAGATTGAGGGGGGACATGATTGAGGTGTATAAAATTATGAGGGGCATAGATAGGGTAGACAGGAAGGAACTTTTGCCCTTGGTTGAGGGATCAATAACCAGGGGGCATAGATTTAAGGTAAGGGGCAGGAGCCTTAAAGGGGATATGAGGAAGAATTTTTTCACTCAGAGGGTGGTGGGAATCTGGAACTCACTACCTGAAAGGGTGGTAGAGGCAGAAACCCTCATAACAGTTAAGAAGTATTTAGATGTGCACTTGCGATGCCATGACATACAAGGCTATGGGCCTAGTGCTGGAAAATGGGATTAGAATAGTTAGGTACTTGTTTGACCGTCGCAGACTCGATGGGCCAAAGGGCCTTTTACTGTGCTGTAGCCCTCTATGACTCCTTGACTCTATGACAGACAATGATAACCAGCACACTGAACATGGCTCATGAAAGGTATCAACAAAAGGCAAAGCAGTGCCCATATCAGCCACTTCTTGGCTCTATCCCGCTCCATATCTCTATCACACTCTCCCTCGCTCCATCTACGCCTCGCCCCTGGCCCTCTCTCTCTCCCTCCCATCCCTCTCTCTCCCCATTCGCACTCTCTCCCCCCTCCCTCCCCATTCTCTATCTCACCCCCTCTCTGTCTCCTGCCTTCTCTGTCTACCCTCCGTTTCATTCTACCCTCTATCTCTTTCCCTCCCTCTGTCCCTCCTCATCTCCCTTCCCATCTACCATCTCTCTCTCTCTCCCCTCTCTCTCTCTCTCACTTCTCCCCATAAACCTCCTCACTCTTTCACCCCCTCACTCTCCCTCCCCCTCATTCTCTCTCCCTCTCTCTCTCCCCGTTTCTCTCGCAAACTCTCTCTGTCGCCACCTCTGTCAATTCCCCTCTCTCGCTCACTCCCTTCTCTGTCTCTTTCTCTCCTCTCTCAATCTATCTCCGCCTTTCTCTCACCCCCACTGTCTCACCCCTCTCTCTCCCTCTCCCCATTCTGCCTCGCCCTCTCCCCCACTCCTCCTCTCTATCTCTTCCCCTCTCTCTCTCTCGCTCTCCCTTCTCTCTCTCGCTCTCCCCTTCTCTCTCTGTCTCGCTCTCCCCTCCCTCTCTCACGGTCTGCACTCCCTCCCTCACAGTCTCCCCCCTCTCTCTCTTGCTCTCTCCTCTCTCTCTCTCTTGCTCTGCTCTCTCCCCCTTCCTCTCCCTCTCTCTCTCGCCCTCCCCTCTCTCCCTCGCTCTCCCCCTCTCTCTCCCTTCTCTCTTTTCCTCCCCTCTCTTTCTTTCACTCCCACTGTCCCTCATCTCTCTCTTCCCATCACCCATATCTCTCTCCCCCTCTCTCCTCTCTCTCACCTCTTTCTCTCCCTCTCTCTCCCTCTCTCACTCCCTGCTCTCTCTTTCTCTCCACTTTCTCTCTCTCTCGCTTTCCTCTCTCATCCTAAACTTTCTCCCCCTCTCTTTCTCTCCCCTCTCTCTCTCTCACGTCCACTCTGTCTACCTTCTGTTTCTCTCTACCGTCTCTCTCTTTCCCTCCCTCTATCCCTTCTCTCTCTCTCCCCACCTCCCTTCCCATCTCCCAATTCCCTCTCTCTCTCCCCCTCTCTCTCTCCCCTCTCTCCCCTCTCTCTCTCCCCTCTCTCTCTCCCCTCTCTCCCCTCTCTCTCTCCCCTCTCTCTCTCTCCCCTCTCTCTCTCCCCTCTCTCTCTCTCCCCTCTCTCTCCCGTCTCTCTCTCTCCCCTCTCTCTCCTCTCTCTCTCCCCTCTCTCTCTCCTCTCTCTCTCTCCCCTCTCTCTCTCTCCCCTCTCTGTCTACACTCTGTATCTCTCATCATGCTCTCTCCCCCTCTCTCTAAGCTCTCTTCCCATCTCTCAGCTCTCTGCCCCCTCTCTCTGCCCCCTCCCTGTCAGTCTCTCTCTCTCCCTCAATCTCCTCTCACTCTCTCCATCTGCTCTCTCTCTCCATCTCTCTCTCCCCCATCTCTCTCTCTCCCCTCTCCCTCTCTATCACCCTTTCCATCCCCTCTCTCCCTTTCCCACCTCTCTCTCATTCCCTCCCCCTCCCTCTCTTTCTCAATTCACCCTCTCTCTCTCTTTCCCGCCCCTCTCTCTCCACCTTTCTCCCTCACCTCTCTCCCCCTCTCTCGCTCCTTTCTCTTTTTCTCTCTTTCCCTCCCCTCTCTCTCATTCGCTTTCCTCTCTCTCTCTCCCTTCTCTCTCTATCTTCTCTCTCTCTATCCCCTCCCTCTTTCTACCCCCTCCCTCTCTCTCCTCTCTCTCTCTCTGCCCCTCTCTCTCTTTCTCTCGCTACTCCCTTCCTCTCTCTTCCCCTCTCTGGATCGGCCCCTCTCTGTCTACCATAAGTATCTCTCACTGCTATTTCTCTCCCCTCTCTCAGCTCTCTACACTCTCTCAGCTCTCTGCCCTCTCTTTCTACCCACCCCCTTTCTACCCCTCCTCCCCCCCGCACCCTCTCTCTCTCCCTCTGTCTCTCTCTCCCTATCTCTCTCTCCCTATCTCTCTCTCCCTTTCTCTCTCTCCTCTCTCTCTCTCTCCTCTCCCTCACTCTCTCTTCTCTCTTTCTCTCCCGTCTCTCTATCTCCCCTCCATCTCTCTCTCACCTCTCTATCTCCATCCCTCTCTCTTGCTCTATGCCCCCTCGCTCTCTCTCCCCCTCTCTCTCTCTCCCTCTCCCCCCTCTCTCTATCACTCTCCCCTCTCCCTCCCCTCTCTCTCTCCCCCTCTCTCTCCCTCCCTCTCTCTCCCTTCTCTGTCTACACTCTTTCCCTCTCGCTCCCCCTCTCTCCCTCTCCCTCTCTCTCTCTCCTCTCCCTCTCTGTCCCTTCTCTTTCTCCTCTCTCTCATCCCTCTCGCTCTCTCCCTCTTCCCTCTCTGCCTACACTCTGTCTCTCTCACTGCGCTCTCTACCCTACTCTCTCTCTCAGCTCTCTTCCCACCTATCAGCTCCCTGCCCCCTCCTTCTGCCCCCTCTCTCTCTATCTCTCCCTCTCTCTGACTCCATCACCCTGCTTTCTCTCTCTCCATCTCTCTCTTGCCCCCCACATTTGGCCTCACTCTCTGCCCCACCCCCTCTCAGTCTTTCTCTCTCTTCCTCTGCCCCTCTCTCTCTCGCCTCTCTTTCTCCTCTCTCTCTCTCCCTCCCCGGTCTCTCTCTCTCCCCTCTCTCTCTCTCTCCCCCTCTTCCATTTCTCTCTCTCACCCTCCCTCCCTCCTCTCCCTCTTCATATCTCCGCGTTCTCTCTCTCCCTCGCTTCCCTTTGTCTCTCTCTCTCCCTGCTATCTCTCTCCCTTCTTCCTCTCTCGCTTTCTCTCCACCTCTTTCTTCCTCTCCTCACCCCGTCTCTCTCTCTCCTCTCTCTCCTCTCTCTCTCTCCCCACCTCTCTCTCTCCCCCTCCCTCCCTCTCACTCTCTCCCCTCTCTTAAACTTTGTCCCTCTCGCCACGCTCTCTCCCGCCTCTCTCTCTCAGCTCCCTTCCCAATTCTCTCTCTCCCCCCCCCTCTCTCTCTCTCCCCCCTCTCCTCTCTCTCCTCTCTCCCCTCCCTCTCTCTCACCCTCTCTCCCCTTTCTTTCTCTCCCTCTCTCCCCTTTCTCTCCCTCTCTCCCCCTCTCCCTCTCTCCTCCTCTCCTCCCCTTCTCCCTCTCTCAATCCATTCAGGGTCTCCCCTCTCTCTCTCCCTCTCCTCTCCCTCTCTCTCTTTGCCTCCCCTCTCTCATTCCCTCCTCTCTCTCTCTCTGTCCCCTCTGTCTCTCTCCTTCCTCCCTTTCTCTCTCCCCTCCCTCTCTCTCTCCCCTCCCTCTCTCTCTTACTCTGCCCTCTCTCTCGCCTCCTTTCTCTTTGTCCACCTTTCTCTCTCACCTCTCTCCATCCTCTCTCTCTCTTCTCTCTGTCCCAACTCTCTCTCCCCCCACTCTCTCTCTTTCCACCTCTCATTCTCTCTCCACCTCTCTCTTACTGTGCTCTCTCTCTATCCCCTCTCTCTCTCACCCTCCCCTCTCTCCCTCTTCCTCCCCTTCTCTCTCCCTCTCCCCATCTCGCTCTCCATCCACTCTATCCCTCTCTCCCCCCTCTGTCTACACTCTGTCTCTCTCTCTCTGACCACACTCTCTCCCCCCTCTTTCTCACAGCTTTCTTCCCATCTCTCAGCTCTCTGCCCCCTCTCTCTGCCCCCACTCTCTCTCAATCTCCTCTCACTCTTGCCCCCTGCTCTCTCTCCACCTCTCAGATACCCCCCTCTCTCCCCTTTCCTTCTCTCTCTCTCTTTCTCTCCCCTCTCTCCCTTTCCCATTCCTCTCTCTCTCCCCTCCCTCGCTCTCTCTCCCTCCCTTTCCCATTCCTCTCTCTCTCCCCTCCCTCGCTCTCTCTCCCCTCCCTCTCTCTCCCCTCCCTCTCTCTCCCCTCCCTCTCTCTCTATCCTCTATCTCTCTCTCCTCCCTCTATCTCTCTCTCCTCCCTCTATCTCTCCCATCACTCTCACTCTGTCCCCTCTCTCTCTCCTCTCTCTATCTCCAACCCTCTCTCTCTCCTCTATAGCTCTCTTCCCATCTCTCCTTCTCCCTCTCCTCCCTCACTCCACTGCCTCTCTCTCCACTTTGCTCTCTCCACCTCTCTCTTTCTCCCTCTGTCTCTCTCTCTCTCCCCCTATCTCCGCTCTCTCTCTCTCCCCTCCCTCTCTCTCCCCTCTCCCTTTCTCCCTTTCCTCCATCTCTCTCCCTTCCTTCTGTCTCTCCCCTCTCTCTCTAACCCCACTCTATCACTCTCCTCTCCCTCTCTCTCTATTCTCTCTCAACCCTCCTTCTCACTCTCTTCCCCCCTTTCTCTCTCTTCAACCCTCTCTCTCCCACTCTCCACCTCTCTCTCTTCACCTCTCTCTCTCCACCTCTCTCTCTCCACCTCTCCTCTCTCCATCTCTCTCTCTCTCTACCCATCTCTCTCTACCCTTCTCTCTCTCTCCTCTCTCTCCCTCCACTCCCTCTCTCCCTCAACTATCTCTCCTCCCACTCTCTATCTCACCCCTCTCCCTTTCTCTCACCTCTCTCTCTCTCTCCCTCCACCCCTCTCTCTATCTCCCTCTCTCCTCTCTCTTTCACTCCACCTCTCTCTCTCCTCTATCTCTCCCTCTCCCCATCTCTCCCCTCTCCCTCTTCTCCCTCTCTCCACTCAGCTCACTCCACCTCTCTCTTTCCCCCTCTGTCTCTCTCTCCCCTCTCCCTCTCTTTCCTCCATCTCCCTCCCCTCTCTCTCTCTCTCTCTCTCCCTTTCCGTCTCTCCCCTCCCTCTCTAACTCCACTCTATCACTCTCCTCTCCCTCTCTCCTCCCCTATTCTCTCTCACCCCTCACTCTCACTCCCTTCCCCCCTTTCTCTCTCTTTAACCCTCTCTTTCCCACTCTCTACCTCTCTCCACCTCTCTCTCTCTCCCCTTTCTCTCTCTCCTCTCTCTCTCTCTCCCCATCTCCCCTCTCTCCCTCTCCCCATCCCTCTCCTCTGTCTCTCCTCCCTGTCCCTACCGTCTCTCTCCCTTTTTCTCCCTCTGTCTTTCCCCCTCAGTCTCTCCCCCTCTGTCTCTTCTCTCCCCCTCTCCCTCTCCTCTCTCTTTTACTCTCTCTTTCCCTCTTCTCTCTCCCTTTCCCACCCCTCTCTCTCATTCCCTCTCCCCTCTCTCTCTCCCTTCTCTCTCCCTTCTCTCTCTATCTTTTCTCTCTCTCTATCCCCTCCCTCCCTCTCTCCCCTCCCTCTCTCTCCTCTTTCTCTCTCTGCCTGTCTTTCTCTTTCTCTCTCTACCCCCTCTCTCTCTTTCCCCTCTCTGGACCGGCCCCTCTCTGTCTACCCTAAGTATCTCTCACTGCTATTTCTCTTCCCCCTCCTCCTCTTTCAGCTCTTTACCCTCTCTTTCTACCCCGCCTCCCCTTTCTACCCTCTCCTTCTCCTCTCCTCTGCACCCTCTCTCCCCCTTTCTCTCTCTCCCCTCCCTCTGTCTCTCCTCTCCCTCACACTCTCCTCTCTTTCTCTCACCTCTCTCTCTCTGCCCCTCTCACTTGCTCTCTCCCCCCTCTCTCTCTCCCCCCCTCTCTCTCCCCCATTCTATCTCTCTCACCTTCTCTCCCTCCCGTCTCTCTCTCTTGCCTCTCTCTCCCTCCCCCTCTATCCCCTCTCTGTCTTTACCCTTTCTCTCACCCTCTCGCTCCCCGTCTCACCCTCTCCCTCTCTCTCCCTCCCCTCCCTCCCCTTTCTCCCTCTTCCTCCCCCCTCCCCTTTCTCTCTCTCCCTCTCCCCCATTTCGTGCTCCCCATCTCTATCTCTCTCTCCCCCCTCTGTCTACACTGTGTCTCTCTCTCTCACCACACTCTCCCCCCCTCTTTCAGCTTTCTGCCCATATCTCAGCTCTCTACCCCCTTTCTCTGCCCCCGCTCTCTCTGTCTCTTCCTCTCTCTCAATCTCCTCTCACTCTCTCCCCCTGCTCTCTCTCTCCACCTCTCACTCGCCTTCCCTCTCTCTCCCCCATCTCTCTCCCTCTCTCTCTCCTTTCTGTCGATCCCCTCTCTCTCTAACCCCACTCTATCACTCTCCTCTCCCTCTCTCCCCTATTCTCTCTCACCCCTCCCTCTCACTCTCTTCCCCCCTTTCTCTCTCTTCAACCCTCTCTCACCCACTCTCCACCTCTCTCTCTCTCCACTTCTATCTCTCTCCACCTCTCTCTCTCTACCCCTCTCTCTCTACCCTTCTCTCTCTACCCCTCTCCCTCTCTCCTCTCCTCTCCCTCCACTCTCTCTCTCTCTCAACTCTCTCCCTCTCTCCCCTCTCTGCCCCTCTCAACCCTCTCTCTCTGTCTCTAACACCTCTGTATCTCCATCTCTCTCTCTCTCTATCCCCCCTCACTCTTTATCCCCTCTCTTTCTCTCTACCCCCCTCTCTCACTACCCCCCTCTCTCTCTATCTCCCTCTCTCATTCGTTATCTCCTCTCTCTCTATCCCCACTCTCTCTCTCCTACCTCCCTCCTCTCCCTCCCTCCTCTCTCTCCCTCACCTCTCTCTGTCCCCTCTCCTACTGTCTCCAACCCTCCCTCACTCACCTCTCTCTCTCCGCTCTCCCCTTTCTCTCTCTCTCCCCTATCTGTCTCTCTGTCCCTCTCTCTCCCCCCTCTCTCCTCCCTCCCTCATCTCTCTCCCTCCCCTCTCTCTGTCCTCTTTCCTACTGTCTCCAACCCTCCCTCTCTTTCTCACTCTCCGCTCTCCCCTTTCTCTCTCTCTCCCCTATCTGTCTGTCTGTCCCTCTCTCTCTCCCTCCTCTCTCTCCCCCATCTCTCTCTCCCCCGTCTCTCTCTCTCCCTCCCCCATCCATCTCTCTCTGCCACTCTCTCTGCCTCTCTCTCTCTCTCTCCCCCTCTCCCTCTCCTTCTCTCTCCCCTCTCACTCGTAGTGCCTCTCTCGCTCCACTCTCTCTCTCCACCTCTCTTTCTCCACCTCTCTCTCTCCACCTCTCTCTCTCCTCCCTCTCTCTCTCTCCTCTCTCTCTCCCTCCCCTCTCTCTCTAACCCCCCTAGTTCTCTCCCCTGTCTATCTCTCTCTCTCTAACCCCCTCTCTGTCTGCCTTCTCTCTCTCTCTCTCTCTCCCTCTCTCTCCCGCTCTCTCCTCCCTCTCTCCACTGTCTCTCTCTTTTTCTCCTCTGTCTCTCTCCTCTCTCTCTCTCTGCCTCTCTCTCTCCCCTCTTTCCATCCTTTCTGTCCCCCTCCCCTCTCTCTCTAACCCCCCCTCTATCTCTCCCCTGTCCCTCTCTCCCCGCTCTGTCCCTCTCTAACTCCCCTCTCTCTCTCCTCTGCCCCTCTCTCCCTGCTCTGTCTCTCTCTCTCTACCCTCTCTCTCTTTAACCCCTTCTCTGGCCTCTCTCTCCCTCCTTCTCTTTCTCTCTCCCCCTCACTCCCTCTTTCTCTCTCTCCCCTCTCTCTCGCTCCTCAGCCCCTCTCTCACTCTCCCCCTCTGCCTCTTTCACCCCCCTCTGCATCTCTCCCCCTTTCACTCTAGCCCCCCTCTCTCCCCCCATTCTCTCTCACTCACATCTCTCCCTCTCTCTCTCCCTCTCTCTCCCCCCTCTATCTCACTCCCACTCTTTCTCTGTCCCTCTGTCTCCCTCCCCTCTCTCTCTCCCCGCTTTCTCTCCACCTTTCTCTATCTCTCTCTCTCCTCTACCTCTCTCTCTCCACCCTCTCCTCCCTCCCTCCCTCTCTCTTTCTTCCCCTCTCTCTCTTCCCCTCTCTCTCTCTTCCGCTTTCTCTCTCTTCCCCTCTCTCTCTTCCGCTTTCTCTCTCTTCCCCTCTCTCTCTCTTCCGCTTTCTCTCTCTTCCCCTCTCTCTCTCTTCCGCTTTCTCTCTCTTCCCCTCTCTCTCTCTTCCGCTTTCTCCCTCTTCCCCTCTCTCTCTCTTCCGCTTTCTCTCTCTTCCCCTCTCTCTCTCTTCCGCTTTCTCTCTCTTCCCCTCTCTCTCTCTTCCGCTTTCTCTCTCTTCCCCTCTCTCTCTCTTCCGCTTTCTCTCTCTTCCGCTTTCTTTCTCCTCTCTTTCTCTCCACCTCTCTCTCTCTCCTCTATCTCTCTCTCTCCCCATCTCCCCTTTCTCCCTCTCCCCTCTCTCTCCTCCCTCTCTCCACCATCTCTCTCTCTTTTTCTCCCTCTGTCTCTCCCCCTCTGTCTCTCTCCTCTCTCTCTCTCCCTCTCCCCTCTCTCCCTCTTCTCTGTCTCCCTCCCCTCTCTCTCTAACCCCCCTCTATCTCTCCCCTGTCCCTCTCTCCCCACTCTGTCCCTCTCTAACTCCCCTCTATCTCTCCTCTGCCCCTCTCTCCCTGCTCTGTCTCTCTCTCTCTACCCTCTCTCTCTTTAACCCCTTCTCTGGCCTCTCTCTTCCTCCATCTCTTTCTCGCTCTCTCTCTCACTCCCTCTCTCCCTCCCTCCCTCGTTCTCTCTCTCCCCTCTCTCTTGCTCCTCAGCCCCTTTCTCACTCTCCCCCCTCTGTCTCTCTCCCCCTCTGTTTCTTTCTCCCCCCTCTGCATCTCTCCCCCTCTCACTCTAGCCCCCCCTCTCTCCCCATTCTCTCTCACTCACATCTCTCCCTCTCTCTCTCTCTCCCTCTCTCTCCCCCCTCTATCTCTCTCCCACTCTCTTTCTGTCCCTCTGTCTCATTCCCCTCTCTCTCTCCCTGCTCACTCTCCACCTCTCACTCTCAACCTCTCACTCTCTCTCTCCCCTCTCTGTCCCTCTCAACCCTCTCTTTCTCTAACACCTCTGTCTCTCCACCTCACCCTTTATCCCCTCTCTCTCTCTCTATCCCCTCTCTCTCTCTCTATCCCCTCTCTCTCTCTCTCTCTATCCCCTCTCTCTCTCTCTCTATCCCCTCTCTCTCTCTCTATCCCCTATCTCTCTCTATCCCCTATCTCTCTCTCTCTATTCCCTCTCGCTCTCTCTCTCTATCCCCCTCTCTCATTCTTTATCTCCCTCTCTCTCTATCCCCCTCTCTCTCCCCCTCTCTCTCTCCACCTCTCTCTCCCTTTCTCTCTCTCTCCCCCTCCTCTGTCCATCTCTCTCTCACTCTCTCTCTCTATCCCCCTCTCTCTCTCTCTCTCACTCTCTCTCTAACACCCCTCTCTCTCCCTCCTCTCTCTCCCTCAGCACTTTCCCTCCCCTCTCTCTGTCCTCTCTCTCACTCACTCCAGCCCTTCCTCCCTCACCTCTCTCTTCCTTTCTCTCCTCACCCTCTTTCTCCCTCTCTCCCCCTTCTCTCTCTCTCTCTCCTATCTTTCTCTGTCCCTCTCTCTCCCTCACCTCTCTATCTCACTCCCTCTGTGTCTCTCTCTCTCTCTCCAACTCTCTCCCCTCACTCTTTCTAGCTGCTTTCTCTCCATCTCTCTCGCTCTATCCCCCCTCTCTATCTCATTCTCCTCTCTCTCTCTCTCTGCCCTCTCTCCCCCTCTCTCTCCCTCCCTTCTCTGTCCCATCTCCCACTCTCTCCAACCCTCCCTTCTCTCTCCCCTCGCTCTCTATCCTCTCTCTCTCTCTCTCCCTCATCTCTTTCCCTCTCCTCTCTCTGTCCCTTTCTCATTTTCTCCAACCCTTCCTCCCTCACCTCCCTCTCTCTCCTCTCTCTCCCTTCTCTCTCTCTCTCCTATCTTTCTCTGTCCCTCTCTCCCCCTGACCTCTCTCCCTCTCTCTCCAACTCTTTCCCTCTCTCCCCTCTCTGGCTCCTCTCCCTCTCTCCCCTCCATTCCTCACCTCTCTCTATCTCTGCTCTCTCTCCCCTTATTCCCTCTCCCCTATCTGTCCCTCTGTCCCTCTCTTTCTCTCTCCTATATACCCCCTCTATCCTCTCCCTCTCTCTCTCTCCCACTGTCTCTCTGCGTCCCTCTCTCTCTCTCCAACTCTCTCCCCACTCTCCAACTCTCTCCCCACTTACTCTCCTCGTCTCTCTCTCCACCACTCTCTATCCTCCATGTCTCTCTCTCTGTAACCCCTCTCTCTCATCCACTCTCTCTTTCCGCTTCTCTCTCTCCATCCCCCCTTTCTCTCTCTCTCTCTCCATCCTCTTTCTCCCTCCCCTCTCTCTGTCCCCTCACCCACTCTCTGCAACCCACCCTCCCTCACCTCTCTCTCCCCACACACTCGCTGTCCCTCTCTCTCCCCGCTTTCTCTCCACTTCTCTCTCTAACCCCTTCTCTCTCTCTCTGGCCCTCTCGCTCTCTCCATTACCCCCTCTCTCTCACTCTATCCCCACTCTCTCTCACAACCCCACTCCCCCTCTCCTCTCTCTCTCCCCTCCCTCTCTCTCCTTTCTCTCTCTCTGTCCCTCTCTCTCCCTCACCTCACTCTCTCACTCTCTTAGTCCCTCTCTCTCTCTCTCTCTCCAAATCTCTCCCTCTCTTTCCCCTCTCTCTCTCCTCTCTCTCTCCCTCTCTCTCCCGCCCCTCTCTCTGGCCCCTTTCCCACTTTCTATACCCTCCCTTCCTCACCTCTATCTCTCTCTCTCTCTCCACTCATTCCCTCTCCCTTATCTGTCGCTCCATCCCTCTCTCTCTTTCCCACTGTCACTCTATGTCCCTCTCTCTCCCCCCACTTTCTCCCTTCGTCTCTCTCTCCACCTCTCTCTATCCTCCCTCTCTCTCTCTCCCTATCACCCCTCTCTCTCTTTATCCCACCTCTCTCTCACATCCCTCTCTCCCTCTGTCCACTTCTCTCTCTCCATCCCCCCATTCTCTTTCCTCCCCCTCTCTCTCTCTCTGTCCCCTCACCGACTCTTTCCAACCCACCCTCCCTCACCTTTCTCTCCCCACTCTCCCTCTGTCCCTATCTCTCCAACTCTCCCCACCCACTCTCCCTTCCCTCTGTCCCTCCTCTCTCTCTGTCCCTCTCGCTCTCTCCATTACCCCTCTCTCTTGCTTTATTCCCCCTCTCTCTCTAAACCCCACTCCCCCTCTCTTCTCTCTCTCCTGCCTCTCTCGCCCTCTCCTCTCTGTCCCATCTCTCACTCTCCCCAACCCCTCCATCCCTCACCTCTCTCTCTTTCCACTGTCTGTCTCTCTTCCCTTCCTCTCTCTCTCTCTCCCACTCTCCCTCTCTCTCTGTCCCTCTCTTTCTCTCCCCACTTCCTCTCCACCTCTCTTTCTCTATACTCATTTTCTCTCTCACCTCTCTCCTCTGCTCTCTCTACCTCTCTCCCCCTCACTCTCCGCCTCCCTCTCTCTATCTCCCCTCTCTATATCCTTCTGTCTCTCTATCCCCCTCTCTCTATCCCCCTCTCTCTCTCCCTCTCTCTACCCTCCCTTTCTTTCTTTCTCTCCCTATCCCCCCTCTCTCTCCCTCTATCCCACCTCTCTCAGCACCCTCTCTCTCCCTGTCCGCATCTCTCTCTCCATGTACTCTCTCTCTCTTTCTCTCTCTTTCTCTGTCCCCCCACTCTCTTCCTCTCTTTCTCTCTCTCTCTTTCTCTCCATCCTCTTTCTCCCTCCCCTCTCTCTGTCCCCTCACCCACTCTCTCCAACCCTCCGTCCCTCACCTCTCTCTCTTTCCACTGTCTGTCTCTCTTCCCTTCCTCTCTCTCTCTCTCCCACTCTCCCTCTCTCTCTGTCCCTCTCTTTCTCTCCCCACTTTCTCTCCACCTCTCTTTCTCTATACTCATTTTCTCTCTCACCTCTCTCCCTCTGCTCTCTCTACCTCTCTCCCCCTCACTCTCCGCCTCCCTCTCTCTATCTCCCCTCTCTATATCCTTCTGTCTCTCTAACCCCCTCTCTCTCCCCTCACTCTCTCCCTCTCTCTACCCTCCCTTTCTTTCTTTCTCTCCCTATCCCCCCTCTCTCTCCCTCTATCCCGCCTCTCTCAGCACCCTCTCTCTCCCTGTCCGCATCTCTCTCTCCATGTACTCTCTCTCTCTTTCTCTCTCTTTCTCTGTCCCCCCACTCTCTTCCTCTCTTTCTCTCTCTCTCTCTTTCTCTCCATCCTCTTTCTCCCTCCCCTCTCTCTGTCCCCTCACCCACTCTCTGCAACCCGCCCTCCCTCACCTCTCTCTCCCACTCTCTCTCTGTCCCTCTCTCCAACACTGTCCCCTCTCTCTCCCCTCCCTCTCTCCCCACTTTCTCTCCACCTCTCTCTCCGCCTCTCTCTCAACCCCCTCTCTCCCTCTGTCCGCTTCTCCCTCTCCATCCCCCTTTCTCTCTCTCTCTCTGTCCCCCCTCTCTATCTCTCTATCTCCCTCTCTCTCCATCTCTCTCTCTCTCCCTCTCTCCCTCCCCTCTCTGTCCCCTCTCCCACTCTCTCCAACCCCCCCTCCCTCAGCTCTCTCTCTCTCTCTCTCCGCTCGCTCGCTCTCTCTCTCCCCTTTCTCCCTTTCCCCTATCTGTCTCTCTGTCCCTCTCTCTCCATCTCCCCTTTCTCTCTCTCTTTCTCCCCCTCTCTCTATCCCCCCTCTATCTCCCTCTCTCTCTGCCCCTCTTTCCCCCCTCTCTCCTCTCTCGCGCTCTCTCTCTCTCCCTCCCCTCTCTGTCCCCTCTCCCACTCTCTCCAAACCTCCCTCCCTCCCTCGTCTCTCTCTCTCTCTCCATGTCTCTCTCTCTCCCCTTACTCTATCTCCCATTCTCCAACTCTCTCTGTCCCCCTCTCTCTCTCCCCCCCCGCTCCCACCCCTCTCTCTCCCCGCTTTCTCTCCACCTGTCTCTTTCTCCCTCTCTCTCTCTGCCCATTTTTTCTCACCTCTCTTCCTCTCTGCCCTCTCTCTCCCTCTCTCTCCCCTCACTCTCCACATCCCCCTCTGTCTCCTCTCTCTATATCCCCCGTCTCTCAATCCCTCTCTCTCGATCCCTCTCTCACTCTCACTATACCCCCTCTCTCTCTATCCCCTCTCTCTCCCTGCCCCAATCTCTCTCCCCTCTCCCTCCTCTCTCTCCCTCCCCTCCCTGTCCCCTCTCCCACTCTCTCCAACCCTCCCTCCCGCACCTCTCTCTCCCTCCCCTCTCTGTCCCCTCTCCCACTCTCTCCAACCCTCCCTCCCTCACCTCTCTCTCCCACCCCTCTCTGTCCCCTCTGCCACTCTCTCCAACCCTCCCTCTTTCCCTCACTTCTCTGTCTCTCCACTCTCTCTCCTCACTCTCTCTCTCTCTCCCACACCACTCTCACCCTCCCCTCTCTCTGTCCCCTCTCACTCTTTCCAATCCTCCCTCCCTCACCTCTCATTCTCTCCACTGTCTCTCTCTCTCCCCTTACTCTATCTCCCACGCTCCACCTCTCTCTGTCCCTCTCTTTCCCCACCTTTCTTCCCGCTCCCACCCCTCTCTTTCCCCGCTTTCTCTCCACTTCTCTCTTTCTCCCTCTCTCTCTCTTCTCTCCCCATGTTCTCTCTCTTACCCCATTCCCTCTCTCTCCACTCTCTCTCTCCCACCTCTCTCTGCCTCCCCTCTCCAGAAACCCTCCCTTCCTCACCTCTCTCTCTCTCCCCTTTCCTCCTCTCCCCTATCTGTATCTCTGTCCCTCTCTCTCCAACTCTCTCTCCCCACTTTCTCTCCTCGTCTCTCTCTGCACCTCTCTCTATCCTCCCTCTCTCTCTCCATATCCCCCTCTCTCTCTATCCCATCTCCCTCTCACACCCTTCTCTCTCTGTCCGTTTCTATCTCTCCACCCCCCTTCTCTCTCTATCCCCCATCTCTCTCTCTCTCTCTCTCTCTCCATCCTCTTTCTCCCTCCCCTTTCTCTGTCCCCTCACCCACTCTCTTCAACTCACCCTCCCTCACCTTTCTGTCCTCACTCTCCCTCTGTCCCTCTCTCCAACTCTGTCCCCTCTCTCTCCCCTCCCTCTCTCCCCACATTCTCTCCACGTCTCTCTCTCCCTCCTCTCTCTGTGTCTCTCTGTCCCTCTTGCTCTCTCCATTACCCCCCCTCTCTCTTGCTCTATCCCCCCTCTCTCTCTCAACCCCACTCCCTCTCTCTCTCATCTCCTTCTCTCTGTGCCGCCCCTCTCTCTCCCCTTTCTCTCTCTCCCACTCTCCCTCTCTATCTGTCCCACTCTCTCTCTCTCTCCAACTCTCTCCCCTCTCTCTCTCTCCCTGCTTTCTCCCCACCTGTCTCTTTCTCCCTCTCTCTACCCATTTTCTCTCTCTCACCTCTCTTCCTCTCTGCACTCTCTTTCCCTCTCTCCCCTATCTCTCTCTCTCTCTCTCTCCACCTCCCTCTCTCTATCCACACTCTCTCTATCAATCCCCTCTCTCTATCCCCCCGCTCGCTCTCTCTGTCCCATCTCCTGCTCTCTCTATCCCCCCTCTCACTCTCACTCCCCTCTCTCTCTCTCTCTCTCTCTGTCTCCAACTCTCTCCCCAGTTTCTCTCCCTGGTTTCTCTCCACATCTCTCTCTCCACCTCTTTCTTCCTCCCTCTCTCTCTGCCTTCTCTCTCTCTACCCTCTCTCTCTCTCTCTCTCTTTCTCTGTCCCCCCACTCTCTTCCTCTCTTTCTCTCTCTCTCTTTCTCTCCATCCTCTTTCCCCCTACCGTCCCTCTGTCCCCTCACCCACTCTCTACAACCCACCCTCCCTCACCTCTCTCTCCCCACTCTCTCTCTGTCCCTCTCTCCAACACTGTCCCCTCTCTCTCCCCTCCCTCTCTCCCCACTTTCTCTCCACCTCTCTCTCTCCGCCTCTCTCTCAATCCCTTCTGTCCGCTTCTCCCTCTCCATCCCCCCTTTCTCTCTCTCTCTATCCCCCCTCTCTCCGCCCCTCTCCTCTCTTTCTCTTCCTCTCTCTCCTCCCCTCTCTCCGTCCCCTCTCTGTCCTCTCTCCCACTCTCTCCAACCCCCTCTCCCTCGCCTCTCTCTTCACTCTCTCGCTCTCTCTGTCACCTTTCTCCCTCTCCCGTATCTGTCTCTCTGTCCCTCTCTCTCCATCCTCCCTTTCTTTCTCTTCCTCTTGCTCTCTCCCTCTCTCTCACGTCTCTCCCAATCCCCCTCCCTCTCTCTCTCTCTCTCTCTTTCCTCTCTGCCGGTCTCTCTCTTTCCCTCTCTCTCTCCCCTCCGTCTCTCTATCCCCTCTCCCTCTCTCTCTCTTACATACCTCTCTCTCTCCCCTCCCTCTTTCTCTCTCCTCTCCCCTCTCTCTCCCCTTTCTTTCTATTCCTCTCTCTCTCTCTCCTCTCTCCCTCTTCCCTCTCTGTCCCTCCCTCTCTCTCCCTTTCTCCCTCTCTCCTCTGTCTCTCTATCTCCCCTCCCTCTTTCTCTCCCCTCACTCTTTTTCTCCCCTCACTCTCTCTCTGTCTCTCTCTCCTCTCTCTCTCTCTCTCTCTCTCTCCCTCCGTTTCCCTCTCTCCCCTCTCTCCCCTCTCTCTCTGTCTCACCCCCCTCTCACCTCTCTCTCTCTCTACCTCTGCCTCTCTCACCTCTCTCCCTCTATCCTCTCTCTCTCTCCCCATCTCTCTCCTCTCTCCCTCTCCTTCTCTCTCCACCACTCCCTCTCTCCACTTCTCTCTCTCTCTGAACCTCTCTCATCACTTTCTCCCATCCCTCATTCTCTCCACTCCCTCTCTCTCTCTCTCCCCCCTCCCTATCTCTCCCATCTCTTTCCCCTCTCCCTGCCCTTTCACCTCTCCCTCCCCCTCTCTCTCTAACCTTCCTCGCGCTTTCTTCTCCCCCTCTCACATGTACACCTGCTCTCTTGCTCCCCACC
This sequence comes from Cetorhinus maximus, assembly GCF_964194155.1. NCBI lineage: Eukaryota > Metazoa > Chordata > Chondrichthyes > Lamniformes > Cetorhinidae > Cetorhinus > Cetorhinus maximus. The sequence continues at coordinate 38,006,828 of NC_135882.1, read as the reverse complement.
CTCCCCCTCTCTCTCACCCCTCTCTCTCCTCCCTCTCTCTCTCTCTCTCTCTATACACCTTTCTCTATCCGCTCTCCCCTTTCTCTCTCCCATCTCCTTCTCTCTGCCCTCCCTAGCCCCTCTCTCTATCCCCCCTCTCTCCATCTCACCTCCCTCTCTCTCTCCCCCTCTCTCTGCCCTCCCTACCCCCTCTCTCTATCCCCCCTCTCTCCATCTCACCTCCCTCTCTCTCTCCCACTCTCTCTCTCTCCACCTCTCCTTTCTGCACCTCTCTCTCTCTCTCCCTCCCACTATCTCTCTCCCTCGCATTCTCTCTCTTTCTCAACGCTCTCACTCTCCCCTCTCTCTCTCCTCTCTATTTCTCTCTTTCTCCCCACCACTCTCTTTCTCCCCCACCACTCTTTCTCCCCACCACTCTCTCTCTCCCATCTCTCTCTCTCCCATCTCTCTCTCTCCCCATCTCTCTCTCCCCACCTCTCGCTCTCTCCCCACCTCTCTATTCCACCTCTCTCTCTCTGCACCCCTCTCACTTTCTCTTTATCCTCCTCCTCTCTCTCCCCCCTCTCTCCCGTTTCCCTCTTTCTCACCTCCGTCTCTCTCTCTCCAGCTCTCCTCTCTCCACCTCTCTCTCACCACCTCTCCCTCTCTCTACCTCTCTCCCTCTTAACCTCTCTCCTCTATGTTCTCTCTCTCCTCTCTGTCTCCCCTCCCTTTCTCTCTCTCTCTCTCTCTCTCTGCCCACTTCTCCTGTCTGCGTACAACATTATCTCTGCTTCTGACAGTTTCCGCTTTTCCAGCTGCTCATGGTTCACCTCATCATTCAATTTCTCAATTTCTCTCTTTTTCAGCGAATCTGGTTCTCTGTATCTAAGCAAGGTCTCAATGTCTTGCAGTTAATCAAATTCAGCACATTTCCAGCTTCTCTGCATTCACCGCAACTTCAGTTTCTCCATATCCTTCAATTTCTGTAATGTGTATCTCTGTATCTATCAAACTGTCAATTTCTAGCTATAGATCAAATACTAGCAGTTTCTCCATTTGCAGATACTTCTCACTCCCCATATTTCCAAAATATCCCATTTGCAAGAAATTCGCTGTTTGTACTTTCTGCTCCATCTCTGAAAGCACAGGTTTCTCCATTACTATCAATTTCTCTATCTCTATTAATTTATACTGCCGATATGCCCTCTCTTTATCTCCAACTCTCACCCCTCTCCTTCTCTCCCCCTTCTCTCTCTCTCCACCTTATCTCTCTCCCTCCCCTCTCCACCTCTCTATTTCCGCCTTCTCTCTCACTCTCATTCTCCCTCTCACCTCTCTCCCTCTCCCCTCTCTCTATCTCTCCCCTCTCTCTCGCCCCGTCTTTCTTTCTCCCTTCCTCTTTCCCACTCTCTCTCTCTCTCTCTACCTCAATCTCTCTCCCACTTCTCTCTCTCTCCTGTCTCTCTCACACCCATTCTCTCTCTCTCTCTCACACACCCTCGTGCTCTCTCTCCACCTCGCTCTCTCCACCTATCTCTCTCAACCATCTCTCTCTACCCTCTGTTTCTGTCCCCAATCTCTCTCTCTCTCACCTCTCTCTCTCTGTCCCCTCTCTCTCTCTCTCCCCTTTCTCTCCGTCCCCCCTTTCTCCCCTCTCTCTCTGCCCCCTCTCTCTTCCCTCTCTCTCTCTCCTCTTTCTCACTCCCTCTCCCACTCTCCCCAGTCCCTCTCGCTCATTGCCCCCTGCTCTCTCTCTCCCCCTCTCTCTCACTCCCACCCTCCTCTCTCCCTCTCTTCCCCCTCTCTCTCTTCTCTTCCCTCTCTCCAACTCTCTCTTTCTCCCTCTCCCTCTCTCTCCACCCTCTTTCTACCCTCTCTCCTCCTCTTCCCTCATTCTGTCTCCCTTCACCACCTTCTCTCTCTCCTCTCTCTCCTCCCCTTTTCACTCTCGCCCTCTCTCCTCTGTCTCTCACTCCATCCTCTCCCCACTCTCCCCTCTCCCTCTCTCCCCCCTCACCCTCTCTCCAACTCTCCCTCCCTCTCCCCTTTCCCTCTCCCCTCTCTCTCTCACTGTCTCCACCCTCTCTCTTCCCTTCTCTCTCACAACCTCTCTCTCCCTCCCCTCTCTCTGTCCCCTATCTCGCTCTGTCCAACCCTCCCTCTCTGCTCCCCTCTCTCTCCTCTCTCTCTCTCTTCTCTGTCCCTCCCCTCTCTCAGCCCCTCCCATCTCTCTCTCTTCCCTCTCGCTCGCCCACTCTCAATCACAGCTCTCTCTCTCACTCTCTCCGTCCTCTCCCTCCCTCTCCCTCTCCCTCCTCTCTCTCCCCCTCCCTCACTCCCCCTTCCTTGTTTCCTGCTCCATTTCTCCCCCCTCTGTCTGTCTCCTCTCTCTCACTCTCTCGCCCACTCTCTCTCTCTCACCCCCTCTGTCTACCCTCCGTATCTCACTCCACTGTCTCTTTCCTCTGTCTCTCTCTGTCTCCCTCTCTCTCTCTCCATCTCTCTCTCCCCTCTCCCTCTCCCTCTCCCATCTCTCTCTCTCCCCTCTCCCCCACTCTCCCCTCTATCTCTCTCTCTCCCTCTTTCCACCCCTCCCTCCCTCCCGCTTTCTCTCTCTCTCCCCACTACTCTCCCTCTTTCCCCTTTCTATCTACACCCACTCTCTCCCTCCTCTCTCTCTCCCTCCCTCTCTCTCCCCTCTCCCCCACTCTCCCCATTCCCTCTCTCCTTTATCTCTCTCCGCTCTCTCTTTCGCCCTCACTTTATCTCACCTCTCTCTCTCTCACCCCACCTCTCTATCTCTCTTATCTCTCTGTCTCCCTACCCACTCTCTCTCTCTTCTCTCTCGATTCGACCCTCTCTCTCCACAACTCTCTCTCTTCTCTCTCTCCCCCTTTGTCTGTCTCCACCTCTGTCTCTCCAACTCTCTCTTTCTCCCTCTCTCTCTCTCCCCTCTGCCTCTCTCTCTTCCTCCCTCTCTCCTGTCTCTCACCCCCCTCTCTCTCCCACCTCTCTCTCTCTCTCTCTCCACTCTCCCCTATCTCTCTCTCTCCTCTCACTCTTTCCACCTCTCCTTCCCTCCCCCGCGCTCTCTCTCTCCTCTCTCGCTTTCTCCCCTTCCTGCTCTCTCTCGCTCCTCTCTTTCTCTCTCGCCCACCCCTTCTCTCTCTCTCCCACCACTCTCTCTCTTTACCCCCTCTCTCTCCCACCAATCCCTCTCTTCCTCCCATCTCTCTCTCCCCTTCTCTCTCTCTCTCCCCTTCCCTCTCTCTCTCACCCAAAACTCTCCCTCCCCTCTCTCTATCACTCCCCCCTTTCTCTCTTGAGCCCCGTCTCTCTCTCCCCTCTTTCACTTTCCCATTCTCTCGCTCTATACCTCAATCTCTCTCCCACTTCTCTCTCTCTCCTCTGTTTCTCTCACACCCAATCGCTCTCCCCTCTCACTATCTCACACCTTCACTCTCTATCTCCGCTTCTCTCTCTCTCTACCTTTCTCTCTCCACCTCTCTCTCCACCTCTCTCTCTCACCCATCCATCTTTATCCTCTGTATCTCTCCCCACACTCACCCTCTCCTCTCTCTCTCTCTTCCCTCTCGATCTCCCCTCCCTCTCTTTCTCCCCTCCCTCTCTTTCTCTCTCCCCACCCTCTCACTCCCTCCACTCCCCCTCTCTCTCCCGTCTATCCCCTCTCTTTCTCCACCTCTCTCTCTCCACCTCTCTATTTCCCCCTCTTTCTCTCACTCCCCATTCTCTCTCTCTCTCACCTCTCTCCCTCTTCCCTCTCTCTCGTCTCTCTATCTCTCTCCTCTCTTTCCTCCTCTCTCTGTCAACCCGTATTTCTCTCCCCTTCCTCTTTCCCATTCTCTCTCTGTCCACACCTCTCTCTCTCACTCTCTCTCTCTTCATCTATCTCTCTCACCGATCTCTCTCTACCCTCTGTCTCTCTCCCCAAACTCTCTCTCTCTTTCGCCTCTCTCTCTTTGTCCCCTCTATTTCTCTCCCTCTCTCTCTCTCCTCTCTCTCTGCCCCCTCTCTCTCCTCTCTCCCTCTCTCCAACTCTACCCTCTCTCTCCCCGCTCTCCCGCCCCTTCCTCTTTCCCCTTTCCCTCTATCCCTCTCTCTTGCCTACCACTCTCTCCCTTCTCTCTCTCCCCTCTCTCTCTGCCCCCTCTCTCCCCTCTCTCCCTCTCTCCAACTCTACCCTCTCTCTCTCCCCTCTCTCCCACCCTTTCCCTCTATCCCTCTCTCTTGCCCACCGCTCTCTCCCTTCTCTCTCTCTCCTCCTTATCTCTCTCTCCCCTTTCTCTGTCTTTCCCCCTTCTCACTCCCTCCCCTCTCTCTCCTCCCTTTCTCTCTCCCCCCCTCTCCCATCTCCCTCTCTCCCCACACTCTCACTCCCTCCCCCTCTCTCTCCCTCCTGCCTCTCCCCCTGCCTCTCTCCCCACCCCCCTCTCTCCCCCCCTCTGCCTCTCCCCCTACTCCCTCTCTCCCCCTCTTTCTCTCCACCTCTCTCTCTCACTTCTCTGTTTCTCTCCCTCCTTCCCCTCTCTGTCTCCATCCCCTCTATCACTCCACTCCCCTCTCTCTCTCCCCACCCATCTCTCTCTCTCGCCTCCCTCCTTCTCTCTCTTTCTCTCTCTATTTCCCAACCCCCTCTCTCCCCTCTCCCTC
>NC_135882.1:37720007-38001975 GCF_964194155.1 Cetorhinus maximus | reverse complement strand
GGGACATTGAAAACAGCGCGAGAGGAGAGGTGATTGGGAGATTGATAACAATGCAGAGGAGAGACAGTAGGGAGATTGAAAACAGCGTGAGAGTAGAGTCAGTCGGGAGATTGAAAACAGCGTGAGAGGAGAGGCGATTGGGAGATTGAAAACAACGTGACAGGCGAGTCAGTCAGGAGATTGAAAACAGCGTGAGAGTCAGTCGGGAAATTAGAAACAGCGCGAGTGGAGAGTCAGTCGGGAGATTGAAAACAGCACGAGAGGAGAGGTGATTGGGAGATCGAAAACAGTGCGAGAGGAGAGTCAGTCGGGAAATTGAAAACCTCCGCGAGAGGAGTGTCAGTCGGGCGATTGAAAACAGCGCGAGAGGAGAGTCAGTCGGGAGATCGAAAACAGCATGGGAGGAGAGTCAGTCGGGAGATTGAAATCGGCACGAGACGAGAGTCAGTCAGGAGATTGAAAACAGCGCGAGAGGAGAGGTGATTGGGAGATTGAAAACAGTGTGGGAGGAGAGACAGTCGGGAGATTGAAAACAGCGCGAGAGGAGAGTCAGTCGGGAGATTGAAAACATCGCGAGTGGAGAGGTGATTGGGAGATTGAAAACAGCGCGAGAGGAGAGTCAGTCGGGAGATTGAAAACAGTGCGAGATGACAGTCAGTCAGGAGATTGAAAACAGCGCGAGAGGAGAGGTGATTGGGAGATTGAAAACAGCGCGGGAGGAGAGACAGTCGGGAGATTGAAAACAGCGCAAGAGGAGAGGTGATTGGGAGATTGAAAACAGCGCGAGAGAAGAGGCAGTCGGGAGATTGAAAACAGCGCGGGAGGAGAGTCAGTCGGAAGATTGAAAACAGTGAGAGGAGAGGCAGTCGGGAGATTGAAAACAGCGCGACAGGAGAGGCAGTCAGGAGATTGAAAACAGCGCGAGAGGAGAGTCAGTCGGGAGATTGAAAACAGCGCGAGAAAAGAGTCAGTCGGGAGATCGAAAACAGTGCGAGACGAAAGTCAGTCGGGAGATTGAAAACAGCGCGAGAGGAGAGGTGCTTGGGAGATTGAAAACAGCGCGAGAGGATAGTCAGTCGAGAGATTAAAAACAGGGTGAGAGGAGAGTCAGTCGGGAGATTGAAAACAGCGCAAGAGGAGAGGTGATTGGGAGATTGATAACAACGCAGAGGAGAGACAGTAGGGAGATTGAAAACAGCGCGAGAGGAGAGTCAGTCGGCAGATTGAAAACAGCGCGAGAGGAGAGCTGATTGGGAGATTGATAACAACGCAGAGGAGAGACAGTAGGGAGATTGAAAACAGCGCGAGAGGAGAGTCAGTCGGGAGATTGAAAACAGCGCGAGAGGAGTGTCAGTCGGGAGATTGAAAACAGCGCGAGAGGAGAGTCAGTCGGGAGATCGAAAACAGCATGGGAGGAGAGTCAGTCGGGAGATTGAAATCGGCACGAGATGAGAGTCAGTCAGGAGATTGAAAACTGCGCGAGAGGAGAGGTGATTGGGAGATTGAAAACAGTGCGGGAGGAGAGACAGTCGGGAGATTGAAAACAGCGCGAGAGGAGAGTCAGTCGGGAAATTGAAAACATCGCGAGTGGAGAGGTGATTGGGAGATTGAAAACAGCGCGAGAGGAGAATCAGTCGGGAGATTGAAAACAGTGCGAGACGACAGTCAGTCAGGAGATTGAAAACAGCGCGAGAGGAGCGGTGATTGGGAGATTGAAAACAGCGCAGGAGGAGAGACAGTCGGGAGATTGAAAACAGCGCGAGAGGAGTGTCAGTCGGGAGATTGAAAACAGTGCGAGAGGAGCGTCAGTCGGGAGATTGAAAACAGCGCGAGAGGAGAGGTGATTGGAAGATTGAAAACAGCGCGAGACGAGAATCAGTCGGGAGATTGAAAACAGCGCGAGAGGAGTGTCAGTCGGGAGATTGAAAACAGTGCGAGAGGAGCGTCAGTCGGGAGATTGAAAACAGCGCGAGAGGAGAATCAGTTGGGAGACTGAAAACAGCGCGAGAGGAGAGGTGATTGGAAGAATGAAAACAGCGCGAGACAAGAATCTGTCGGGAGATTGAAAACAGCGCGAGAGGTGAGTCAGTCGGGAGATTGAAAACTGCGCGAGAGGAGAGTCAGTCGGGAGATTGAAAACTGCGTGAGAGGAGAGGTGATTGGGAGATTGAAAGCAGAGCGAGAGGAGAGGTGATTGGGAGATTGAAAACAGCGCGAGAGGAGAGTCAGTCGGGAGATTGAAAACAGTGCGAGAGTAGAGTCAGTTGGGAGATTGAAAACAGCGAGAGAGGAGCGGTGATTGGGAGATTGAAAGCAGTGCGAGAGGAGAGTCAGTCGGGAGATTGAAAACAGCGTGAGAGGAGAGGCAGTCGGGAGATTGAAAACAGCGCGGCTGGAGAGTCAGTCGGGAGATTGAAAACAGCGCGAGAGGAGAGTCAGTCGGAAGATTGAAAACAGCGTGAGAGGAGAGGCAGTTGGGAGATTGAAAACAGCGCGAGAGGAGAGTCAGTTCGGAGATTGAAAACAGTGCGAGAGGAGAGACAGTCGGGAGATTGAAAACAGCGCGAGAGGTGAGGTGATTGGAAGATTGAAAACAGCGCGAGAGGAGAGGTGATTGGAAGATTGAAAACAGCGCGAGAGGAAAGTCAGTTGGGAGATTGAAAACAGCGCGAGAGGAGAGTCAGTCGGGAGATTGAAAACAGCGTGAGAGGAGAGTCAGTCGGGAGATTGAAAACAGCGCGAGAGGAGAGTCAGTCAGGAGATTGAAAACAGCGCAACAGGAGAAGTGATTGGGAGATTGAAAACAACGTGACAGGCGAGTCAGTCAGGAGATTGGAAAAAGCGCGAGAGGAGAGGTGATTGGGAGGTTAAAAACAACGTGACAGGCGAGTCAGTCGTGAAATTAGAAACAGCGCGAGTGGAGAGTCATTCGGGAGAAAGAAAACAGTGCGAGAGGAGAGGTGATTGGGAGATCGATAACAGCGCGAGAGGAGAGTCAGTCGGGAGATTGAAAACAGCGCGAGAGGAGAGTCAGTCGGGAGATCGAAAACAGCATGGGAGGAGAGTCAGTCGGGAGATTGAAATCGGCACGAGACGAGAGTCAGTCAGGAGATTGAAAACAGCGCGAGAGGAGAGGTGATTGGGAGATTGAAAACAGTGTGGGAGGAGAGACAGTCGGGAGATTGAAAACAGCGCGAGAGGAGAGTCAGTCGGGAGATTGAAAACATCGCGAGTGGAGAGGTGATTGGGAGATTGAAAACAGCGCGAGAGGAGAGTCAGTCGGGAGATTGAAAACAGTGCGAGATGACAGTCAGTCAGGAGATTGAAAACAGCGCGAGAGGAGAGGTGATTGGGAGATTGAAAACAGCGCGGGAGGAGAGACAGTCGGGAGATTGAAAACAGCGCAAGAGGAGAGGTGATTGGGAGATTGAAAACAGCGCGAGAGAAGAGGCAGTCGGGAGATTGAAAACAGCGCGGGAGGAGAGTCAGTCGGGAGATTGAAAACACCGCGAGAGGAGAGTCAGTCGGAAGATTGAAAACAGTGAGAGGAGAGGCAGTCGGGAGATTGAAAACAGCGCGACAGGAGAGGCAGTCAGGAGATTGAAAACAGCGCGAGAGGAGAGTCAGTCGGGAGATTGAAAACAGCGCGAGAGGAGAGTCAGTCGGGAGATCGAAAACAGTGCGAGACGAAAGTCAGTCGGGAGATTGAAAACAGCGCGAGAGGAGAGGTGCTTGGGAGATTGAAAACAGCGCGAGAGGATAGTCAGTCGAGAGATTAAAAACAGGGTGAGAGGAGAGTCAGTCGGGAGATTGAAAACAGCGCAAGAGGAGAGGTGATTGGGAGATTGATAACAACGCAGAGGAGAGACAGTAGGGAGATTGAAAACAGCGCGAGAGGAGAGTCAGTCGGCAGATTGAAAACAGCGCGAGAGGAGAGCTGATTGGGAGATTGATAACAACGCAGAGGAGAGACAGTAGGGAGATTGAAAACAGCGCGAGAGGAGAGTCAGTCGGGAGATTGAAAACAGCGCGAGAGGAGTGTCAGTCGGGAGATTGAAAACAGCGCGAGAGGAGAGTCAGTCGGGAGATCGAAAACAGCATGGGAGGAGAGTCAGTCGGGAGATTGAAATCGGCACGAGACGAGAGTCAGTCAGGAGATTGAAAACTGCGCGAGAGGAGAGGTGATTGGGAGATTGAAAACAGTGCGGGAGGAGAGACAGTCGGGAGATTGAAAACAGCGCGAGAGGAGAGTCAGTCGGGAGATTGAAAACATCGCGAGTGGAGAGGTGATTGGGAGATTGAAAACAGCGCGAGAGGAGAATCAGTCGGGAGATTGAAAACAGTGCGAGACGACAGTCAGTCAGGAGATTGAAAACAGCGCGAGAGGAGCGGTGATTGGGAGATTGAAAACAGCGCAGGAGGAGAGACAGTCGGGAGATTGAAAACAGCGCGAGAGGAGGTGCTTGCGAGATTGAAAACAGCGCGAGAGGAGAGTCAGTTCGGAGATTGAAAACAGCGCGAGAGGAGAGGTGATTGGAAGATTGAAAACAGCGCGAGAGGAGAATCAGTCGGGAGATTGAAAACAGCGCGAGAGGAGTGTCAGTCGGGAGATTGAAAACAGTGCGAGAGGAGCGTCAGTCGGGAGATTGAAAACAGCATGGGAGGAGAGTCAGTCGGGAGATTGAAATCGGCGCGAGACGACAATCAGTCAGCAGATTGAAAACAGCGCGAGAGGAGAGGTGATTGGGAGATTGAAAACAGCGCGGGAGGAGAGACAGTCGGGAGATTGAAAACAGCGCGAGAGGAGAGTCAGTCGGGAGATTGAAAGCAGAGCGAGAGGAGAGGTGATTGGGAGATTGAAAACTGCGCGAGAGGAGAGTCAGTCGGGAGATTGAAAACAGCATGAGAGAAGAGGCAGTCGGGAGATTGAAAACAGCGCAGGAGGAGAGTCAGTCGGGAGATTGAAAACAGTGCGAGAGGAGAGTCAGTCGGGAGATTTAAAACAGCGCGTGAGGAGAGGCATTCAGGAGTTTGAAAACAGCGCGAGAGGAGAGGCAGTCGGGAGATTAAACACAGCGCGAGTGGAGAGTCATTCGGGAGATAGAAAACAGTGCGAGAGGAGAGGTGATTGGGAGATCGATAACAGCGCGAGAGGAGAGTCAGTCGGGAGATTGAAAACAGAGCGAGAGGAGAGTCAGTCGGGAGATCGAAAACAGTGCGAGACGAAAGTCAGTCGGGAGATTGAAAACAGTGCGAGAGGAGAGGTGCTTGGGAGATTGAAAACAGCGTGAGAGGATAGTCAGTCGAGAGATTAAAAACAGGGTGAGAGGAGAGTCAGTCGGGACATTGAAAACAGCGCGAGAGGAGAGGTGATTGGGAGATTGATAACAATGCAGAGGAGAGACAGTAGGGAGATTGAAAACAGCGTGAGAGTAGAGTCAGTCGGGAGATTGAAAACAGCGTGAGAGGAGAGGCGATTGGGAGATTGAAAACAACGTGACAGGCGAGTCAGTCAGGAGATTGAAAACAGCGTGAGAGTCAGTCGGGAAATTAGAAACAGCGCGAGTGGAGAGTCAGTCGGGAGATTGAAAACAGCACGAGAGGAGAGGTGATTGGGAGATCGAAAACAGTGCGAGAGGAGAGTCAGTCGGGAAATTGAAAACCTCCGCGAGAGGAGTGTCAGTCGGGCGATTGAAAACAGCGCGAGAGGAGAGTCAGTCGGGAGATCGAAAACAGCATGGGAGGAGAGTCAGTCGGGAGATTGAAATCGGCACGAGACGAGAGTCAGTCAGGAGATTGAAAACAGCGCGAGAGGAGAGGTGATTGGGAGATTGAAAACAGTGTGGGAGGAGAGACAGTCGGGAGATTGAAAACAGCGCGAGAGGAGAGTCAGTCGGGAGATTGAAAACATCGCGAGTGGAGAGGTGATTGGGAGATTGAAAACAGCGCGAGAGGAGAGTCAGTCGGGAGATTGAAAACAGTGCGAGATGACAGTCAGTCAGGAGATTGAAAACAGCGCGAGAGGAGAGGTGATTGGGAGATTGAAAACAGCGCGGGAGGAGAGACAGTCGGGAGATTGAAAACAGCGCAAGAGGAGAGGTGATTGGGAGATTGAAAACAGCGCGAGAGAAGAGGCAGTCGGGAGATTGAAAACAGCGCGGGAGGAGAGTCAGTCGGAAGATTGAAAACAGTGAGAGGAGAGGCAGTCGGGAGATTGAAAACAGCGCGACAGGAGAGGCAGTCAGGAGATTGAAAACAGCGCGAGAGGAGAGTCAGTCGGGAGATTGAAAACAGCGCGAGAAAAGAGTCAGTCGGGAGATCGAAAACAGTGCGAGACGAAAGTCAGTCGGGAGATTGAAAACAGCGCGAGAGGAGAGGTGCTTGGGAGATTGAAAACAGCGCGAGAGGATAGTCAGTCGAGAGATTAAAAACAGGGTGAGAGGAGAGTCAGTCGGGAGATTGAAAACAGCGCAAGAGGAGAGGTGATTGGGAGATTGATAACAACGCAGAGGAGAGACAGTAGGGAGATTGAAAACAGCGCGAGAGGAGAGTCAGTCGGCAGATTGAAAACAGCGCGAGAGGAGAGCTGATTGGGAGATTGATAACAACGCAGAGGAGAGACAGTAGGGAGATTGAAAACAGCGCGAGAGGAGAGTCAGTCGGGAGATTGAAAACAGCGCGAGAGGAGTGTCAGTCGGGAGATTGAAAACAGCGCGAGAGGAGAGTCAGTCGGGAGATCGAAAACAGCATGGGAGGAGAGTCAGTCGGGAGATTGAAATCGGCACGAGATGAGAGTCAGTCAGGAGATTGAAAACTGCGCGAGAGGAGAGGTGATTGGGAGATTGAAAACAGTGCGGGAGGAGAGACAGTCGGGAGATTGAAAACAGCGCGAGAGGAGAGTCAGTCGGGAAATTGAAAACATCGCGAGTGGAGAGGTGATTGGGAGATTGAAAACAGCGCGAGAGGAGAATCAGTCGGGAGATTGAAAACAGTGCGAGACGACAGTCAGTCAGGAGATTGAAAACAGCGCGAGAGGAGCGGTGATTGGGAGATTGAAAACAGCGCAGGAGGAGAGACAGTCGGGAGATTGAAAACAGCGCGAGAGGAGTGTCAGTCGGGAGATTGAAAACAGTGCGAGAGGAGCGTCAGTCGGGAGATTGAAAACAGCGCGAGAGGAGAGGTGATTGGAAGATTGAAAACAGCGCGAGACGAGAATCAGTCGGGAGATTGAAAACAGCGCGAGAGGAGTGTCAGTCGGGAGATTGAAAACAGTGCGAGAGGAGCGTCAGTCGGGAGATTGAAAACAGCGCGAGAGGAGAATCAGTTGGGAGACTGAAAACAGCGCGAGAGGAGAGGTGATTGGAAGAATGAAAACAGCGCGAGACAAGAATCTGTCGGGAGATTGAAAACAGCGCGAGAGGTGAGTCAGTCGGGAGATTGAAAACTGCGCGAGAGGAGAGTCAGTCGGGAGATTGAAAACTGCGTGAGAGGAGAGGTGATTGGGAGATTGAAAGCAGAGCGAGAGGAGAGGTGATTGGGAGATTGAAAACAGCGCGAGAGGAGAGTCAGTCGGGAGATTGAAAACAGTGCGAGAGTAGAGTCAGTTGGGAGATTGAAAACAGCGAGAGAGGAGCGGTGATTGGGAGATTGAAAGCAGTGCGAGAGGAGAGTCAGTCGGGAGATTGAAAACAGCGTGAGAGGAGAGGCAGTCGGGAGATTGAAAACAGCGCGGCTGGAGAGTCAGTCGGGAGATTGAAAACAGCGCGAGAGGAGAGTCAGTCGGAAGATTGAAAACAGCGTGAGAGGAGAGGCAGTTGGGAGATTGAAAACAGCGCGAGAGGAGAGTCAGTTCGGAGATTGAAAACAGTGCGAGAGGAGAGACAGTCGGGAGATTGAAAACAGCGCGAGAGGTGAGGTGATTGGAAGATTGAAAACAGCGCGAGAGGAGAGGTGATTGGAAGATTGAAAACAGCGCGAGAGGAAAGTCAGTTGGGAGATTGAAAACAGCGCGAGAGGAGAGTCAGTCGGGAGATTGAAAACAGCGTGAGAGGAGAGTCAGTCGGGAGATTGAAAACAGCGCGAGAGGAGAGTCAGTCAGGAGATTGAAAACAGCGCAACAGGAGAAGTGATTGGGAGATTGAAAACAACGTGACAGGCGAGTCAGTCAGGAGATTGGAAACAGCGCGAGAGGAGAGGTGATTGGGAGGTTAAAAACAACGTGACAGGCGAGTCAGTCGTGAAATTAGAAACAGCGCGAGTGGAGAGTCATTCGGGAGAAAGAAAACAGTGCGAGAGGAGAGGTGATTGGGAGATCGATAACAGCGCGAGAGGAGAGTCAGTCGGGAGATTGAAAACAGCGCGAGAGGAGAGTCAGTCGGGAGATCGAAAACAGCATGGGAGGAGAGTCAGTCGGGAGATTGAAATCGGCACGAGACGAGAGTCAGTCAGGAGATTGAAAACAGCGCGAGAGGAGAGGTGATTGGGAGATTGAAAACAGTGTGGGAGGAGAGACAGTCGGGAGATTGAAAACAGCGCGAGAGGAGAGTCAGTCGGGAGATTGAAAACATCGCGAGTGGAGAGGTGATTGGGAGATTGAAAACAGCGCGAGAGGAGAGTCAGTCGGGAGATTGAAAACAGTGCGAGATGACAGTCAGTCAGGAGATTGAAAACAGCGCGAGAGGAGAGGTGATTGGGAGATTGAAAACAGCGCGGGAGGAGAGACAGTCGGGAGATTGAAAACAGCGCAAGAGGAGAGGTGATTGGGAGATTGAAAACAGCGCGAGAGAAGAGGCAGTCGGGAGATTGAAAACAGCGCGGGAGGAGAGTCAGTCGGGAGATTGAAAACACCGCGAGAGGAGAGTCAGTCGGAAGATTGAAAACAGTGAAAGGAGAGGCAGTCGGGAGATTGAAAACAGCGCGACAGGAGAGGCAGTCAGGAGATTGAAAACAGCGCGAGAGGAGAGTCAGTCGGGAGATTGAAAACAGCGCGAGAGGAGAGTCAGTCGGGAGATCGAAAACAGTGCGAGACGAAAGTCAGTCGGGAGATTGAAAACAGCGCGAGAGGAGAGGTGCTTGGGAGATTGAAAACAGCGCGAGAGGATAGTCAGTCGAGAGATTAAAAACAGGGTGAGAGGAGAGTCAGTCGGGAGATTGAAAACAGCGCAAGAGGAGAGGTGATTGGGAGATTGATAACAACGCAGAGGAGAGACAGTAGGGAGATTGAAAACAGCGCGAGAGGAGAGTCAGTCGGCAGATTGAAAACAGCGCGAGAGGAGAGCTGATTGGGAGATTGATAACAACGCAGAGGAGAGACAGTAGGGAGATTGAAAACAGCGCGAGAGGAGAGTCAGTCGGGAGATTGAAAACAGCGCGAGAGGAGTGTCAGTCGGGAGATTGAAAACAGCGCGAGAGGAGAGTCAGTCGGGAGATCGAAAACAGCATGGGAGGAGAGTCAGTCGGGAGATTGAAATCGGCACGAGACGAGAGTCAGTCAGGAGATTGAAAACTGCGCGAGAGGAGAGGTGATTGGGAGATTGAAAACAGTGCGGGAGGAGAGACAGTCGGGAGATTGAAAACAGCGCGAGAGGAGAGTCAGTCGGGAGATTGAAAACATCGCGAGTGGAGAGGTGATTGGGAGATTGAAAACAGCGCGAGAGGAGAATCAGTCGGGAGATTGAAAACAGTGCGAGACGACAGTCAGTCAGGAGATTGAAAACAGCGCGAGAGGAGCGGTGATTGGGAGATTGAAAACAGCGCAGGAGGAGAGACAGTCGGGAGATTGAAAACAGCGCGAGAGGAGGTGCTTGCGAGATTGAAAACAGCGCGAGAGGAGAGTCAGTTCGGAGATTGAAAACAGCGCGAGAGGAGAGGTGATTGGAAGATTGAAAACAGCGCGAGAGGAGAATCAGTCGGGAGATTGAAAACAGCGCGAGAGGAGTGTCAGTCGGGAGATTGAAAACAGTGCGAGAGGAGCGTCAGTCGGGAGATTGAAAACAGCGCGAGAGGAGAGGTGATTGGAAGATTGAAAACAGCGCGAGACGAGAATCAGTCGGGAGATTGAAAACAGCGCGAGAGGAGTGTCAGTCGGGAGATTGAAAACAGTGCGAGAGGAGCGTCAGTCGGGAGATTGAAAACAGCGCGAGAGGAGAATCAGTTGGGAGACTGAAAACAGCGCGAGAGGAGAGGTGATTGGAAGAATGAAAACAGCGCGAGACAAGAATCTGTCGGGAGATTGAAAACAGCGCGAGAGGTGAGTCAGTCGGGAGATTGAAAACTGCGCGAGAGGAGAGTCAGTCGGGAGATTGAAAACTGCGTGAGAGGAGAGGTGATTGGGAGATTGAAAGCAGAGCGAGAGGAGAGGTGATTGGGAGATTGAAAACAGCGCGAGAGGAGAGTCAGTCGGGAGTTTGAAAACAGTGCGAGAGTAGAGTCAGTTGGGAGATTGAAAACAGCGAGAGAGGAGCGGTGATTGGGAGATTGAAAACAGTGCGAGAGGAGAGTCAGTCGGGAGATTGAAAACAGCGTGAGAGGAGAGGCAGTCGGGAGATTGAAAACAGCGCGGCTGGAGAGTCAGTCGGGAGATTGAAAACAGCGCGAGAGGAGAGTCAGTCGGAAGATTGAAAACAGCGTGAGAGGAGAGGCAGTTGGGAGATTGAAAACAGCGCGAGAGGAGAGTCAGTTCGGAGATTGAAAACAGTGCGAGAGGAGAGACAGTCGGGAGATTGAAAACAGCGCGAGAGGTGAGGTGATTGGAAGATTGAAAACAGCGCGAGAGGAGAGTCAGTCGGGAGATTGAAAACAGCGCGAGAGGAGAGTCAGTCAGGAGATTGAAAACAGCGCAA
This sequence comes from Cetorhinus maximus, assembly GCF_964194155.1. Classification (NCBI taxonomy): domain Eukaryota; kingdom Metazoa; phylum Chordata; class Chondrichthyes; order Lamniformes; family Cetorhinidae; genus Cetorhinus; species Cetorhinus maximus. The sequence goes on along the minus strand of NC_135882.1, from coordinate 37,991,134 downwards.
CAGGAGAAGTGATTGGGAGATTGAAAACAACGTGACAGGCGAGTCAGTCAGGAGATTGGAAACAGCGCGAGAGGAGAGGTGATTGGGAGGTTAAAAACAACGTGACAGGCGAGTCAGTCGTGAAATTAGAAACAGCGCGAGTGGAGAGTCATTCGGGAGATAGAAAACAGTGCGAGAGGAGAGGTGATTGGGAGATCGATAACAGCGCGAGAGGAGAGTCAGTCGGGAGATTGAAAACAGCGCGAGAGGAGAGTCAGTCGGGAGATTGAAAACAGCGCGAGAGGAGAGGTGCTTGGGAGATTGAAAACAGCGCGAGAGGAGAGTCAGTCGGGACATTAAAAACAGGGTGAGAGGAGAGTCAGTCGGGAGATTGAAAACAGCGCGAGAGGAGAGGTGATTGGGAGATTGATAACAACGCAGAGGAGAGACAGTAGGGAGATTGAAAGCAGCGCGAGAGGAGATTCAGTCGGCAGATTAAAAACAGCGCGAGAGGAGAGGTGATTGGGAGATTGATAACAACGCAGAGGAGAGACAGTAGGGAGATTGAAAACAGCGCGAGAGGAAAGTCAGTCGGGAGATTGAAAACAGCGTGAGAGTCAGTCGGGAAATTAGAAACAGCGCGAGTGGAGAGTCAGTCGGGAGATAGAATACAGCGCGAGAGGAGAGGTGATTGGGAGATCGAAAACAGTGCGAGAGGAGAGTCAGTCGGGAGATTGAAAACAACGCGAGAGGAGAGTCAGTCGGGAGATTGAAAACAGCGCGAAAGGAGAGTCAGTCGGGAGATCGAAAACAGCATGGGAGGAGAGTCAGTCGGGAGATTGAAATCGGCGCGAGACGACAATCAGTCAGCAGATTGAAAACAGCGCGAGAGGAGAGGTGATTGGGAGATTGAAAACAGCGCGGGAGGAGAGACAGTCGGGAGATTGAAAACAGCGCGAGAGGAGAGTCAGTCGGGAGATTGAAAGCAGAGCGAGAGGAGAGGTGATTGGGAGATTGAAAACTGCGCGAGAGGAGAGTCAGTCGGGAGATTGAAAACAGCATGAGAGAAGAGGCAGTCGGGAGATTGAAAACAGCGCAGGAGGAGAGTCAGTCGGGAGATTGAAAACAGTGCGAGAGGAGAGTCAGTCGGGAGATTTAAAACAGCGCGTGAGGAGAGGCATTCAGGAGTTTGAAAACAGCGCGAGAGGAGAGGCAGTCGGGAGATTAAACACAGCGCGAGTGGAGAGTCATTCGGGAGATAGAAAACAGTGCGAGAGGAGAGGTGATTGGGAGATCGATAACAGCGCGAGAGGAGAGTCAGTCGGGAGATTGAAAACAGAGCGAGAGGAGAGTCAGTCGGGAGATCGAAAACAGTGCGAGACGAAAGTCAGTCGGGAGATTGAAAACAGTGCGAGAGGAGAGGTGCTTGGGAGATTGAAAACAGCGTGAGAGGATAGTCAGTCGAGAGATTAAAAACAGGGTGAGAGGAGAGTCAGTCGGGACATTGAAAACAGCGCGAGAGGAGAGGTGATTGGGAGATTGATAACAATGCAGAGGAGAGACAGTAGGGAGATTGAAAACAGCGTGAGAGTAGAGTCAGTCGGGAGATTGAAAACAGCGTGAGAGGAGAGGCGATTGGGAGATTGAAAACAACGTGACAGTCAGTCGGGAAATTAGAAACAGCGCGAGTGGAGAGTCAGTCGGGAGATTGAAAACAGCACGAGAGGAGAGGTGATTGGGAGATCGAAAACAGTGCGAGAGGAGAGTCAGTCGGGAAATTGAAAACCTCCGCGAGAGGAGTGTCAGTCGGGCGATTGAAAACAGCGCGAGAGGAGAGTCAGTCGGGAGATCGAAAACAGCATGGGAGGAGAGTCAGTCGGGAGATTGAAATCGGCACGAGACGAGAGTCAGTCAGGAGATTGAAAACAGCGCGAGAGGAGAGGTGATTGGGAGATTGAAAACAGTGTGGGAGGAGAGACAGTCGGGAGATTGAAAGCAGCGCGAGAGGAGAGTCAGTCGGGAGATTGAAAACATTGCGAGTGGAGAGGTGATTGGGAGATTGAAAACAGCGCGAGAGGAGAGTCAGTCGGGAGATTGAAAACAGCGCGAGAGGAGAGGTGCTTGGGAGATTGAAAACAGCGCGAGAGGAGAGTCAGTCGGGAGATCGAAAACAGTGCGAGACGAAAGTCAGTCGGGAGATTGAAAACAGCGCGAGAGGAGAGGTGCTTGGGAGATTGAAAACAGCGCGAGAGGATAGTCAGTCGAGAGATTAAAAACAGGGTGAGAGGAGAGTCAGTCGGGAGATTGAAAACAGCGCAAGAGGAGAGGTGATTGGGAGATTGATAACAACGCAGAGGAGAGACAGTAGGGAGATTGAAAACAGCGCGAGAGGAGAGTCAGTCGGCAGATTGAAAACAGCGCGAGAGGAGAGCTGATTGGGAGATTGATAACAACGCAGAGGAGAGACAGTAGGGAGATTGAAAACAGCGCGAGAGGAGAGTCAGTCGGGAGATTGAAAACAGCGTGAGAGGAGTGTCAGTCGGGAGATTGAAAACAGCGCGAGAGGAGAGTCAGTCGGGAGATCGAAAACAGCATGGGAGGAGAGTCAGTCGGGAGATTGAAAACTGCGCGAGAGGAGAGGTGATTGGGAGATTGAAAACAGTGCGGGAGGAGAGACAGTCGGGAGATTGAAAACAGCGCGAGAGGAGAGTCAGTCGGGAGATTGAAAACATCGCGAGTGGAGAGGTGATTGGGAGATTGAAAACAGCGCGAGAGGAGAATCAGTCGGGAGATTGAAAACAGTGCGAGACGACAGTCAGTCAGGAGATTGAAAACAGCGCGAGAGGAGCGGTGATTGGGAGATTGAAAACAGCGCAGGAGGAGAGACAGTCGGGAGATTGAAAACAGCGCGAGAGGAGGTGTTTGCGAGATTGAAAACAGCGCGAGAGGAGAGTCAGTTCGGAGATTGAAAACAGCGCGAGAGGAGAGGTGATTGGAAGATTGAAAACAGCGCGAGAGGAGAATCAGTCGGGAGATTGAAACCAGCGCGAGAGGAGTGTCAGTCGGGAGATTGAAAACAGTGCGAGAGGAGCGTCAGTCGGGAGATTGAAAACAGCGCGAGAGGAGAGGTGATTGGAAGATTGAAAACAGCGCGAGACGAGAATCAGTCGGGAGATTGAAAACAGCGCGAGAGGAGTGTCAGTCGGGAGATTGAAAACAGTGCGAGAGGAGCGTCAGTCGGGAGATTGAAAACAGCGCGAGAGGAGAATCAGTTGGGAGACTGAAAACAGCGCGAGAGGAGAGGTGATTGGAAGAATGAAAACAGCGCGAGACAAGAATCTGTCGGGAGATTGAAAACAGCGCGAGAGGTGAGTCAGTCGGGAGATTGAAAACTGCGCGAGAGGAGAGTCAGTCGGGAGATTGAAAACTGCGTGAGAGGAGAGGTGATTGGGAGATTGAAAGCAGAGCGAGAGGAGAGGTGATTGGGAGATTGAAAACAGCGCGAGAGGAGAGTCAGTCGGGAGATTGAAAACAGTGCGAGAGTAGAGTCAGTTGGGAGATTGAAAACAGCGAGAGAGGAGCGGTGATTGGGAGATTGAAAACAGTGCGAGAGGAGAGTCAGTCGGGAGATTGAAAACAGCGTGAGAGGAGAGGCAGTCGGGAGATTGAAAACAGCGCGGCTGGAGAGTCAGTCGGGAGATTGAAAACAGCGCGAGAGGAGAGTCAGTCGGAAGATTGAAAACAGCGTGAGAGGAGAGGCAGTAGGGAGATTGAAAACAGCGCGAGAGGAGAGGCAGTCAGGAGATTGAAAACAGCGCGAGAGGAGAGTCAGTCGGGAGATTAAAAACAGCGCGAGAGGAGAGTCAGTCGGGAGATTGAAAACAGTGCGAGACGATAGTCAGTCAGGTGATTGAAAACAGCGCGAGAGGAGAGGTGATTGAGAGATTGAAAACAGCGCGGGAGGAGAGACAGTCGGGAGATTGAAAACAGCGCCAGAGGAGAGGTGCTTGCGAGATTGAAAACAGTGCGAGAGGAGAGTCAGTTGGGAGATTGAAAACAGCGCGAGAGGAGAGTCAGTTCGGAGATTGAAAACAGTGCGAGAGGAGAGACAGTCGGGAGATTGAAAACAGCGCGAGAGGTGAGGTGATTGGAAGATTGAAAACAGCGCGAGAGGAGAGGTGATTGGAAGATTGAAAACAGCGCGAGAGGAAAGTCAGTCGGGAGATTGAAAACAGCGCGAGAGGAGACGTGATTGGGAGATTGAAAATAAAAGGAGGGGAAGCTGAAGAGGAGCGGCCAGGGTGTGAGTGGCCCAGTGACGGAATGGAGCTTTGAGGCTTTGGCTCGAGAGGCTTCAGCGAGCAGATGCTGAGGACGAGCTTGCTCCCAGTGAGGTAAGGCCGGTTCAGTTCCTTTAATTAAATTAGGAGTTGGTAATGGAGGCAGCAGTTAGGGCAGTCGAGTGCTCCGAATGCAGCATGTAGGAAGTCTGGGACAGCACAATTGTCCCTGATGACTACACCTGCAAAAGATGCATCCAGCTACAGCTCCCGAGAAGCCGAGTTAGGGAACTGGAGCTGGAGCTGGATCAACTTCGGATCATACGGGAGGCAGAGGCAGGGGAATTGACAGAAAGAGCATAGCGCCCCTGTGGCCGTTCCCATCAACAATAGGTATACCGTTTTGGATACTGTTGGTGGGGACGACCTACCAGGGACATGTTGTAGTGGTCGCGTCTCTGGCACCGAGACTGGACCCTCAGCTCAGAAAGGAGGGAGGGAAAAGAGGAGAGCAGTAGTGATAGGGGATTCGATAGTTAGGGGGACAGATAAGAGGTTCTGTGGGAGGGATCGAGAATCCCGGATGGTCTGTTGCCTCCCTGATGCCAGGGTCCGCGATATCTTGGATCGACTTCTCAGTATTCTCAGGAGGGAGGGTGAGCAGCCAGATGTCGTGTTCCGTGTAGGGACCAATGACGTGGATAGGAAGGAGGAAGAGGTCCTGCAAAGAGAGTTTAGGGAGTTAGGTGCAAAGTTGAAGGACAGGACCTCCAGGGTTGCGATCTCAGGAGTGCTACCCATGCCACGTGCTAGTGAGGCTAGAAATAGGAGGATAATGCAGCTAAATACGTGGCTAAGGAGATAGTGCAGGAGGGAGATCTTCATGTTTCTGGATAATTGGGCTCTGTTCCAGGGAAGGTGGGACCTATTCTGACAGGACAGTTTGCACCTGAACTGGAGGGGGACTAACATCCTTGCGGGTAGGTTTGCTGGTGCTGCTCCGGGGGGTTTAAACTAGATTTGCAGAGGGAGGGGAACCAGAGTGTTAGAGCAGATAGTGAGGTGGAGGAGGATAAAGGTCAAGCGAGGAATACATGTATAGACAGAAATCAAAGGTTTGTACGTGATAGAAATGTTCTCAGGTGCATCTATTTCAATGCAAGGAGTATTGTCAGAAAGGCAGATGAGCTTAGGGCATGGATTGGCAAGTGGGATTACGGCATTATTGCTATTAGTGAGACTTGGTTGCAGGAGGGGCAGGACTGGCAGCTCAATGTTCTGGGGTTCCGTTGTTTCAGACGTGATAGAGGGGGAGGGATGAAAGGGGGAGGAGTGGCATTACTAGTCAGGGAAAATATCACAGCTGTGCGTAGACAGGACAGCCCGGAGGGCTCGTCTACAGAGGCCATATGGGTGGAGCTGAGGAACGGGAAAGGTGTGACCACACTAATAGGGTTGTATTATAGACCGCCCAATAGTCAAAGAGAATTGGAGGAGCAAATCTGTAGAGAGATAGCAGACCGATGTAAGAAACAGAAAGTTGTGATAGTAGGAGATTTTAACTTTCCATATATTGACTGGGACTCCCATACTGTAAAAGGGCTGGATGGCTTGGAGATTGTCAAATGTGTTCAGGAAAGTTTTCTAAATCAATATATAGAGGTATCAACGAGAGAGGATGCAATACTTGATCTCCTATTAGGGAACCAGACAGGTCAGGTGACAGAAGTATGTGTAGGTGAACATTTTGGGTCCAGTGACCACAATGTCATTAGTTTTAAGTTAATTATGGATAAGGATAGGTCTGGTCCTCGAGTTGAGATTCTAAATTGGAGAAAGGCCACTTTAGTGCAAATGAGAAAGGATCTAGGAAGAGTGGATTGGGATAAGTTGTTTTCTGGCAAGGATGTGTTCAATAAGTGGAAGGAATTCAAAGGCGAAATTTTGAGAGTGCAGAGTTTGCATGTTCCTGTCAGGATTAAAGGCAAAGTTAACAGGCATAGGGAACCTTGGTTTTCAAGGGATATTGGCGATCTGGTTAAGAAGATAAGAGAGGTGTATAGCAGGTATAGGCAACAAGAAGCAAATGAGGTACTTGTAGAGTATAGAAAATGTAAGAAAATACTAAAGAAGGAAATCAGGAAGGCAAAAAGAAGACATGAGGTTGCTTTGGCAGATAACGTGAAGGTAAACCCGAAGGGTTTCTACAAGTATATTAAGAGTAAAAGGATAGTAAGGGACACAATTGGTCCCCTTGAAGATCAGAGTGGTCATCTATGTGTGGAGCCTCACGAGATGGGGGAGATCTTAAACAGTTTTTTTACATCAGTATTTACTCAGGAAACTGGCATAGTGTATAAGGAAGGAAGGGAAACAAGCAGTAGTGTCATGGAATATATAGAGATTAAAGAGGAGGAGGTGCTTGCTGCCTTACAGCGAATAAAGGTAGATAAATCCCCCGGGCCTGACATGATATTCCCTCGGACCTTGAGGGAGACTAGTGTAGAAATTGCAGGGGCCCTGGCAGAAATATTTAAAATGTCCTTAGCCACGGGTGAGGTGCCGGAGGATTGGAGGGTAGCTCATGTTGTTCCGTTGTTTAAAAAAGGCTCCAAAAGTAAACCAGGTAATTACAGGCCAGTGAGCCTGACGTCAGTAGTAGGTAAATTATTGGAAGGTGTTCTGAGAAATCGGATATACAATTATTTGGACAGCCAAGGGCTGATTAAGGACAGTCAGCATGGCTTTGTGCGTGGTAGGTTGTGTTTAACGAACCTTGTAAAGTTTTTCGAGGAGGTTACCAAGAAAGTAGATGAAGGAAAGGCTGTGGATGTTGTCTACATGGACTTTAGTAAGGCCTTTGACAAGGTCCCACATGGGAGGTTAGTTCAAAAGGTTCAGACACTTGGTATCCATGGAGAGGTTGTAAACTGGATTCGAAATTGGCTGTGTGGGAGAAGACAGAGAGTGGTAGTGGAGACTGGAGGTCTGTGACTAGTGGTGTGCCTCAGGGATCTGTGCTGGGACCATTGTTGTTTGTTGTCTATATCAATGATCTGGATGATAATGTGGTAAATTGGATCAGCAAGTTTGCTGATGACACTAAGATTGGAGATGTTGTGGACAGCGAAGAAGGCTTTCAAAGCTTGCAGAGGGATCTGGACCAACTGGAAAAATGGGCCAGAAAATGGCAGATGGAATTTAATGCAGAAAAGTGTGAGGTGTTGCATTTTGGAAAGACAAACCAAGGTAGGACATACACAGTAAATGGTAAGTCACTGAGGAGTGCGGAGGAACAAAGGGATCTGGGAGTTCAGATACATAATTCCCTGAAAGTGGCGTCACAGGTAGACAGTGTTGTAAAGAAAGCTTTTAGCATACTGGCCTTCATAAATCAAAGTATTGAGTATAGGAGTTGGGATGTTATGGTGAGGTTGTATAAGACATTGGTGAGGCCAACTTTGGAGTATTGTTGTGCAGTCCTGGGCGCCTAACTACAGGAAGGATATCAGTAAGATTGAAAGAGTGCAGAGAAGATTTACTAGGATGTTGCCGGGTCTTCAGGAGTTGAGTTACAGGGAAAGATTAAACAGGTTAGGACTTTATTCCTTGGAGCGTAGAAGAATGAGGGGAGATTTGATAGAAGTTTACAAAATTATGAGGGGTATAGACAGAGTAAATGCGAGTAGGCTCTTTCCACTTAGATTAGGAGAGATAAACACGAGAGGACATGGCTTTAGGGTGAAAGGGAAAAGGTTTAGGGGGAACAGTAGGGGGAACTTCTTCATTCAGAGAGTGGTGAGAGTGTGGAACGAGCTGCCATCTGACGTGGTAAATGCGGGCTCACTCTTAAGTTTTAAGAATAAATTGGATAGATACATGGATGGGAGAGGTCTAGAGGGTTATGGACTGGGTGCAGGTCAATGGGACTAGCGGAATAATATTTCGGCACAGACCAGAAGGGCCGAATGGCCTGTTTTTCTGTGCCGTAGTGTTCTATGGTTCTATGAAATCAATATACAGTCAACAGTGGAATGTTTGCACTGACAGACATTGTGACCTCAGGGCACTGCACTCTTACCTCCCAATGGCACCCCGACCTCACTGCGGCCGATTGACCTGGGCGCATGGTGCCTCTCCAGCTCGAGAGCCTCCTGCTCGTATCTGGTCAGTATGAGTAGATGGCCCTGCCCTCCGCCAGTCCGCAGCCGCTCGGCATTATTGTGTGGTCTTCTCCTGAAAGGAGAGAGGAGAATTGATTAGTCCACCCTGTACCTGCATTGCCATTGCAGCCCTGCCAACCCCAGCTGAGTGAAACATTGCAGGGCTCAGCTGATTCGTGACCCTGGAGCCACCATAACACTCACTCCAAGCAGCCAGGGCTGACCCCCTTGCCCAGATGCTGCCTCCATAATATTTGCCACTCACACTCTAAGCCTTCCAAACCCACGAGCACTTCCAGCTAGAAGGACAAGGGCAGCAGATGGATGGCTACACCGACACCTGGAAGCTCCCACCCAAGTCAGTCAGCTCCCTGACTTTGAAATGTTTCGGCCCTCCAGCACTGAGCCTCGGTAGAGATCCTGGAACTCACCCCCAAACGGCACTGTGGGTGTACCTGCACCACATGCAGCAGATACAGAAGGCAGCTCACCACCGCCCTCTCAGGGGCAACTAAAGATGGGCACTAAATGCTGGCCCAGCCAGCGAAGGCCACATGCCGTGAATGAATGAATACAAAAACAAAGTTCTGATTTGGAGGGGGGGGCAACCTAACTGCTGTCACCCCCATGCCAAGGGTGGCACAGCATGCCAACACAGTACTCAGCCTTCCTGGTTGCAAGAGGTCGTTAAACCGCTTGCGACACTGCACCCAGGTGCGTCTCACCACATTGTGGGAACTGACCCTTTCTGCCATCACCTCCCAGACACGTTTCGTCATGTGGTGGGGGGCCTCCTCCTCCCGTCCCTTGGCACAAGGATGTCACAGCGTGCTGCCACCTCCTCGAGGAGGACAGCGAGGCACTCATCCGAAAATTTCAGGGCACACTGCCCTGCTGTCCTACCCTCCCACCTGTCCTGCTTCTCCAAGAGTGCTGTCGGATATCCTCCTCTGCGATATCAGTGGCAGCCTTTGGAAGGCTGCCTGCTCCATTTTTGAATAGGCCGCCGAGTCGTCATTGGACCTGGTGGTGATTGGACTCCTACCGCCCCCCGCCCCTTCCCGCTGTTCCCAGGAGCTGCGATTCACGCAGGGCAGGCCTTAATTGGCCCACCCATGTAAAATGGTGGCGCAGGTGGCGATTGGCTCTGCGCCCGCCCACGCCCGCTCCCGAACAACCCGCCCACCATAAGTAAAATCCTGGCCATAAAATATAAACATAAAATATAAACATAGAAAATAGGAGCAGGAGTAAGTAATTTGGTCCTTTAAGCCTGCTCTGCCATTGAATATGATCATGGCTGATCCTCTATCTCAATGCCATACACCTGCTCTTTCCCCATGCTCCTGGATGCCTTTACAGCCTAGAAATCTATCTATTTTCTTCTTAAATATATTCAGTGACTTGGCCTCCACAGCCTTCTGCGGTAGCGAATTCCACAGGTTCACCATCCACTGAGTGAAGAAATTTCTCCTCATCTCAGTCCTAAATGGCCTACCCCATATCCTGAGACCATGACCCCTTGTTCTAGACCCCCCAGCCAAAGGAAACATCATCCCTGCATCTAGTCTTTCCCGCCCTGTCAGAATTCTATACGTTTCAATGAGATCCCCTCTCATTCTTTTAAACTCCAGTGAATACAGGTCTAGCCATCCCAATCTCTCCTCATAAGTGTCTGTATGCCTTCCTGTCTTTATCTCTCATTTCTAGCTCCCGAGTTTCTTCTCGCTCTCTGACTTGTTTTATATATGTTAATAAGTAATGCAATTAGATGGCTTCAAAATTCAACTGATATTTTTATATTGATCTATTAACACCTTTTCATTCTTCCCTCAGGCTCTCTCTCCCTACTTTCTCTGTTATGACACAGCAGTTGGTAAAGGCTGAGTTGTTTAAATCCCAGAGGGAAACTTGAACAACTGTCATAACCTTTATTTTTGATTGGTATGTTTGAGATGCAGCTCTGAGTTCAGGAATAACAACACCTGGCCTTGAGGTTTTTTATATAAAACTAAATTAAACATTTATTAATTTAACAACAAATTAAACACGTACACATGTCTACAAATTACTACCATAATAACCTTTAAACAATTCCCCAAATTAATCACTCACAGGTAAATCTTCACCAAGGCATCAATAGCCCATAGACTTTAAACAGACAACAGGCAAAGCACATTGGACCTTACAAATTCAAAATGAGCTTCCTTGCAATTTGGTTCCTTTGCAGACACAATTGTAGGCTTACAGGCTGGTTAGATCTTCAATGCCTCTGACTTACACACACAAACTCCTTTCTATTCATACCTAGCTTTTCCTTTAAATACAAATTCTCCATTGTGTTACTAGGTTTTTAATGTCACATCTTCTAACAATAACATTTTCATCCCACTAATTTTATTAGTAATATAAACACATTGTTTGGTGTCTCTCCCAGCTAGGTGCAAAATTTTACCCGTTTTTTTGAATGGTTTATTCAACAAATGCAAATTTACACTTTACCTTCTCTTTATGTTTATCTAATTAACATCTCAAAACTACTATACATCAAAGCTCCCAGACTAGCTGGCTTTAATCCAATTAATACACTCACAGGCACACACATAGACACAGACCTACTACAATTCCAATTTAAAAATAATTTCCAATAACATTATAGACATTAATACCTCTTCATGAGATCTCTATTTTGTTTAATATACTTACTCAAATTGAGAGGACACAAAACAAAAGCTGCAACGGGCTTAGAATCAGAAGGCTGCCATTTTTAAAATTCTCTCTGGTATATGGACTTGCACACACAACCACTTTACTTAAAAAAATCAATAGCAATTTTGCCTCAATCAAATTAGTTCTCTTGTTTCTCTTCAAACAATCTTGAAAAAGAATAGAGATGGGGTTGAAGAAAAATATTCCTCAGTGCAATTGAATGATGGCACCAATAAATCCTGCTCCGGTTGCATGATCCAAATATAGCTCACAGTGTCACAGCTATAGCATAAATATCAACTCCAAGCCTAGGCTTTTCAGAAAGGCTAAGATAGCATTGCCAACTCTCCAGGATTATTCTAGCAATTAAAGATTAATTACCTAGACATTGTTGTGAACAACTCAGAAGAAAATTCATTGGGTCATGTGATGAAATCTCTAAGATTTTTTTAAAAATTTGTTCGTTTACGAGATGTGGGTGTCACTGTCTAGGCCAGCATTTACTGTATATCTGTAATTGTGCTAGAGAAAGTGATGGTGAGCTGCCTTCTTGAACCGCTGCAGTCCATGTGGTATAGGTATAGCCACAGTGCTGTTAGGGAGGGAGTTACAGAATTTTGACCCAATGACAGTTGAAGAAATGTCAATATAGTTCCAAGTCAGGATGGTGAGTGGTTTGAAGTTGCAGGTGGTGATCTTCCCATGCATCTGCTGCCCTTGTCCTTCCAAGTCCTTCTAAGGGACTTTGGGGGCTTAGAAGGTGCTGTTGAAGGAGCCTTGCAGATTTGTTGCAGTGCATCTTGTAGATGGTACACATTGTTGCCACTGTGAGTTAGTGGTGGAGGGACTGGATGTTTAAGGTGGTGCATGGGATGCTGTCATATGGGCTGCTTTGTCCTGGATGGTGTTCAGTGCCTTGAGTGATGTTTGAACTGCACTCATCCAGGCATCACACTCTTGACTTGAGTCTTGTAGATGGTGGACAGGCTTTGGGGAGTCAGGGGGTGAGTTACTCGCTACAAAATTCCCAGCCTCTGACATGCTCTTGTAGCCACTGTGTTTATATGGCTAGTCCAGTTAAGTTTCTGATCAATGGAAACACCCCGGATGTTGGTAGTGGGGGGTTCAGCGATAGTAGCGTAATTTAATGTCAAGTTCAGATGGTTTGATTCTCTCTTATTGGAGATGGTCATTGCCAGGCATTTGTTTGGCGTCAATGTTATTTGCCAATTATCAGCATAAGCCTAAATGTTGTCTAGGTCTTGCTACTCATTGGCACGGATTACTTCAGTATCCGAGGAGTTGCGAATTGTGCAATCATCAGTGAACATCCCCACTTCTGACCTTATGATGCAGGGAAGGTCATTGATGAAGCAGCTGAAGATGGTTGGATCCAGGACACTACCCTGAGGAAATCCTGTAGAAATGTCCTAGGACTGAGATGATTGGCCTCCAAACCCACAACATCATCCTTTGTGCTACGTATGACTCCAACAAAAGGAGAGTTTTCCCTCTGATTCCCAATGACTTCAGTTTTGCTAAGGCTCCTTGATGCCACACTCTGTCAAATGCTGCCTTGATGTCAAGGGCAGTCACTCTCACTTCACCTCTTGAGTTTAGTTCTTTGTCCATGTTTGGAACAAGGTTGTAATGAGGTCAGGAGTGGAGTAGCCCTGGCAGAACTGAGCATCAGTGAGCAAGTTATTGCTGAGTAAGTACCACTGTTGACGACCCCTTCCATCACTTAGTTGATGATTGAGAGGAGTCTGATGAGGTGGTAAGTTGCCACGTTCTATTTGTTCTGCTTTTTGTAGACAGGACATACCTGGACAATTTTCCACATTGCCAGAGGAATGCCAGTGTTGTGGCTGTACTGGAATAGTTTGGCTAGGAGCGCAGCTAGGTTTGGAGCACAATTCTTCAGTAGTGTTACCGGAATATTGTCAGGGCCCACAGCCTTTGCAGTATCCAGTGCCTTCAGCCGTTTCTTTATATCATGTGGAGTGAATCGAATTGGCTGAAGACTGGCAGCTGTGATGCTGGGGACCTCAGCAGGAGGCCAAGATGGATCATCCACTCAGCATTTCTGGCAGAAGATGGTTCCAAATGCTTTAGTCTTGTCTTTTGCACTGATGTGCTGGGCTCCCCCATTAATGAGGAGCTCTGTGGAGCCTCCTCCTCCAGTGAGTTGTTTAGCTGTTCACCACCATTCACAACTGGATGTGGAAGGATTGCAGAGCTTAAATCTAATCTGTTGGTTGTGGGATCACTTAGCTCTGTATACTACATGCTGCTTCTGGTGTTCAGCATGCAAGTAGTCCTGCATTGTAGCTTAACCAGGTTGACACCTTATTTTTAGGTATGCCTGGTGCTGCTCCTAGCATGCCTTCCTGCACTCTTCATTGAATGAGAATCAATCCCCAGCTTGATAGTAATGGTAGAATGGGAGATATTCTGGGAAATGATGTTACATATTATGGTTAAATACAATTTTGCTGCTGGTAATGGCCCACAGCACCTCATAGATGCCCAGTTTTGAGTTGCTACACCTGTTTGATCTCTATCCAATTTAGCATGGTGGTTATGCCACACAACACGATGGAGGGTATCCTCAATGTGAAGGCTGGACTTTGTCTCCGCAAGGACTGTGTGGTGATCACGCCTACAAATACTGTCATGGACAGTTGCTTCTGTGACAGTTAGATTGGTGAGGATGAGGTCAGGTAGGTTTTTCCCTCTTGTTGATTTCCTTACCAGTGGCCGCAGACCGAGTCTAGCAGCTATGTCCTCTAGGACTCAGTCAGCTCGGTCAGTAGTGCCGCAACTGAGCCACTGTTGGTGATGGACATTGAAGTCCCCACCCAGGGTAATTCTATGCCCTAGCAACCCTCAGTGCTTCTTCCAAGTGGTGTTCGACATGGAGGAGTACTGATTCATCAGCTGAGAGGGTGGGTAGTAGGTGGTAATCAGCTGGAGGTTTCCTCACCCATAGTTGTCCTTATGCCATGAGACTTCATGGGGTCTGGAGACAGTGTTGAGGACTCCCAGGGAAACTCCCTCCTGACTGTATACCACTGTGCTGCCACCTCTGGTGGGTCTGTCCTGTCGGTGGCACGTGACATACCCAGGGATTGTGATGGTGGTGTTTGGGACACTCTCTGTAAGGTGTGATTTAGTGAGTATGGCTATGTCAGGCTGTTGCTTGACTAGTCTGTGGGACAGCCCTCCTAATTTTGGCACAAAATGATGTTAGTAGGGAGGACTTTGCAGTTGTCATTTCCAGTACCTAGGTCAGTGTTGGGTGGTCCAGTCAGTTTCATTCTTTTTGACAATGTGCGGGTTGATACAACTGAGTGGTTTGCTAGGCCATTTCAGAGGGCATTTAAGAGTGAACCACATTTCTCTGGGTTAGGAGTCATGTGTAGGCCAGAATGGGTAAGAATGGCAGATTTCCTTCCCTAAAGGGCATTAGTGAACCAAATGGGTTTTTACAACAATTGATAATGGTTTCATGGGTGCCATTACTAAGACTAACCTTTTAAAAAATTTATCTTTTCATTGAATTTAAATTCTACCAGATACCGTGGTGGGATTTGAATCCTTAGCCTGGGCCTCTGGATTACTAGTCCAGTGACATTACCACGACGTCACCACGATCCATCACATGTTTAGAGTTGTAATCCTTGCACTGAGGAATTTGCATAAAAATCTTAATAAAGGTGTTAAAACACATAAAAAATAACATGATGAATAAATGCAATCATGTCATTATGAAATAAATAATTTTATTAGAAATTTCAGTTGCAGAGGAAAAAATGGTTACTATGCTTTTCTTTCAGGAAACAGATCATACAATCATAAGGTGATATCTCACTTTAAAATAGCAGCAATTCTGCTATTTTATAAATCAGAGTGTGACACCCTTTTCACTTAAAATATCCATCATAATGCCATCCACAAAGTAACAGATATTGCAAATACCTGCAATGAGTTTTGAAAGAAAATTTTTGTGCCACATACTAAATACATAATAGATACACTTCACCTAAAGGTGACTGCCAAATGTGAAGTTGTACAGCAAGCCTACTGCAATAAGCACATAGACTCACATCCACCCCTTCAACCCTCAGCACACTGGCAGCAGTATGTGTGATCTACAGGATGCACTACAGCAACTCACTAAGGTTATTTCGACAACACCTCCCTCCCTCGTGTACTCTATATCTTAAAAAGGCTGAAAAGTACATTTTAGAATTTATTGTAGTTTTCAATGTGATTTAATTGTTTTTTTAACAAAAGCATTAGAATTTAGTGTTACACTCAGGAATTAGAGGTTCGATGCTGTTGCCCATGAACTAGCAGAAAATAATAATTTACCCCATAGCCCCTGACACAAACGTCATTTTCAAGTGTGAAAATTGTGTCATATTTCTTTACCTCCTCTTATCCATAAGGTTTATGATTGTGGAGGAGACGTGCTAAATCCCATACCCATTTCAGACCTCCCCTTACGTTATCTTCTTATGGCAGTTGCTTGTATTTAACGGAAATGTTATTTTGAGATTGATATCTCAAAGCTAAAGGATCTTCACAATGTCTTTGTCCACGTTCACCCTGTAGTGTTAGAAATTAACTATATGGTTGGTATATGTGTATATAAAATCAGCTTCAAATAGGTAAAAGAATAAGTTAGTGCTGTAAATTTCATTTTATTGAAAATTGCTTAAGGTTTCATTTCCATAGAAACAAGGTAAGTAGGATGTTGGGGGGACATCACGTGAAATCGTGGTGCAGAGCCGATCGCGTGCGTTGGTCGGCTTCCTGGCCGCCCCCGCCCACCCCATGCCGAGCACCCCTGCCAAGGGTAAAATCCTGCCCAATGATCCCCACCCTGTGAAAACCCTTCTGCCATGACTTGCCTCTGGCCTGGGTCACTCCTCGATTGTGGCTGTTTGGTAGCTGTTGTTCCAGTAGCAGCCACCACCTTGCCTGCCAGCTGGAGACCTGGCAAGAGACCCACGTTGCCTTCTCTAGGAAGGACTGCTGGTATTAAGTGCTTCTCAGATGCTTAAGGGGCCCCTGAAATCTGCTGGCCAATCAGAAGCCGGCAGCTCTTTTGCTCAGCAATGCCACAGGGAAGGTGGTGGCTGCTACTGGAACAACAGCTACCAAAGGGCCACAATCGAGGAGTGACCCAGGCCAGGGGCAAGTCATGACAGAAGGGTTTTCACAGGGTAGAGATCGCAGTAGGGGCCCGGCTCTCCCTCCTCCCCCTGCTCGCCAGGCAGTGCTCAGCGCTGATGCTTGCGATCCACGCAGGGCTGGCCTTAATTGGGCCGCCCACGTGAAATCGTGGTGCAGAGCCGATCGCGTGCGTTGGTCGGCTTCCCGACCGCCCCCGCCCACCCCCTGCCGAGCACCCCCGCCAAAGGTAAAATCCTGCCCAAGGTTCCCCACCCTGTGAAAACCCTTCTGCCATGACTTGCCTCTGGCCTGGGTCACTCCTCGATTGTGGCCGTTTGGTAGCTGCTGTTCCAGTAGCAGCCACCACTTTCCCTGTGGCACTGCTGAGCAAAATCCTGCCCAATGGATTTTATGTTTTTCGTTGGGGTGAGGGAGGCAGAACAGAAACGGAGTGGTCTGTTCACTCCTGCCCCTACCACCTCAGCTCATCAAATCAAACCAATTAGTCACCGCCCAGTGGAAAGGAGACCAATTAGAGGTGGAAAGGGAGGCGCCATGCCTAATCAGGAGTCTAGGCAGGGATGTCGTGTGGCAGAGGGGTATCACAAAGAGGAAATCTGTCATGATTACAAGTTTAAAGGCCCGCTGCTCTCTGAATCTCTCTTTATTGAAGTCTCAAAAAAGCTAAAACGAAAAGACTTAAAATAAACATACAGATGCTGCCATCTTTGACAGCAGCATCTGTTGCCACATTCAGCCATGGTTCTGGTGGCAAGCTTTCTCTTCTGTCCTTGTGCCGCCTTAACAGCTCCCGTAAAACACTCACAAACCTTTTCGCGTCTGACACCTGAGGAATGCAGCAAGCAATGGAAAACTGCAGACGATTGGGCTGTCAACAAGCTCAATAGTTTGTTAGTTAGTAATTTCAAAATGGCTGGCGAGCTTCTGATTTCTGTGCCTGCTTGACTTCTACAATTTTGGAGACTGGCATTATGGCGTTGCATTGTCAAGCCTACGTCATCACGCCCTATTTTATGTTCATGCAGGGAGCAGGAAGGGGGCACCCCACCTGATTTGCTACCATTAAACCCAGCTCAAAGGCAGAAAAACGACAAAGAAACACAATTAAGTGAGGTCAGGAAAATAAATTTTGCAGAGTTTCTAAATAATAGAACACACAGTGCAGGATGAAGCTACACATTAGAGTCATAAAATGTCATAAATATGAATAACTTTCCACATTACACATGAACAGTTACTGTGAAGATATTAAGTAATTTCAGATTTTCTATCATGATTTAAAATTGCCTCAACTAAACATGGTTTTTCTTTACCAACACTTATAGTATAGTCAGGAAGTTTCAGCTCCATCTCACTAATATAGAATGCAGTGCAGAATCCCACAAGAGATACAGGTGAATTTACTTCAGTGGAAATTAAAATCTGATGAGGCCAATCCACGTCCATTTATTTTCCACCTGGCTGTTCAAGTCAAAATTCAACCTACAGTTTAGAGAACATTTTTATTTCATCCCTGGTGTCCAGATGGGATAATAAAAGTCTCTTCTTTTAGCTGGCCATTGAGTTTGTGCGGTCACAACCACAAATGGCTATAGGCCCACAATGCAAAGTTGGCCACAGCTCAACACAACCTGTACCTGACAGCTGTGGGAATATTGGTGGTGATTTTCAACTGTCATTTGCCTGTTTCTCAACTGAAAAATGATTGACTGGCAAATGGATATCATGTAAGACTCTTGCAAACCCCAAGGGTTGATGTCAAAAGCCTGCCTGATTCAATTTTCAAACAGGTCTTTAATTAGTGCTCAGAACAATTGAAAACAGCAGGAGGCTATAGAATCTCGTTGCCATTTTCATGTACAAATAAAGCAGACCATGGCTTCATGAACATTAGGCTCAGTTGTAACAAGTGTTCAGTGACCCAAATCAGCTGTCCTTAAAGGGACTATAGAAGTTTTCTCCAAAAACCTGGGAAATTTGGGGGAAATATGTTTTATTGGAGCCAGAAGAGCAGCTTCCCCAAGTCTCCCGATCCTTGCCCAAGCAGACACAGCCTATGGCCTTCCAAAACAGGTAAGATGTAGTGGAGCACCCATTTGACAATCAAGAGTCACAAGCTTAATTCAAGTGGGGTCCAAACTTGAAAAGGAACTGGGATTCCTATGGGTGGCCTTGGGTGCTACAGATCCATTGTAGAATTTGTGTCTATTTTGGGCTGAAGTTAAAAATGACCCCATCCACACTGGAATAGGAGTGGATGTGCCTCCAGAGTTTGGTTTAAGATATATTTTGTTGTGAGGAAATAAACAAGTGTTCATTCTACATCTGATCTGTATGTACTTGCTGTTGACATTTTCAATTTCTTAGTACCAAAATATGCCATAGGAACAGAAGAAATAAGAGAAGGACTCAGCCAAACAGCCCCTCTAGCCTGGGCTACTATTCAATATCAAAGCTATTCAAGGCTGAGCTTTCACATTAATTCCAAGTTCCTGTCTAATTTACATATCCCTTGATTCCCTTTGTACCCAAAAATCTATTGTGTTACTATTAAATGCGCTCAGTGACTGAGAATCCAAAGCCCATAGGGGCAGAGAATTCCAAAGATTCTCCTCATCTCAGTCCTAAATGGCTGACCCCTTAGACGCTTAGCTCCTATTTCCAGACTCTTCAGTCACAAAAAAAAAGGCCCTCAGCATCTACCCTGTCAAATCCTCTAAGATTGTTATATGTTTCAATGAGATCCCCTCTCATCCTTCTAAAGGTCAGAGAGTAGAGGCCCATTCTACTCAATATCTCCTCATAAGACAACCCTCTGATCTGAGGATTCAATCTAGAAAACGACTGTTGCACCCGGTCGAATGCAAGTATTCCACTGGTATGGAGGCCAAAACTGAACACAGTACTCCAGACGTGGTCTCAGCAAAGCCCTGTACAATTTCAGCAAGACTTCTTATTCTAATCCATTTTCAGTAAAGGCTAACATGCTATTTGCCTTCCTAATTCCTTACCATACCTGCATGTTAAATTTCTATGATTTGTGTACAAGGACACACAAATCCCTCTGAATGTCACCACATACTTATCTCTCATCTTTTAAAAAATATTATGCTTCTTCATTCTTCCTACCAAAGTGGATAATTTCATGTTTCCCCGCATTATATTCTATCTGTGACTTTCTTGCCCAATCACATAACTGGTCTATATTCCTTTGCAGTATCTTTGCAATCTACTCACAGCTTAGTTTTTTGTTTTCTGTCCACTAACCAATCCTCAATCCATGCTAATATAGTACCCCCAATACCACGAGCCCTAATCCCATAACAACCTTTGTGTGGCACCTTATAAATGCTTTCTGCAAATCCAAATACACCAAGCCCATTGGTTCCACTCCACTCCACCATTTGATCTAATAGATTTGTCAAACATGATTTTCCTTTCATAAAACTGTGTTGACTCTGTCCAGCTATGTTTTGAATTTCCAAGTGTCCTTTTAACACATCATTAATATAGATTCTAGAATTTTCTGTGCTACAGATCTTTGATCTTGCTTCTTTTCTTTAACAGCTAGCCTCCAATACAAAGAAACTGTTCCTGAATCAAGGGAATACTTGAAGATTTGAAGATCAAAATGAATGTATCCTGTTTAGCTAACGCATCTAAAATCCTATAGTGTAGTTTATCACATCAAGGAAATATATTGGCTTTTAGCCCCATTAATTTCTCTAGTAGTTTTGCTTTAGTATTAATAAATACTTCAAGTTCCTCACTCCCATTAGACCCTACAATTTCTGATGCATTCAACGACAACAGCAACAACAATTTTTATTTCAATAGCACTTTTAAGATAATAAAACAAGATGCTTCACATGAGGCAATATTAACAAAAGGGTGTAAATATAAATCCAGCAACTGCAGGCCAGTCAGTTTAAAGCTGATGGTCAGTGAAGATTCTAGAATTGATAATTGGGACAAAATTAATAGCCACTTGGGCAAATGCGGGTTAATTAATGAAAGCCAGCATTGATTTGTTAAGAGCAAATCATGTTTAACTAACTGTGGTTTTTTAATGAGGTAGCAGAGAAGGTTGATGCTATTATTGTGGTGCACATGGACTTCCAAAAGACATTTAATAAAGTGCGCACAACAGGTTTGAATTCAAAGTTCATAGGGAGAATTTTCTCTCCGTCGTTGGGGGGGGGAGGGGGGTAGGGCGGGGGGTAGGGCGGGAGCGGGTGCAGGCAGGCGGGCGCACAGCCAATCGCTGCCCGTGATCGGCTGCACGCTGTCATTTTACGTGGGCGGGCCAATTAAGGCCCACCCAGTGTGACACGCACCCAGAAGCGCTGAGCACTCCCTGTGCAGGCAGGGGCAGTAGGCTGAGTCGGGGCCTGCGTTCTTTCACATATGCGCACAAAAGAGTGCAGGAATCTCCCTAAGGCACAGAGCTGCCTCGGGGAGATTAGTTTGATTTTTTACAATTTAAATAAAGGAAAAAACAAATTAAGACGTCCCCTCATGTGACAGTGTCACGTGAACTGGGATATGTCTATGAATTTTATTTAAAATTTTGATTAAAGTTTAAAAGCCTTCATGAAAAGTCATCCCGCCCGTGGATGAGATTTCATGATAAATGCGAAGGCCACCTGGGCTCTTCACCTGCCCACCAACCTCAAAGTTGGACAGGCAGCTCAGTTAATTATTTTAATTGGAATTTAAATGGCCTTAATAGGCCTTTGACAGATCGGCAGGCACGCAGCCGACTCCTGTGTGCGCCCGCTGAACTGAAGATCTGAATGACGCGTGGTGACATCGGGACGCACGCCTGACGTCACCATGTGGCATTTTATGCATCAGCGAGTGGGGCCTGCCCCCGCTTGTCAACCCGAAGATTCTGGTCCATGGAATAGAGGGGACAGTAGCAACGTGGACACGAAATTGGCTAAGTGACAGGAAACAGAAAATAGTGGTTAATGGATGGAAAAAGAAGCAATGGCAACATGAGGGAAAATGATTTTACTCAGCAAGTGGTTAGGACCTGGAATGAGCTGCCTGAAATTGTGGTGGTGGCAGGTTCAATTGAAGCATTCAAGAGGGAATTGGATTATTATTGAGAAAGGAATAATGAGCAGAGCTATGGGGAGAAGGCAGGGAAGTGGTACTAGTTGAATTGCCCTTTCAGAGAGCCAGCAAAGACATGACGGCCCAATAGGCCTCCTTCTGTGCTCTAACAATTCTGTGATCAGGAGAGATCATCAGAACGTTGGTCAAACAGATAGCTTTTAAGGAGAGCTTTACAGGAGGAAAGCAAGGTCCAGAGCCAAGAGAGTTTAGGATTGAATTCCAGAACATAGTGCCTAGATATCTTTTTATTCATTTATGGGATGCAGGCATCACTGGCTAGGCCAGCATTTATTGCCCATCCCTAATTGCCCTTGAGAAGGTGGTGATGAGCTGCCTTCTTGAAGTGCCACAGTCCCTGTAGTGTGTGTTAGGAAGTGAGTTCCAGGATTTTGACCCAGCGACAGTGGATGGCGTGTGGCTTGGATGGGAATTTCCAGGTGGTGGTGTTCCCATGTATCTGCTGCCCTTATCCCTCTAGATGGTAGCGTTCGTGGGTTCGGAAGGTGGTGCCTAAGGAGCCTTGATGAGTTCCTACAGTGCATCTTGTAGATGGTACACACTGCTGCTACTGTGCATTGATGGTGGATGGAGTGAATGTTTGTGGATGTGGTGCCAATCAAGTGGGCTGCTTTGTTCTGGATGGTGTCAAGCTTCTTCAGTGTTGCTGGAGCGGCACTCATCCAGGCAAGTGGAGTCTATTCCATCACATTCCTGACTTGTGCCATGTAGATGGTGGACAGGCTTTGGGGAGTCAGGAGGTGAGTTACTTGTCGCATTATTCCTAGCGTCTGATCTGCTTTTGTAGCCACAATATTTATATGGCTAGTCCAGTTCAGTTTCCGGTCAATAGTAACCCCCAGAATGTTGACAGTGGGGGATTCAGAGATGGTAATGCCATTGAATGTCAAGGGCCGATGGTTAGATTTTCTCTTGTTGGAGATGGTCGTTGCCTGGCACTTGTGTGGCGCAAATGTTACTTGCCATTTGTCAGCTGGATTTTGTCCAGGTCTTGCTGCATTTGGACATGGACTGCTTCAGTATCTGAAGAGTCGCAAATTGTGCTGTACATTATGCAGTCATAAGCGAACTTCCCCACTTATGACCTTATGATGGAAGGAAGGTCAGTGATGAAGCAGCTGAAGATGGTTGGGCTGAGGACACTACACTGAGGAACTCCTGCAGTGATGTTCTGGAGCTGAGATGACTGACCTCCAACAACCACAACCACCTTCCTTTGTGCTAGGTATGACTCCAACCAACTGAGAGATTTCCCCCTGATTCCCACTGACTCCAGTTTTGATGGTGTTTCTTGATGCCACACTCAGTCAAATGCTGCCTTGATGTCATGGGCAGTCACTCCCACCTCACCTCTGGACTATAGCTCTTTTGTTCATTTTTGAACCAAGGTTGTTATGAGCTGAGAAGTTAAGTGGCCCTGGCAGCACCCAAATTGAGTGTCAGAGAGCAGGTTATTGCTAAGCAAATGCCGCTTGATAGCACTGTTGATGACTTCTTCCATCACTTTACTGGTGATCAAGAATAAACTGATGGGGCGGTAATTATTTGGCCGGGTTGGATTTGTCCTGCTTTTTGTGTACAGGACATACCACGGCAATTTTCCACATGGCCGGGTAGATGCCAGTGTTGTAGCTGTGCTGAAACAGCTTGACTAGGGGCGTCGCAAGTTCTGGAGCACAAGTCTTCAGTACTATTGCTGGAATATTGTCATGGCCCATAACTTTTGCAGTATCCAGTGTCTTCAGTCGTTTCTTGATATCATGTAAAGTGAATCAAATTGGCTGAAGACTGGCATCTGTGATGCTGGGGTCCTCTGGAGGAGGCCGAGATGGACCATCCACTTGGCACTTCTGGCTGAAGACTGTTGCGAATGCTTCAGCCTTATCTTTTGCACTGATGTGCTGGACTCCTCCATCATTGAAGATGGGGATATTTATGGAGCCTCCTTCTCCAGTGAGTTGTTTAATTGTCCACCACCATTCATGGCTGGATGTAGCAGGACTGTAGAGCTTAGATCGGCTCCCTTGGTTGTGGCATTGCTTTGCTCTGTCTATCACTTGCTGCTTATGTTGTTTGGCACGCAAGTAGTCCTGTGTTGTAGCTTCACCAGGTTGACACCTGATTTTTAGGTATGCCTGGTGCTGCTTCTGGCATGCCCTCCTGCACTCTTCATTGAACCAGGTTGATTCCCTGGCTTGGTGGTAATGGTAGAGTGGGGGATATGCCAGGCCATGTGGTTACAGATTGTGCTGCTGCTGATGGCCCACAACACCTCATGGATGCTCAGTCTTGAGTTGCTAGATCTGTTCAGAATCTATCCCATTTAGCACAGTGGTAGTGCCACACAACTTGATGGAGGGTATCCTCAATGTGAAGACGGGACTGCGGCTCCACAACGACTGCGTGGTGGTGACTCCTACCAATACTGTCATGGACAGATGCAGCATGCAAACTGGTGAGGACGAGGTCAAGTATGTTTTTCCCTCTTGTTGGTTCCCTCGCCACCTGCCGCAGATCCAGCCTAGCAGCTATGTCCTTTGTGACTCGGCCAGCTCAGTCAGTAATGGTGCTACCAAGCTACTCTTGGTGATGAACATTGGAGTCCCCCACCCAGAGTAAATGTTGTGCCCTTGCCACCCTCAGTACTTCTTTCAAGTGGTGTTCAACGTGGAGGAGCACTGGTTCATCAGCTGAGGGAGAGGGGGCGACATATCGTAATCTGCAGGAGGTTTCCTTGTCCATATTTGACCTGATGCCATGAGACTTCATGAGGTCTGGAGTCGAAGTTGAGGACTCCCTAGGCAATTCCCTCCCAACTGTATTCCACTGTGCTGCCATCTCTGCTGGTCTGTCCTGCCAGTGGGACAGGACATACCGAGGGATGTTGTTAGTGGTGTCTGGGATGTGATCTGTAAGGTATGATTCCGTGAACATGACTATGAAAGGCTGTTGCTAGACGAGTCTGTGAGACAGCTCTCCCCATTTTGGGACTAGCCCCCAGATGTTAGTAAGGAGGATTTTGCAGGGTCGACAGGGTTGAGATTGCCGTTATCATTTCCGGTGCCTAGGTCAATGCCAGGTGGTCTGTCCAGTTTCATTCCTTTTTATTGACAGCTGATGGCATGGCCCCCGAGGTTGGGGTGATTAAAATTGGGGATGCCCCAGGGGCCAGAATTAGATGAGTACAGGTGTCTCGGAGGGTTTGGGACTAAGGCAGATGACTGAAATTGACAGAGATAATGCCATGGAGGGATTTGAAGGCAAGGATGCAAATTTTAAGATCGAGGCATTGCTTAATTGGGAGCCAGAGTAGGTCAACAAACACAGAGGCAATGGATGAGTGGAACTTGGTGCAAGTAAGAACATGGTCAGCAGAGTTTTGGATTATAGGAGGAGGAAGAGCAAGAAGACAGCAATGAAGAAGAGACACTTGCTCTCACACTCTGAGCTGCCAGCTAGGATATTGACACTGTAGAAGCTTTAGAAAATAGCTTAGAAGTGGGATTTGCATGTGCTGAGACACCGATGTTCACTGTCAAGGAACATAGCAGAGTTAGGCACCAACTTAGTAAAAAACTTTCCATGGAGCCTGTGCCCACCATCTCCAGGGCAGGTTGAGAAAGTGATTAAAGGGCATACAAGATCCTTGGTTTTATAATTAGAGGCATAGAGGACAAAAGCAAATAACTAATGCTGAACCTTTATAAAAGACTGGTTTGGTTTCAATTGGATTATTGTATACATTTCTGGGCACCACACATTAGGAAGTGTGTGAAGTCTTTAGAAAGGGTACAGACAAGATTCATGAGAATGGTTCCATGGATGAGGGACTTCAGTCGTGTGGATAGATTGGAGAAGCTGGGATTGTTCTCCTTCGAGAAGAGGAGGCTGAGGGAACTTTATCGATGTATTCAAAATCATGAGGGATACAGACAGAGCAGATAGACATGGTTCCCATAGGCAGGAGGTTTGAGAACCAGAGAAAACAGATTTAAGTTAATTGGCAAAAGAACTAATTGCAACATGAGGAAAAACATTTTTTGTGAATTGAATGTTTAAAATCTGGAATACACTGCTTGAGAGCGTGGTGGAAGCAGATTCAAACATGGCTTTCAAAAGGGAATTGGATAAACACCTGAAAAGAAAATATATGCAGGGCTAAGAGGAAAGAGCAGGAGAATGGGACTAGTTAAATTGCTCTTGCAGAGTGTCAGCATTGACTTGATTGGTCAAATCGCCTCCTTCTGTTCTGTAGCTGTTCCATGATTCAATGATTCTAAGCAAAAGCTATCCAATGTCTGGGTGCTGCAGTGAAACCTCAGACTGAAGTCAGGCAAGCTCAGCTTGCTGCCATGCAGGTTTGGACTGCTGACATCTTCAGTATTCAAAAGGGCTTGCAAGGGCTCATATCAGTGCAGCAATCTGTCCTCCACTAAGACAGAGATGTCTGGCATGACCACACCTACAGTTTGCGTTGGCAGCATGGATGCCATTTTGGGCGCAAAGTGACACCTCTATGCCAAAAATATGAGACCTGTGGAGCCAAATTTTGCCTTATGTTAATTAGTTGCTGCCATTTTCACCTTTGCAGTAATTTTTGAGTAAAGGTCTACCCCATTCATCCCTATGAACAATATTTTACTTTGTGTTTTCCGGAGTAGCCCCTGATTCTAGATGCAGCATATTCTCAATATCATTCAGCATGTGTTTCATCAGAGTTTCAATAAAGTGAATGCAAGTGAGGTTTTCCAGTGAAATTATTCAAGGAAGAGAGCTTTGGTATATAATTACTGCATCATTAAAAATATATATTGAATGAATATACAAAGAGCTGGAGTAGGCAGAGGCTTGCTGTGCTTTCTGGTTTGGATTTTAACACCTAAGTATTATGTATAGGGCAGAGTTTTCCATTCGGCGTGTGGGCAGGAACATTAAATGATTTGCAAAGATGTCAGGCGTGCACCCCGACGTCATTGTGAAGTCGCACGATATTTCATTTAGTGGGCGCGCGCTGGAGTCGGCTGTGCACCCGCCAATAATTGATAGGCCTATTAAGGCCATTAACCAGGTATTTAACCTCACAGTTGGCTGGCAGGCGAAAAGGCCAAGCAGCCTTTACGTATTTTAGGAAACCTCATCCACGAACGGGATGAGGATTCCTAAAGCTTTTACAAATTAAATAAAAACTTTTTTAAAAAACAAAAACATGTCCCATCTCATGTGACACAGTCAGATGAGGGGGTATGTTTCATTGAATTTTTATTGCATTTATTTATTTTTTGAAAAAGCGTTTCAATCTCCCTGAGGCAGCTCTGTGCCTCAGGGAGATTGAAGCGTTTTTTCGCGTGCATGCACAAAAGAGCGCTGGACCCAACTCTCCCTCCTCCCCCGTCCGCACAGGTAGCGCTCAGCGCTACTGCTTGTGATCCACGCAGAAATCATGGCGCGGAGCTGATCCCGGGCAGCAGTCGGCTCCGCGACCACCCCTGCCCGCTCCCGCTGAGCCTGCGCAATGAATGGAAAATCCTGGCCATAGTGTTGGACGTGATCAACCCAAACCTAATTACCTTAGGTCATTATAACTGTATCTGATTGTAATTCAACCCCTGTTTTATGCCTCTTTTAACTCATAGCTTTTTAAACCAGTTGGTATGCAACATTTTGTGTAACTGTCTCACAGCTGGCTTGTAAAGCTTAGAAGTGTGATATACAGATTGTAAAGATGATGGAATAAGATCTTATTGTATATAGAAAGCTCATTTAACAGAGATTACTGCTTTGCATCCACATATAATTATATAGAATGACACAGTCTACAGCCCAGAAACAGGCCATTTGGCCCAAATAGTCTATGCCAGAGATTATGCTCTACACCAGCCTCCACCCACCCTGCACCTTCTAACCCCATCAGTATATCCTTCTCTTCCTTTCTCCCTAACGTGCTTATCCCTCTTCTCCTTAAATGAATCTATACTATTCACATCAACAATTCCTTAAGATAATGAGTTCCATACTCTATGTAAAGTAATTTCTCCTGAATTCCCAATTAGATTTATTGATGAAAGCTTAAACTTATGGTCGTTGGCTTTGGACTGCCCCCAGCAAATCTTTACACACATCTTATTAAAATCCTTCTAATTTTAAACTCCTCTATCGGGTCACCCCTCAGCCATCTCTTTTCAAGGTAAAAGATTCCACAACTGTTCAGTCTTTCCTGATAAATATGTCCTCTAAGCATACCCACTCAGTTTTGGTAACGGAAGAATGGGACCAACTGAATTGCTCTACAGAATGCCGACATGGACACGATTAAACAAATAATAATTTTAATAATAATAGATAACTTAAATCATTATATACCACCTTTATATTTACAATTTATAATTTCTAAGTTTGCAAACTAACATACAAACAAACAAGGAGCAGGAGTAGGCAATGCAGCCCCTCGAGCCTGCTCCACCATTTAATAAGATCATGGCTGACTTGATAGTAACCTGAAATCTGCATCCCACCTACCCCTACTAACCTTGCACCGCCTTGCTTACCAAGAATCTATCCACTTCTGCCTTAAAAATATTCACAGACTCTGCTTTCACCGCCTTTTTAGGAAGAGAGTTCCAAGACTCACAACCCTCTGAGTAAAAAAAGATTGCCTCATCTCAGTTTTAAATGGGTGGCCCCTTATTTTTAAACAGTGATCCCTAGTTCTAGATTCTCCCACAAGAGGAAACATCCTCTCCACATTCATCCTGTCAAGACCCTTCAGGACCTTGTATGTTTCACTCAAGTCGCCTCTTACTCTTCTAAACTCCAGCGGATACAAGCCTAGTCTGTCCAACCTTTGCTCATAAGACAACCCACCCATTCCTGGTATTAGTATTATTTTTTCTGAGCTGCTGGTAGATGTCTGATTAACAAATCCAGCGAATAGTATCATTAGCGTGAAAGGAGCAAATGCTATTTATGGTATATTGTGGGTTGATGCCAGAGAAGCCAGAATGGTAAGGCTGCATTAACTGCAGAGTTCAATTGTTTTGTAAATGTAGTGATTTCCTTGTAGCCATTTTTCTAACATCAGTTGATTGCTCTGTGCTTAATTATCCCTAGAGAATCAGGGCCTCCAATTTCACCATTGTTACAGTCAGTCTGACTACTGCATGCAGGTAAAATGAAAGAAAGTCAAAACTGACATATATACAGTACCTTTCACAGTGTTTCAAATCGCTTTACAGTCAATTAAATATTTTGGAGTTGTAGTCACTGGTATAATGTAGACAATGTTACCAAATGGCGGAGCAGGCTCGAGGGGCTGAATGGCTTACTCCTGCTCCTAATACTTATGTTTGTATATTAGTCTGGGTGGATGAGGTAAGTCCATAATTATCTTGTGAACAAAGGGTGAAATCTTGACTGGAGTTCTGTTTATTTTGTTCTTAATGGAAATTTACTGTGAGCAGGCTTCTGTGGGATGAAATTGCCAGAGAAGAAGTGAATCAGTAATTGGTTTTACACTGCACATGATTCTCAAGAGTCTTTTCCATTGACTTCAATCTTGTCCTTTTGTCTATTATCTTACTCTATCTTGGTGCTTTTATGACTTTTTGAGGTATTGAAATATCATGATAAAGGTGCATTGCATAGTTGATATTGTAAATATATTGTAGGGAGAAGCAGAAGTCAGCAGAGTCTTTAGACTTGTTGATCACAGATACAGTGAACCATACAGTCTTTGTTCTCTGGCTTCATAAAAGTTGGATTGCACAGAGACACCTGAGGGCTCCAATGCTTCCTACTGACAGTGAAGAACTATGTTGTTCAATCTTTCCACTTTGTTGTTCAGGGGCATTTTATCGTCCTACCCTGTGAGATTACTGATACTGACCCCTTGTATGAAATAATTATATTGTTACTCTGTTCAAGTGACGCAATGTGCAGAACATGTTAATGAGGGCTGAGGCAGTGACCAAAATCAGTGTTATCATCTGCACAACATTATAAATAACTAATGGGCTATTTCCTGTTAAATTTATACTCTCTGACTTATTTAATAGTTGTGGTGGGATCACCTGTAGGGAGCACATAAACTGCTCTAATATTAATGACTCAACAATGGGCATTATTATTTTACTAGGACCTTTCTATGATTGATGAATTGATTGGAGTATTTTGAAATGGGATAAAATATCAAGCATGATTGAAGTGCAGGGTTAAGTAGAGGTCGGGGGGGGAGATATTGAAATAAGGGGCCCAGGAAGAGGAGAAGCACCAGGGTCCATGATTTCTCTCCCTGTCCCTGACATTTTGCATATACACTGCTGGCATGTAGAATTTTCATTTCAATTGTGTGGGAAACAGCAAAAAGAGAGGAAGTGGGAATGGCTCACAGTTACTGTTACAACATTGGGAATGGCACGTTGTTGACAAAATCCCAGCCAATGAGTCCAATTTGGACATCCCAAAAGCTGACACTGGAGGCAAATTGGAGCAGAATAAATCAAATCTGGAACCTATTGATATTTTTAACTTAATACTACAATGATCAGCGTCTTTACTCAATGAGCAATTGAGCTTATTATTACTATAGGTAAAGTGTCACATGGGAGTTCTAGTTTTCATCCAGGAACTATGAAGCAACAGTACCCAGTGTACACCAGAGCAATCCACATCATGAGACAAACCAGGTAGGAAAGGATTCTTAAACTAGACGAAAAGTTCCAACTCCAGTTAACAAATTTTTTGGTGACAAATCCATGTTTGTATATAATTTTACTTTGCTCTGTTAGAACTACATTATCTACAATTCATGACATGATACTATCAAGTGACAATGATAATTAACATAAAACAAGAAATAAAAAAATATAAGAATACAATTTTAGCATTTAATACAGTTTAAGATGGTTAAATAAAACTTGTGCACTAAAAACAACATAAGGCTTAATTTTAACTTCCTGACCCATTCGTAGTTGGGGGTTCCCGGCAAATAGTCAGGAAATTGAAGGTTTCAGCAGCACTTTTAGCAATGGCTTTTTAATGTAGAAACTGTATTTGCATCTGACTTCAGTGTGTCCTGGCCAATTGAAATGAGTAGGACTAATGACGACCTGCTGCAGTCTATTTCAGTTCAACTGTTTAAAGGGACCATGCAAGTTGAAGCTGGGAGAGGTCTTCAGACAGAGTCAGAAGCTACAAGAATTGAGACACAATAGATCAAGGAAGTACCATGCTTCAGAGATGTGGGCTCTATGTCCACACCGGTAGATTCTGTTCCCTGCAGACAGAAGAAAGAAACCTGCCTCCAAAAACAAGCAGACATGGTCAGGAGGGGCTGAGGAGGTTAGCAGCATAATTGTAGTGCCATGCTCCGGGATACCATGCTGGACAAGGCCTAATGGCCAAATCATAGCAGGAAAGGGAAGTGGCAGGCCCATTCAATTATATCCTAATTAGTGCCTAACCTCCAACTGCCCTCAAATAAAAATAAAATACTGCGGGTGCTGGAAATCTGAAATAAAAACAGGAAGTGCTGGAAATACTAAGCAGGTCTGGTGGCATTGTGAAGTGATAAAGAGTTAACAGGCCGAATCAGATTGCCACTCCGCTCCTAGTATTTTACCTCAATTTTTTTTTGGTCCTGTCTCGCTCGACTTTCCAACTTGAGCCGAGTGAGAACCAGGCAGTGCAGAGGGTCACCAGTGCCTAGCGTCGAGGGCAGCTCTGTCAGATGCAAGGAGGCTACGCCCCCTTTTTTTGGCACTAGCTGTTGTAAACCAGGGAAGCTATAAGTTATCAAGCCTCGGGTCGGCCTTTGCTGGGGGGCAGGGTGGCCACAGGTGGAGGTCATGTCGGTGGGGTTCAGGTCGGGTTTCGGTGGGGGTGGGGAAGGGTGTCAGGCCAGATAGGGCCTTGAGGGTGGGGGGATTCGGGGCTGGAGGAGTCAGGTCGGGTCGGGCCTTGGAATCAGGGGCTGGGTCTTGGGGTGAGGTTCAGGCCTCGGTGGGTTGGGCTTTCGTGGGGTGTGTCAGGCCCCAGGGGGTCAGGCCTGGGCCTCAGTGGAGTGTTGGGACAGGCCTTGGGGTTGTGGGTTGGGCCTCGGGGGTGTGGGACAGGCCTCCAGGGGACGGGGGGGGTGGTCAGGCCTTATTGGGGGATGGGGGTTAAGCCTCAATGGGGGGGGTCAGGCCTTGCGGGACGTTTGGGCCTTGGGGGAGAGGTCAGGTCAGGCATCAGCAGTGGGGGGGGGTTTGGGTCAGGCCCTGTGGGGAGTCAGGTCAGGCCTCGGGGTGGGGAGTTCAAGTTGGGCCTTGGGGGAATCAGGTCGGGGGGTTTTGGGTCAGGCCTCGAGGTCAGATCAGGCCTCAGGGGTTTGAGATGGATTGGGCCTTTTGGGGGAGGGTGGGGGAGGGGGGGGATGCGAGTTGATCATCAGTGGGGTGGTCGGATTGAGGGAGGTCTGGTCGGGCCTCGGTGGGGTGTTAGGTCAGGTCAGGTCTTGTTGGGGGTTAGTCGGATTGGGCCTCAGGGGGATCAGGTTGAGGGGAGTGTTGGGTCTGGCCTCAGGGGATGGGTCAGGCAAGGCCTCGGTGGGGTTGGGTCAGGTCAGGCCTTGGAGGATCGGGTTGTGCTTCGGGAGGGGGGTCGGACTTTGATGTGGAAGGGGTCTGGTCGGGTCTTGGGAGGAGTGGTGAAAGTCAGGCCTGGTTGGGGGAGGGGAAGGGCAGCCAGGTGAGGGGAGAGATCCCCTTTGTGGGGGTGAGGGTAATCCCTTGCGGATGTGGAAGTGTCCCCTAGGGGGATGGTATGGATCTGTGCAATAATTACCCAGAAGTTAGAAGAGTTTTTAATTCTTCTAACTTTTTCTGAGTAATCAATGATGTAACCCAGTCGGAACCATCTGAAGTTTGTGATTTAAATTGCATTTTCGGATGGTTCCCGGTCCAGGACAATTTCCCAAGAGAGTTTTGCACTTCAAGGCAATTGCCTTGCAAACCTTACCTGTCAACCTCCAGGGATGGGTGGGTTCCCCAATACAACACCCTGGAGCTAGGAAGTTATGGCCCAGTGTTTGGAATCGAATATATCTCATGTTCAGAACTTGAATTCTGTTCTAAACCTATTCTAATGAACAGGTCACCTATGACATGCACTTGTGGGCAGCAGGTTGTGAGATTTTACAAATATCACTCGCAGATTCCTTGAAGGAGTCAGAGGCAAAGAAATTAAAGACTGTGGTGACTTTGACAGCTACTGACAATGAACTGCCATCTAATCTAAACAGAATTACCTGGAAAAACTCAGCAGGTCTGGCAGCATCGGTGGATAAGAAAAGAGTCGATGTTTCGGGTCCACACGACCCTTCAACAGAACTGAAGTATAGTTAGGAGAGGGGTGAAATATAAGCTGGTTTAAGGTGGGGGTCGGGGGGAGAGAAGTTGGGGGGTGCGGTGGTGGTTGTAGGGACAAGCAAGCAGTGATAGGAGTAGATAATCAAAAGATGTCACAGACAAAAGGATCAAAGAGGTGTTGAAGGTGGTGATATTATCTAAGAAAAGTGCTCATTAAGAATGGATGGCAGGATACTCAAGGTACAGCTCTAGTGGGGGTGGGGGGTGGAAAGATTGACAAGGTATTAGTTGTAGATTTAAAAATAATGGAAATAGGTGGGAAAAGAAAAATCTATATAAATTATTGAAAACAAAAAAAAAAACAAAAGGGAGGGGGAGGAAACGGGGTGGGGAAGGGGGGAGGGGGAGTTTAAGATCTAAAGTTGTTGAATTCAATATTCAGCCCGGAAGGCTGTAAAGTGCCTAGTCGGAAGATGAGGTGCTGTTCCTCCAGTTTGCGTTGGGCTTCACTGGAACAATGCAGCAAGCCAAGGATAGACACATGGGCAAGAGAGCAGGGTGGAGTGTTAAGATGGCAAGCGACAGGGAGGTTTGGGTCTTTCTTGCGGACAGACCGCAGGTGTTCTGTAAAGCAGTCGCCCAGTTTGCGTTTGGTCTCTCCAATGTAGAGGAGACCGCATTGGGAGCAACGAATGCAGTAGACTGAGTTAGGGGAAATGCAAGTGAAATGCTGCTTCACTTGAAAGGAGTGTTTGGGCCCTTGGACGGTGAGGAGAGAGGAAGTGAAGGGGCAGGTGTTGCATCTTCTGCGTGGGCATGGGGAAGTGCCATAGGTGGGGGTTGAGGAGTAGGGGGTGATGGGGGAGTGGACCAGGGTGTCCCGGAGGGAACAATCCCTACGGAATGCCGCCAGGGGTGGTGAAGGGAAGATGTGTTTGGTGGTGGCATCATGCTGGAGTTGGCGGAAATGGCGGAGGATGATCCTTTGAATGCGGAGGCTGGTGGGGTGATAAGTGAGGACAAGGGGGACCCTATCATGTTTCTAGGAGGGAGGAGAAGGCGTGAGGGTGGATGCGCAGGAGATGGGCCGGACACGGTTGAGGGCCCTGTCAACGACCGTGGGTGGAAAACCTCGGTTAAGGAAGAAGGAGGGCATGTCAGAGGAACTGTTTTTGAAGGTGGCGTCATCAGAACAGATGCGACAGAGGCGAAGGAACTGTGAGAATGGGATGGAGTCCTTACAGGAAGCGGGGTGTGAGGACCTGTAGTCGAGGTAGCTGTGGGAGTCGGTAGGCTTGTAGTGGATATTGATGGACAGTCTATCATCAGAAATTGAGACAGAGAGGTCAAGGAAGGGAAGAGAAGTGTCAGAGACGGACCATGTGAAAATGATGGAGAGGTGGAGATTGGAAGCAAAATTAATAAATTTTTCCAGGTCCCAACGAGAGCATGAAGCAGCACCGAAGTAATCATCGATGTACCGGAGAAAGAGTTGTGGGAGAGGGCCGGAGTAGGACTGGAACAAGGAATGTTCCACATACCTCATAAAGAGACAGGCATAGCTGGGGCCCATGCGGGTACCCATAGCCACACCTTTTATTTGGAGGAAGTGAGAGGAGTTAAAGGAGAAATTGTTCAGTGTGAGAACAAGTTCAGCCAGACGGAGGAGAGTAGTGGTGGATGGGGATTGTTGGGGCCTCTGTTCAAGGAAGAAGCTAAGGGCCCTCAGACCATCCTGGTGGGGGATGGAGGTGCAGAGGGATTGGACATCCATGGTGAAGAGGAAGCGGTTGGGGCCAGGGAACTGGAAATTGTTGATGTGACGTAAGGTGTCAGAGGAATCACGGATGTAGGTGGGAAGGGACTGGACAAGGGGAGAGAGAAGGGAGTCAAGATAACGAGAAATGAGTTCCGTGGGGCAGGAACAGGCTGACATGATCGGTCTGCCAGGACAGTTCCGTTTGTGGATTTTGGGTAGGAGGTAGAAGCAGGCCGTCCGAGGTTGGGCGACTATCAGGTTGGAAGCTGTGGGAGGAAGATCTCCAGAGGAGATGAGGTCAGTGACAGCCCTGAAAACAATGGCTTGATGTTCCGTGGTGGGGTCATGGTCCAGGGAGATGTATGAGGAAGTGTCTGCGAGTTGACGCTCAGCCTCCGCGAGGTAGAGGTCAGTGCGCCAGACAACAACAGCACCACCCTTGTCAGCGGATTTGATGACAATGTTGGGGTTGGACCTAAGAGAACGGAGTGCAGTA
Source organism: Cetorhinus maximus (assembly GCF_964194155.1). Lineage (NCBI taxonomy): Eukaryota > Metazoa > Chordata > Chondrichthyes > Lamniformes > Cetorhinidae > Cetorhinus > Cetorhinus maximus. The sequence goes on along the minus strand of NC_135882.1, from coordinate 37,956,056 downwards.
AGTTCAGAGAGAGACAGATTAGAATGGGTGAGAGGAGCAGAGAAATTGAGACGGCTAATGTCACGCCGACAGTTCTCAATGAAAAGATCAAGAGAAGGTAAGAATCCAGAGGGAGGGGTCCAGGTGGAGGGAGAATATTGGAGGTGGGAAAAAGGATCCGTTGAACGGGGAGAGGACTCCTGCCCAAAGAAGTGAGCACGGAGACGAAGATGGCGGAAGAAGAGTTCAGCATCGTGCCGAGCCCGAAATTCATTGAGACGAGGGCGTAAGGGTATGAAACTAAGTCCTTTGCTGAGCACTGCATGTTCAGCATCGGAGAGGGGAAGGTCAGGGGGTATAGTGAATACGCGGCTGCGGCTGGGATTGGAAGATGGGGTGGGGACGGAAGGACAAGGAGGGGTGGAGGGTCCCAGATGGGTGTTGGTGTCGATGAGTTGTTGCAGCTTGCGTTCTTAGCACTTGAGAGAAAGAGAAAAAGTTTCTTGTTGAGGCGTCGGATGAGGGGAAGAATAAAATGAAACTGGGGGCACGTGCAGCTTTGAAAAAGGGTGCGGCGGTGCTGCTGGAGGGAGAGGTCGAGTGTGTTCATATGGCGGCGCATGGCACTGAGTGTGGATCTCAGAATGCGACAAGAACAGCAGTCCGAGAAACGTTTTATGTCCCGGAGATACCTGTAATCCTGGGTGGGTTCGAAACAAGAGGGATGGAATTTCAGTTGAAATCCATGTGGGGTGAGTCGGAGACGGAGACAGTCACTGAGAAAGGAAATATGGCTGTGAAAGCGGGTTTTAGTAAACACCTTGTCAAACACCAGGAGAGAAATGGAAAGCAATGAAGGTGCACGAGGCAGAAGTGACAGGCAGAAATCCTGTCGGAGAACAGAGCAATACTTCTTCAAGGAAGGCATTTCTTGAAGAGAGGTGTGTGTCAATTAAACACAGAGATAAAAACAAAAAACTACTGTGAATGCTGGAAATCCAAAACAAAAACAGAATTACCTGGAAAAACTCAGCAGGTCTGGCAGCATTGGTGGAGAAGAAAAGAGTCGACGTTTCGGGTCCACACGACCATTCAACAGAACTGAAGTATAGTTAGGAGAGGGGTGAAATATAAGCTGGTTTAAGGTGGGGGGCGGGGGGAGAGAAGTTGAGGGTGGGGTGGTTGTAGGGACAAGCAAACAGTGATAGGAGTAGATAATCAAAAGATGTCACAGACAAAAGGATCAAAGAGGTGTTGAAGGTGGTGATATTATCTAAGAAAAGTGCTCATTAAGAATGGATGGCAGGACACTCAAGGTACAGCTCTAGTGGGGTGGGGGGTGGAAAGATTGACAAGGTATTAGTTGTAGATTTAAAAATAATGGAAATAGGTGGGAAAAGAAAAATCTATATAAATTATTGAAAACAAAAAAAAACAAAAGGGAGGGGGAGGAAACGGGGTGGGGATGGGGGGAGGGGGAGTTTAAGATCTAAAGTTGTTGAATTCAATATTCAGCCCGGAAGGCTGTAAAGTGCCTAGTCGGAAGATGAGGTGCTGTTCCTCCAGTTTGCGTTGGGCTTCACTGGAACAATGCAGCAAGCCAAGGACAGACATGTGGGCAAGAGAGCAGGGTGGAGTGTTAAAATGGCAAGCGACAGGGAGGTTTGGGTCTTCCTTGCAGACAGAACGCAGGTGTTCTGTAAAGCGGTCGCCCAGTTTGCGTTTGGTCTCTCCAATGTAGAGGAGACCGCATTGGGAGCAACGAATGCAGTAGACTAAGTTAGGGGAAATGCAAGTGAAATGCTGCTTCACTTGAAAGGAGTGTTTGGGCCCTTGGATGGTGAGGAGAGAGGAAGTGAAGGGGCAGGTGTTGCATCTTCTGCGTGGGCATGGGGAGGTGCCATAGGTGGGGGTTGAGGAGTAGGGGGTGATGGAGGAGTGGACCAGGGTGTCCTGGAGGGAACGATCCCTACAGAATGCCGCCGGGGGGGGTAAAGGGAAGATGTGTTTGGTGGTGGCATCATGCTGGAGTTGGCGGAAATGGCGGAGGATGATCCTTTGAATGCGGAGGCTGGTGGGGTGATAAGTGAGGACAAGGGGGACCCTATCATGTTTCTGGGAGGGAGGAGAAGGCGTGAGGGTGGATGCGCAGGAGATGGGCCGGACACGGTTAAGGGCCTTGTCAACGACCGTGGGTGGAAAACCTCAGTTAAGGATGAAGGAGGACATGTCAGAGGAACTGTTTTTGAAGGTAGCGTCATCAGAACAGATGCGACGGAGGCGAAGGAACTGAGAGAATGGGATGGAGTCCTTACAGGAAGCGGGGTGTGAGGAGCTCTAGTCGAGGTAGCTGTGGGAGTCGGTAGGCTTATAATGGATATTGGTGGACAGTCTATCATCAGAAATTGAGACAGAGAGGTCTCAACGCCCAACGCAAACTGGAGGAACAGCACCTCATCTTCCGACTAGGCACTTTACAGCCTTCCGGGCTGAATATTGAATTCAACAACTTTAGATCTTAAACTCCCCCTCCCCCCATCCCCACCCCTTTTCCTCCCCCTCCCTTTTGTTTTTTTTTTTGTTTTCAATAATTTATATAGATTTTTCTTTTCCCACCTATTTCCATTATTTTTAAATCTACAACTAATACCTTGTCAATCTTTCCACCCCCCACCCCCACTAGAGCTGTACCTTGAGTGTCCTGCCATCCATTCTTAATGAGCACTTTTCTTAGATAATATCACCACCTTCAACACCTCTTTGATCCCTTTGTCTGTGACATCTTTTGATTATCTGCTCCTATCACTGCTTGCTTGTCCCTACAACCACCCCACCCTCAACTTCTCTCCCCCGGCCCCCCACCTTAAACCAGCTTATATTTCACCCCTCTCCTAACTATACTTCAGTTCTGTTGAAGGGTCATGTGGACCTGAAACGTCGACTCTTTTCTTCTCCACCAATGCTGCCAGACCTGCTGAGTTTTTCCAGGTAATTCTGTTTTTGTTTTGGATTTCCAGCATCCGCAGTAGTTTTTTGTTTTTTGCCATCTAATCTACTTGGCAGCAGGTCTTGTTCAGGAAGATACAAGTGTCAGTGATAACCTCATGGGACTCTTTGAGCCTTCTGTGACACGGTGCTCAGTCATACCATGAAGCCTATCCACTGCCTGTAAATCCAGTGTTGATAGTCATGCCTCCTGTGCACTCTTCCTCTCTGTTTTGTGGAGCAGGTTAAGGAAGCTCCTGCTGTTATTGGTGTTGTTGCTGCTGCTCATCTTGCTCCTCATCTGAGGTCCAAGGTAGAGTTGTATTAGTGGCTCTCATGCTGATCAGAAGGTAGATAGTTTGGAAGCGCAGATCAATTGCTGTAGACTCCAAAGTAGTAGAAATGACCTTCAATACACTGGAAAGAAGTAAAACACAGTCTCGGAACAAGTCATGTGAGCAAAATGTTTTCACCTAGCAGATGTGAGATCTCAATATTTAAAGCACTTCTTGGGTGTCACTCAGCCCCCTCAAATTCCACTGTCCTCTCACCTTGTTTTTGCTGGGGAGTTCCACAAGCTCCATGAAATGCAATTAAAGTCAGAACTCAGGGTTACAGTTGCAGTTGTCCAGCTTATGATTGCCCATCCATTGATATTAAAGGGAGTTCCGGAACACAGAATCACTCCAGTTAGATCCAGTGTAACTACAATTGCCTTTAATTGCATATGATATTTCTTTTCTTCATGTATTATTTGGTGATCAAATTTTGTTAATGTCTCTCCATTTAAATCCATATATTTACATAATCTGTACATAAATTAAGGGACAAGTGAGCCATTAAAATGCAAACTACTGCAGGTCTCTCACATTTATCACCATTTCTAATGAATGGGAAACAATGCAGCTGCCACACATTGCATGTGCCTATCAATATTAATACATTGAAACAGCAATAATTACATGCTTCATTAATTAGATCTGTTTGGACAAATAGACAAAGTTTGTTCCTTTGTGAAATAAACATGTGAGCCACAAATTTTTTCACAACCCGATCCCAGCAGTTACCCCCTAGGATTACATCCAATGGTACCCTCCAGTGCGGACCCGCACTTGTGTTTTCAGGATCAGCAACAGGGCACCTCCGTTACATGTGCCTGATGGGTACAGCTTTTAGCTGCCCAGGCCTGCTGGACCTCCAGTGCCTGCTCACCTGTGCGGGTAAGGATCTTCCAAGGCCTGCAACCCCAACCTCTCAACACAGGTAATGGTCGTACTGAGCAAAGGGGCAGATCTGGAAAAAAATTGAATTCCTTGCATTTCAGGACATGTCTCTGGTTTGGACTTTACCAGTGGGACCCACATCCACCCTGCAAGGGCTGCCATTTACGTGGTGTACTAGTTAGAACCTGCTAGGTCCTGAGTGAGCCTGAGGAGAGGAAATTCCTGGCTTTGGCAGTCCCATGACCAGACTTTACTCCTGTTTTTTTATTTGTCTGTTTGGTTGCAGATGAATGTTCCATTCTTTACAAGGTAAATAGAAACCCTCCAGAAACAGTGGAGATCAGCAGAACTCGGTCTCTGGCCTTGGTTTGAGGATTCGCTGGTCGCCCACCAGAGCTATGGCAAAACTATTGGAATCCTTGTGGAATATCAGCTGTTTAGTGACATGTTAACCTGAGGAAAATTGTTAAGAAATGAAAGTTCATTTTTATTGAAGACACTTTGTAAAATCGCCATGAAACTAGAAATTGGATTGGACCCAGGTGTTGGACTGTACACAGTAGAGTACTTATTTTAGGCAGGCATCATTGTGGTATAGAAAAATAAAAAGACTATTAATGGAAAAATTTGCCATTGGACAAAGCCCATATCAGGAAGCTGGCAATAATTTATATCTAGAATAAGTAGTCAAAGCTGGCAGGTGAAAGGGAGAAAAGTACTGATGGAGGCTGAGGGGCAAAGATTACAGGCAACAAGTGGCAAGACTTGAAATTCTCAGTGTTGGACCTCTGGTAAGTGATGTTAGAGCCAGGATGTAAGATTTAAGGAACTTCAGCTAACAGTAGGGGAAGGTTTTGTTCATGCACATGTGTAGTGAAATCGCAAAATTTATAAATTACATATACAAAATGGATGAGAGAAATCCTCCTGAAGCTGTGCTAAATGATGGGAAAGAGTTACTTCTTGGTTGATGTGTCATACTTTTGCTTTATCAGGTATAACAGTTGGATTTGACTAGAAAGTGTAATTTTGTGAATTGGAGCAGATATTCTGAACGATTGCTTATATTACGTTAGTATTTTTGATTCCCTATTGTACCTTCCACTAGATTTAAATGATTTGGATTCTGTATCTTATTTCCTCATAAGGTCACTAACAAAGAGCAGCATTGAACATAACAGCCATTAGCTACTCATAAATTTTATTGTTCAATGCATATTAGGATGAAATAACAGTATTATACTTTAACTATATCATGAAAATTACAAAGCAATAGCTCATTGAAACAGAGATGAAAACAAATATTGCTGTATATGGGAGATATACTCACTCCAGGCAATAAATAATTGCCCAGAAGTTTGATCACATTTGAAAACAGACAAACAGAGGGCAACACTCTACACTCACATATTCATGGAATTGGTGCTGCCATCTAATTTCATTGACAAATCAGGATGAACTGACAGCACTTCAGGGTGTACAACATCACTTCAAGAGAAGGTGCACTCTGGCTGCAAGCAGCAACAAAACATCTCAAATGGAAAATGGCTACAGACTGCCCAGGGCAGTCATGTTCTATAATGTGGCTTTGGAGACCCTGGTCAAGGTGGTGGATTAGTAAGAGTTCCTGATTCCCCAGGGGGCAGAAAGCCTCCAGTCAACACTTCAACTGTCAGAGAGAAGAGGTCACTGAAGAAGTTAGTGCCAGGAGCTTTGTCCCCAGGATGTAGAAAAAGATAAGTTACTTCAACAAAGTTTTTAATATAAGTATTCTCTCTTACTTGCTGCTCACACCTCCATCACTTGAACACTCAGTACTCACAACACTGCCAGCCCTACTTCATAACAAATTAAACACAATAAATATACAATTAATTGTTTCTCTTTTCTTTAAAAAGGAACTTGAATTTATATGTACAACCAAAATTTCAAAACAAGTTAAATAAAAGACCTCCATATTCTGTAGAAAGCATTACATTGCAAGATGTCCCTCCTCTAAGACCCCTAGCAATTTCTTCATAAATGCATTTCTTTTCGTAAAACAATCAGGTAGTTGATGACCTGCATTCACTCATTTAATTTTAGAGATTTCCTTTGCCCCCCACCATTTGTTTCAGGTCAGCAAAGTTGATCTGTAACCTTTTCTATCTCACACTTTTCATAGAGTATACATTATTCCACAATGAACGATTATTTACATAACATTCAATGGATGTACTATCTTCGGTATGCTCATTATTCAGAATCTCAATTAAAATGTTTGACAAAGGGAATCCTATATCCCACAAGTTCTGGGGCAGAATTTTCCTCCTGTCGAGGGGAAAGTTCAGGAGCGGGCGCGCCTCCGATTGGCGCCCCCAATCGGGGGTGTGCCGCCATTTTACAGCGTGACGTCTGCCAGGAAGCACTATGTGCTCCCAGTGTGGGCGGGGTGGGGGGGGAGATTCCCTCAGCTGAGAGTGCGCTTTTTCACTGTCACATGAGTTGGGACATCACTTTTAAGTAAACTTTTATTAAATTTTTAGAAACCTACATTAAGCCTCACCTCACCCATGGATGAGGTTTCTCTGAAGCCTGCCAGGGCTCCCGGCCTGCCCGCCAACCTTAAGGTCCATTAACTTATATAACTGGTTTTAAATGGCTTCAATAGGCCGTTGACAGGTTGGCGAGCGCTCAGCTGATTCGGCTGCGCCCCCGCCGACCTGAAAATTGAAATGACGTGGGATGACTTCAGGAGTTCCGCCCGACATCATACCATATCATTTTACGTGTTGGAGAGCGGGCCAACCTCAATATCCTGGCCCTGGTGTTTCAGCAACCAGAATACTTTTAAGAACCCTTTATGTTTCCTTAGTTTACAAATTAAATACACCATCTCCTATTCTCACCCACCACGAATATAACGAAACCAGCTGCACTGAATGCCCATCAAGAAGATTAGCATGTGAAGCATCTCTAAAAATGACCAGCTTCATAGCCCTGGGTCATCTAAGGATGGAAGCTTAAGAATATATTTATCAAGATTTGATTTTTAATGTTTTGTTCTTAAGCTTTACTTTAAAACATTCTGTACTTTAGGATTTTTTATTGTAGTATTTAACTGCAACATATCAATGCTAGCAACTGATCTCGCCTACATGCACAACCAGTTCAAATGAGCAATCAAGTTTCACAAAGATAAAGGCAAAATACTGCGGATGCTGGAAATCTGAAACAAAAACAAAAAATGCTGGAAAAACTCAGTAGGTCTAACAGCATCTGAGGAGAGAAAGACAGAGTTAACGTTTCGAGTCCATATAACACTTCTTGAAGAACTGTCTTTCTCTCCACAGATGCGTTAGACCTGCTGAGGTTTTCCAGCATTTTTTTGTTTTTGAATCAAGTTTCGCAATTGTGCTGTCTCTTCCTTGGATTTAATATCCTCTTTCTATGATGACCTAGTACAATTAACTGGATGAGAGTAACGCTCGTTAATTAGGATTGGTGATTCAAAGTTATTCCAGACCTACTTTGCTGCTTAATATGTGAAACAATATATTTAAAAGACATGCAATCTTGATTCCCAATTTTAAATTGTATTCTAATATTATTAATAATACATTTCTCAAATTTCTGTAAGAAATCATCAACATGGGCCATGAAGCTGCCCAAAGGTTTTTCTTTTATGATACAAATAAAAAGTTGCAAGATCTGCTTTCAGTTGAACACAACCTATTTTCAACCAATCAGATCCCACAGAGCAAAATCATTCAGACCATAGACCTATTTGTTTAGTTTCCATAGTTTTCATCATGCATCTGTTACGTCTTTCACCAGTTTCAGAAACACTTCTCTCTTAGCAGTACCGCTCTGCAGAAAAGTGGCTTTTATATTAATCGACCCACGTTCCCATGTTGCTCTTGCTCTTGAACTCCTTCCTGTTCCATGGTGCCATCCTCCTTGCAGCCTGCATCCTTATCCTTACAGATAGCAAGTACATCATGCCTCTTGGGCAGAACCAGTCTCTGGGCCTCCTTCTCTACCTCTGCCTCCTCAAAGTTCTCACTGCCTCACTGACTCACAATCACATGCTTTGGTTCCAGCACCTGTACCTTACTTTGAAGTGTGACTGTACTCTGAAGTAAAATATCCAGGTATTCCTCCTGCATCCTTATTTATTAAAGTGCCTCCAACACTCCAGTTCAATGACTCTGAAAGGGGAGGTGAAAGAGTTAAAAACCAAATACAATGGACAAAGATTTTGATAAACCACAAGTCATAGTTTGGACCAGATAAGAGTCAAGGTCTGTGTGTATGTACATTGAATGGGAGTGGATAATATAATCATGTATAAGTGTCTCGAAGATAATGTGTGTAAATGATTGGGTCTAGTAACGATGTTAAAACATGTACACATTGATCGTTGGTGCATGCAAATATAGTAAGATAAGAGAAAAGTATAACTTCAAATAAATGTAACTGTTCGGGGAGCTTGTACCCATCTTGTATGGATACAGTCTCCCCTGCATGCTTGAATAAAACCAGCGAAAAAAGCTTGCGTCTTGTGTGGTTGCTGCAGGATCGGAGGGTGCTTGAACTCCCTTTCAGTGGCGTAGTCTGCAGGATTCACCCGGACCTCTGTGAAGGCGGAACAATGATCTGGTGAGTATATTTCATTTGAAAATACTCTCCAGTTGTTCGCGTCAGACGAGAACGGAGGTATAATAGGGCAGATCCAAACTTTAGTCCAGGGACTCAAGTGGATGGGGACAATTGAGTTCTGGGTGCATGAGTAAAGTGGGACAATTGAGTCCTGGGGGGGCAACTGGATCCCTGTTAGGCGCGTGATTATGGCCGAGAAAACCAAACTTGAGTTTGTTGCAGAATGGGGAGGTGAGGGAACCATGTCCCTTCACCTTGCCCGGAAGCATAAAAAGCTGATCAGCAAAAATGAAAAAAACAAGGTTGGCAGCCGAGCGATTCACCACAATGCTCAAAAGAGTGGTGGAAAGCTCAAACAAGTGATAAAGCCGACAAAGCTATAGTACTTATTTTGAGTCTGTATCTGCAACAAACTAAACCAATACAGAAATATCTCGGTCGAATTGTGCCGGTCGCAGCGACAGATTGATTTCTCCCAGGGGCCAACAACAGAGAATGGGAATATGTGGAAGGATGATTGGGACCCGGAAGGTCCCCTACTGAATTTTTTGTACCTTAAAAAAATTAATTGAACTAAGTTACAAGAGCTGTTTGTGCTGAAGAGAGAGAGAGAAAGGGGGTACCCCTAGTGGAGTTAATGAGCAGTGACAGGCAGGAGCAGAGGAAATGTGAGCTTCAGTCAGTTTCATTGTCCCTATAGGTGGAGCCTCCAAGATCCCTTGATTCCCCCCACTGCTACTTGAAGTTTGTTTAGAGTATGAGAGTTTTACGTCTAAAGCTCAATGTTATTGGAATATAAATACATACCTTTATATATGTGTTTGTTTGTGTGCAAGGAAGCATTTGTTTGTGAGCTTTAATGTGTTTTCTTCCATAACTTGTCATTTGTGTGTGTAGTTCAGCACTTTAGAGTTGAAAGCCCCATATTAGATTAAAGGAAAAGTATACTCAAACATTCCAAAGTTTTGAGTATAAGGTTTGAGTTGAGATTTCTGGCAAAAAAAAGAATCGCAATTTGAAGATATTGTAAAGATAAAACAGGGTTTGTCTTTGTTTGAGATGAACCAACCTTTGTACCACCTCCTTGCAGACTAGTAGGGGGTAACCCTTATCACCAGGTTCCAAGCTGATTGGGATTGATACATACAAGTTACATTAGCTCATACGAGTTGGTATTCTAAAATTCTGAGGGAAAAAAAATTACCTGAAATTCAAAAGGATTCTAGGAAAACCAAAAGACATAAACACACGGTCTAGATGGTTCCAATAGATAAAAAGAGGTTTCTTTTGAAGAGATGAATTAAATATGAAAGGAAATCTGCATCCCAACAGCACTGTTATTTGAATTTGGAACAATCTTGAGATGTAAAAAGTACAGTGTAATTTAGAAGGTTAATTTTGAATAACTAGGATATTATCCCAAGATATAGAATGTGTCGATGAACATATGGGATTTTTATCTGGATACAAATCAATACACATGAGAAAGAGGTAGTTTTAATTTTAACAGTGTAAGTTACAGTTCTTACATCGTTTTTTAAAAATTGTGGTTTGGTTTCTGATAAAGTTCTCAAAAGGGAATTTTTATTTTAAAAGTTTTGACAACAAATTCTGCAAGCTTTTGTATTTGTAAGTCTGTTCCCAAAATATAAAGTTAAGCTCAAGACCTTGACAAAGTTTGGCAGAAATCCAATTTTTGGCCGACTTAATGAATCTGGGATAATTCTAAAAAAAAAGGTCAGACAAAATTTAGTGGGTTACTTTTGAGACAATGAAATGTTGTTTGAGAAGAAAATAAGGAAGCAAAACATGTCAATGCCTGATTTCTGTTTTAAAACTGTTATGAGAATACTTAATTGCACTGTAAAGTCTCTCCAGACAACCTGAACAAGATAAGATGGTAGCTATTGCATGTGTGAAATGGTATGAGGAAGGATTAAGGGTAGGGGAAAGAGTAAAGGAAAGAAGACACAATATACAAACTGTTTTCAGGGAACTGCATTTGATAATCTGGCCATCAACTGAGACATTGGAACCGCACAGGGAGAGATCTTCATTGACATAGAATAGTTAATATAGCCTAAAGAGTTTTAAATGATCAAGACAGTAGAAAAACTGACCTCAAGAGAATCTTAGGGTGATCATGGTCAGGGAAAAAAAAACCTTAGTGGTAAAACTATGTGGAATCTGGACCACTGGGACCATTTCTGGGGAAGGTGGAACATGTACAATTGGGACGGTCTACATCTGAACCAGAGCAGGACTAACATCCTTGCGGGAGGGTTTGCTAGTGCTGTTGGGAGGAGTTTAAACTAATTCGGCAGGGGGAGGGGACACAGAATGTTAGCAGAATAGGGACACATCATAATACAGAAAAAAAAAGTCAGAGGGAGTACAGCTGCATTAAGTTTCAAGGGAGTAAGGCAAGGCTGGATGGCCTCTACTTTAATGCCAGGAGTATTACAGGTAAAACGGATGAATTAAGGGTGAGGATTGAACATGGAATTGCGATATAGTAGCCATCACTGAGACGTGGTTCAGGGAGGGGCAGGATTGGCAGCTCAATATTCCGGGATATAGAATCTTCAGGCGAGACAGGGGAGGGGGTAAAAGAGGAGGACGCATTGCATTATTAGTTAAGGAGTCAATTACTGCAGTAAGGAGAGATGGTATCTTGGAGGGGGCATCGAATGAAGCTTTGTGGGTAGAACTTAGGAATAAAAAAGGGACAGCTACATTGTTAGGTGTTTATTATAGACCCCCAGATAGTCAGCGGGAAATTGAGGAGCAATTATGTGCACAATTTGCGGAGGTGTGTTAAAACAATAACCATAGGGTAATTATATTAGGTGATTTCAACTTTCCCAAAATTAATTGGGATAGACATAGTGTTAAGGGCTTGGATGGAGTGGATTTCTTGAAATGAGTACAGGAGAATTTTTTAGGTCAATATGTAGAGGGTTCAACAAGGGACGGCGCAGTGCTGAACCTAATTCTGGGCAATGAAGCCAGACAGGTGGCTGAGGTGGTGGTGGGGGAGCATTTTAGTGATAGCGAGCACAACATGGTACAATTTAAGCTTGTTATGGACAAAGAAATAGACAAGTTGCAAAAAAATGTTTTGGATTGGGGGAGAGCAGGTTTTAGTAAAATAAGGCAGGATCTGGCCAAGGTAGACTGGGAACAGCTACTTGTGGGGAAATCTACAGAGGAGCAGTGGGGGGCATTCAAAAAGGAAATGGGGAGGGTACAGGCTCAACATGTTCCCACTGGGGTGATAGGAAGGAGTAACAAGCCCAGAGAACCAAGGATGACCAGAGATATTCAGGATAGGATGAGAAGGAAAAGAGAGGCTTTTAGCAGGTACAAGGGAAACAAATCAGCGGAGGCATTAGTCGGGTACAGAAAGTGCAGGATGGAGCTTAAGAAAGCTATTAGGAGAGCAAAGAGGGGATATGAGAAAGCTCTGGCTGGTAAAAGTAGGGAAAATCCCAAGATATTCTATAAGTATATCAATGGGAAGAGGATAACCAGGGAAAGAGTAGGGCCCATCAGGGACCAAGGGGGCAATCTATGGGTGGAGCGGGAGGACATCGGTAGAGTGTTCAGCGAATACTTCACATCCGTCTTCATCCAAGAGAATGAGGATGAAGGTATGGAACTCTGGGAGAGAGACTGCGAGGTTCTTAAGCAAATTGATGTAGGGAGTGACAAGGTATTGGAGGTGTTGGCAGGCTTAAAAGTGCACAAATCTCCAGGTCCGGATGATTTGTGTCCCAGACTGCTGAGGGAGGCAAGGGAGGAGATTGCAGGGGCTCTGACCCAAATTTTTAATTCATCTCTGGCCACGGGGAAGGTGCCAGAGGACTGGAGAACAGCTAATGTGGCTCCACTATTTAAGAAGGGTTGTCGAGATAAGCCAGGGAACGACAGGCCAGTGAGTCTCACGTCAATGGTAGGGAAACTATTGGAGAAAATTCTGAAGGAGAGTATCTATCTCCACTTGGAGAGGCAAGGTTTGATCAGGGATAGTCAGGATGGCTTTGTCAGAGGGAGGTCATGCCCAACAAATTTGACTGAATTTTTTGAGGAGGTGACCAAGTGTGTAGATGAGGGCAGTGCAGTTGATGTAGTTTATATGGATTTCAGCAAAGCTTTTGACAAAGTCCCACATGGGAGACTTATAAAGAAGGCAAATGCACATGGGATACAGGGTAATTTGATAAGGTGGATTCAAAATTGGCTTAGTTGTAGGAGGCAGAGGGTGATGACAGAAGGATGTGCTAGTGACTGGAAGCCGGTGTCCAGTGGTGTACTTCAGGGATCTGTGCTGGGTCCCCTATTATTCGTCATTTATATAAACAACATAGATGACTATGTGGGGATTAGGATTAGTAATTTTGCAGATGACACAAAGATTGGCTGGGTGGTTAACAGTGAGGTTGAGTGTCTTGGGCTACAGGGAGATATAGATGGGATGGTCAAATGGGCAGATAAGTGGCAGATGGAATTTAACCCTGAAAAGTGTGAGGTGATACACTTTGGAAGGAGTAATTTGACAAGGAAGTATTCAACGAACGGCATGACACTTGGAAGTTCTGAGGAACAAAGGGACCTTGGCGTGTGTGTCCATAGATCTCTGAAGGCGGAGGAGCATGTTAGTGGTGTGGTGAAAAAGGCATATGGGACACTTGCCTTTATCAATTGAGGCATAGATTACAAAAGTAGAGAGGTCATGTTGGAGTTGTATAGAACCTTGGTGAGGCCACTGCTGGAGTACTGTGTGCAGTTCTGGTCGCCACATTATAGGAAGGATGTGATTGCACTGGAGGGGGTGCAGAAGAGATTCACCAGGATGTTGCCTGGGATGAAACATTTAAGTTATGAAGAGAGGTTGGATAGACTTGGGTTGTATTTGTTGGAGCAGAGAAGACTGAGGGGTGACCTGATCGAGGTGTACAAGATTATGAGGGGCATGTACAGGATGGATAGGAAGCAGCTGTTCCCCTTAGTTGAAGGGTCAGTCACGAGGGGGCATAAGCTCAAGTGAGGGAGGAGGTTTAGGGGGGGATGTGAGGAAAAACTTTTTTACCCAGAGGGTGGTAATGGTCTGGAATGTGCTGCCTGGGAGGTTCGTGGAGGTGGGTTGCCTCACATCCTTTAAAAAGTACCTGGATGAGTTCTTGGCACATCATAACATTCGAGGCAGTGGGCCATGTGCTGGTAAATGGGATTAGGTAGGTCAGGTCTTTCTCACGTGTCGGTGCAGACTCGATGGGCCGAAGGGCCTCTTCTGCACTGTGTGATTCTGTGATTCTGTAATTGAGGCAATTGAAGGGTAAGGAGAAATAATACTTCACAACAATTTACCACAAATGGATACCGGTAAAGTGAAAGCTGGAAAAAGGCGAAATAGATGTATTACTGACCATGTTAATGTGCCTGTGAGCTACAAAATGTAAGACCACAGGATTAACACCATGATGACAGGCAGAGTTAAGTGGCTTCCAGAGAGAACTGCCACTGGAAGTAAAGATACTGAGCCATTGAAAGATAGGATAAGAAGGTGCATTGTAGAGTTGTGTATACAGCTTAAGGAATTGAGGTCCGATGTGGGACCGTAGCAGGAGATCGTGGACTGGAAGGAGTGGGGGACTGCCTACCCGGGTGGATTCAGATCAGGGAACTCATTTCACAGGAAGAGTCATTAGAGATATGTGTAAACTCATGAGGATTAAACAGAAATTCCACATTCCCTGCCATTCACAGAGCTTGGGGATGGTGGAAAGGATGAACTGAACTTTAAAAACATCAACAGCAAAAGCAATTCAAGAGACAGGGAACAGCTGGGCAACAGTGTTGCCCAATATTCTGATGCACCTTAGGGCCACCCCAAGCAGGGCCGCCGGGTTCACCCCATTTAAACTAATGACAAGGAGAGCAATGCAATTACCTGAAGGAATCATAGTAGAAGGGGTGCGAGACTATGTGAGGGAAATGAGTAAGCAATTGCATGAGTTAAGGAAGGAAGTCAGAGACCGACAGGTGATTAAGGATATGGAAACAGGCAAATCCAAAGAGCAACAACGGACCCCCCAAGTGGGGAATAAGGTGATGGTCAAGGTGAGCCTGGAGCGTACAGGGTTTGCCCCCAGGTGGCATGGACCATACAAGGTAATTATGACAGGTGATACGTGCGCACTTGTAGATATGAAAATGGGAAGTAAATGGAGGCATTACACACAGTTAAAGATGTATAACAAAACACCAAGCAGTAACTCGGACAACGGGAGCCGATGTTAATGTCTCCACAGGTCTACGATCCTGGTCGTGGGCGTGCCAATACTGGCATGGGAGGCACCGACGGTTAATGTCGACAACGACATCTGCCTCCACCCTGAACAATATGTACTACTACCCCCGAGGAGGAATTGGGGAATGGATAAGGAAACTCAACACCTGGATTACGGATCAAGTCACTACAGGAACACATCAAATGAACAGTTGGAAACTGGACCCCATGTGTGACAACACTAAAGGTTATAAGAGTAATTAACGTTTATCAGCACCAGGGCAGCCGGTCCGGCTAACACCACTCGAATGGAGCAAAGGGAACTTCACGGGGTGGTGGTACCTACCCAAGGACAAGGACAATGATAAAATGGCAAATGCACTCTTGAGGATACACCCCAGTAGGATACACTCGCTCAGTAATATCTCGCTATGCATAAGCACAGACACGAGCGGCTGAGTAACAATAACTGGGATTTATGACAACATTACTGGACTGGGTTGGTGGTTTGGGGGAATATAGAATGCATGCGCCCCCGACCAGTTTTTTGCCAATAAGCTTTTGGGTGTGTCAGGAGATTAATATCCCTTCGTTTGGGAGCCCAGTCCTGAGGAACAATACTGTCATGAAACATGTAAATATGTAATAGATAGGCATGATTGTTATGATACGCGATGTTTTCAACTGAGTACTTGTGGATATCAAAAGCTAACCCGCTGCCCTAAGATGACAAACCCCCCTCCGGATGGAATAGTTAGGATCGGGAAGGCAAAACCCCTGTTGCATGATGTCATTATGGTATCCCTGGTACAAACTCACAGGTTTAGCAACGGTCTTACAGGAACCATGTAGAAATTGCCGAAACTCCATTAAGTGGGCTAAATATTGGTTAGAACAGATCATTGGGGATTACAAGGCTTGAATTACCCTGGGGGCAAGAAAGCAGGGAAGGTGGATAAGGAGCTTGTTGGGGGATATAGGAGGTCTCTTTGGAAATGCGAATTCATTGGTAAACTCTGCTCAGTTCTATGAATTGATTAATTATGCATCACAAATAGCTACCAAAGCAGCCAAAGGACTGCGGTATAACACATACAGAACAGAATATGCTTTAACAGCTATTAGTATACAAGGGAAAGGCTATTGGAAACCTTGGACATCTCCGCACAAGGGCTCATTGATGTTGCCTACTCACAAAGTCAGGGAAGGGCGTATGACATGTTGGCCTGAGATTTAATTGAAGGGGTAAAATCAAATATAGAAGACATCAGGTTTGGGATTGTCCTCGGACATGTGTTTGAGTCAATATCCCAATTGAATGTTATAAACCTGCACCCGGAACGATGAGAGCTTGTAGTCACCCAACCCCAGAGCGGAGGAGAGGATGGGGTGATTAAATTCCGAATGACATTACCCCAAGAGTACTACCCAAAAATCTCCTTCCACGATAGTTATTGATTCGAATCCCTGGGGGTAGAGAGAGACGGGTGGGTTTGCCGAGCAGGATCCCATGGGTACCTCGCCTACATTAACTCCTCAATTTGGATGAGTACCAAGGACTGTTGTGTGGAATCACAAAGTAACATCATGTGTACTTGCCATACCCTAAAACCCCTTACTAACAACTGCAGAATTATCCTCGAGATGTCTCCCATCCAGGAAGCCTTCAAGGCTGTCCAAATGTCCCTGACACAATGGGCTGAATTTTGCCATCGGCGAGCAGGGGGCAGGGCCCACTCGCCAACATGTTAAATGACGCGGGATGATGTTGGGGGGAACCCCCGACGTCAACCCACCCCATTTAAATTTTCAGGAAGGCGGGGGCACGGCCAAATCAGCTGCGGGCCCACTGACCTGTCAATGGCCAATTGAGGCCATTGACAGGATCATCAACACAATTAAAGGACCTGCCCATCCAACCTTAAGGTTGGCGGGCAGGCCAGGAGCCCCCGTGGGGAATAGAAAAAACATGAAACCTCATCCACGGGTGGGATGAGGTTTCATGTAGGGTTATAAACAGTTTAATAAAGTTTTAGTGTAAATTATGAACATGTCCCATCTCATGTGACACTGTCCTAAGATGACAAACCCCCCTCCAGACGGAATAGTTAGGATCGGGAAGGCAAAACACCTGTTGCACTCTCGCTTTTGGGGAATCCCCCCCGCTGCACAGGGAGCGCATAGAGCTTCCCGGCGGATGTCACGCTGGGCAGGCCTTAATTGGCCTGCCCACATAAAATGGCAGCGGGGCCAATTCTCCAGCTGGGATCAGCTCCCCGCCTGCCCAGCAGGCAGAAAATTCTGCCCAATGGTGTTTTATGACCAGTGAAGACGAGATGGTTTTTGGAGGACTAAGGTGTTTAGTGAACTCCAGTCTTTATATGCAAATAACTGACACCCTTACATTAGGAGATTTCTGCCTACCAGGACAAATGACAGGATATGTATTTAGTCCCTGATGGGATAATACAGAATTTACTGATGGAACCCCGGGCAAGATAGCACGATTTGGCCATATTACACCACAAAATTAACACATCAATACACTAGCACATCAAGGACCAAGTTAGGAGGGGATGCGTCCAGGTAGACCAGGCCATTAAATCCACAGCTAAGTTAGCTGGGTCTGCCTCAGCCTATGCTATCTCAGTGTGATTAATCAATTGGTGGGAGATCCTCTGAATGGCAATGACGATCTTCAGCCTAGCGGTATTGGTTTGGACCATTTGCCTGTGTCGCTATCAGAGGATAATCTTAAAGGACTACCACATAATATTCCAAAGACATGCTCCAGTGTCCACTGCACGCTTGGGGGAAGGGGTTAAAGGGACCGGAGGAAAGGTCAGTTTATATAGCTCGGCAGTTTAGGATTCCTCCAGAAGTCTGGACGACTGGTCATCTGAAGGACAAAGAAGGAACTCTCAACGCCAGTAATTGGCCATCTTGGGCTTTTGCCAAGGGCCAAAAAGGGGGCTGAAGGGGGAGGTGAAAGAGTTAAAAACTAAATACAATGGACAAAGAGGTAGCTTTTGATAAACCACAAGTCATAGTCTGGACCAGATAAGAGTCAAGGGCTGTGCGTATGTACATTGAATGGGAGTGGCTAATATAATCATGTATAAGTGTCTCGAAGATAATAGGAAAGAACTAATGAACTAATTATGTGTGTAAATGATTGGGTCTTGTAACGATGTTAAAACACGTATACATTGATCATTGGTGCATGCAAATATAATAAGATAAAAGTATAACTTCAAAGAAATGTAACCTTAAATGTACCCATCTTGTATGGATACAGTCTCCCCTGCATGCTTGAATAAAACCGCTGAAAGAAGCTTGAGTCTCGTGTGGTCGCTGTGGGATTGGAGAGTGCTTGAACTCCCTTTCAACTCTGAGATAGAAACATTTCTGATAGATGTGGTCATCAGGATAGCCTCGCTATCTGAAATTCTCATACACTGCAGCCCTGATGCACTGCCTGTACTGTCATGTCTAATATTTATTTATTGTCCACAGTAATTTATTTCCAGAACTAGTAGTAAATCACTAGCAAATCATAGTAAATGGATTTTGTTTATTGTCAAATGTATTAATAATTAATTACTTTGTGACAACCTTTGACCCAGAAGCAGTACAGTAAGGAAAATTTGTTATTTCTTTAAAAGGTTTATGGAATCTATAATTGTTTTAGAAATGTTTGAAAAGGACTCGAGTTTGCATCAATTGTAATTTTCCGGGATAATAACAAATGCTGGAACTATGTGACCTGGTGATCCTTGACCTGAAAGCAGTGCAAACTGGAAGGAAGTTAAGAAAGAAGCTTTGTGGCTGGCAGATACAAAGGAGAGCTGTGGACTCCAAAGAGAGCTACAAGCAAAGGAGCTAGAGGTTGACAGATACAGAAGCAGGAACACACCAAATTCTTGTGAGGAGAAGAAGCAAGTCACTCTCAAGAAGAGGTCAGTTTTTCAATTTGGCAGAAAAAGAGACAAGAGCTCTTGTCTGACATGGCTAAAAAGGCCTAAAACCTAGAAAGTTGTGCGAATAGCTTGGAGATGTTAACTTGTACTACTTCCAATTTCGTCTACTGTATTTGTTACTCACAATGTAAACTCTTCTACATTGGAGAGACTAAAAGCAAACTGGGTGACCACTTTGCGCAATACCTCTGCTTAGTCTGCAAGCATTCTCCCAGCCTTCCAGTTTCTTGCCATTTTAATTCACCACCTTGCTCTCATGCTCACATTTCTGTCCTCGACCTGCTGCAGTGTTCCAGTGAAGCTCAATGCAAGCTCGAGGAACAGGACCTCCTCTTCCAATTAGACATTTTACAGCCTTCTGGACTCAACATTGAATTCAACAACTTCAGACCATGAACTCTGTCCTTCATTTTGATTTTTTTTCCCCCAACTTCAGTCTGTATCTTGTTTTCATGTTTTTTCTTTCAGACAGAGCTTTTCTTTATTCTGACATTAACATTCATTTTGAACCAATGTTTTGTTTCTTTACTACAACCATTACCACTCCCTTTGCCTTTAGTTACATTACATCTTTTTTATTTAATCTCTCCTGCACTCTAACCTATCCCTGGCCTTCCCTTTTGTTCTACCTCCCACTCCTCTCTTTCAACAGCATAAAACCCATCAAATTTCTACCTCCCTACAATTCTGAAGAAGAGGCATATTCAACTCAAAATGTTAACTTAGTTTCTCTCTCCACATATTCAGCCATACCTGTTTCCAGCACTTTCTGTCTTTATGACTACGGTAAAGCTTTTTGCTTTCCCAAGGGGGGTGGTGGGAAGTTTGACAACCCTTGACCCGGAAGCAATATGGTAAGAAAAATTTATAATTTTTTAAGGTCTGTGGAATGTGTAATTGTTTTTAAGAATGTTTGAAAATGGCTTTTAAGAGTTTGCATCAATTGTAAAGGAATCAATTGTAATTTTCTTGGATAATCAGAAATATTGGTCCATGTGACTTGGTAACACTTGACCTAGAAGCAGTACCAGCTGCTGTCAGATAGGACTCCTGCCCTCCCCTGCATGAATAAAGGATACTCTGTAAGGCACTACAGCAGCATTAAATAGTTCTTGTACTGATTGTGAGCTGATTTTTTTATGAGCAGTGTTGTCATTGTACATTATCTGGATTTTCAAAAGGCCTTCAATAAGGTGCCCCATAATAGACTAATGAATAAGGTCAGAGAATGTCGAGTTAGGGGACAAGTAGCAGATTGAAGTGCCAGCTGGCTTAAAGACAGGCAGTAGAAAGTGAGAATAAAGAACAGTTATTCACAGTGACATAAGTTGGGAAGTGGTGCTCCACAGGGATCAGTGCTAGGACCACTGCTCTTCCCAATTTACATTAATAATTTGAGCTTTGGAATCAAAAATGCAATTTCTGAATTTGCGGATAACACCGGACAGGGGGGTTGCGGTGGGGAGGGATGCAAGATGGTCAATACCGAGGAGGAATGCAACCAATTACAGGAGGACATTAATAAGCTTGAAAAATTGGCTATTTAAGTTAAAGATAAACTTGAGGTGATACATTTTTGTTGGAAGAATGGGGAGTTCACTTATTAGTTGGAAGGTGCAAGTCTAGGCGGGATAAAGGGACAAAGTGATCTTGCGAATCAATCACTAAAAGTTGCACCACAGGTTAGCAGCCAAAAAAAAAAAGAAAACCAAGCATGAGCCTTTATTTCTAGGGGAATTGAACTGAAAAGTAGTGAAGTTATGCAAAACCTGTATCGAATGTTAGTTAGACCAAACTTAGAATACTGCATGCAGTTCTGATTGCCATATTACAAAACAGAAATAGAGACAATGGGGAGGGTGCAGAGCAAATTTACAAGGTTGACACCAGAAATGCATGGCCATATATATCAGGAAAGGAATGACAGGCTGGATCATTTTTCTCTTAAAAATGAAGGCTGAGGGCTGACCTAACAGAGATATTTAAAGTTATGAAAGGTTTTGATAGAGTGGATACAGAGGGAATGTTTCCTATTGTGGGGAATAGCATAACTGAACCTCACTGTAACTCACCTCCTGACTCCCCAAAACCTGCCCACCATCTACAAGGCACAAGTCAGGAGTGTGATGGATTACTCTCCACTTTCCTGGGTGAGCACAGCTCCAACAACACTCAAGAAACTTGACACCATCCAGGACAAAGCAGCCTGCTTTATTGGCACCACATCCACAAACATTCACTCCCTCCACCAAGTACGCACAGTGGCAGCAGTGTGTACCATCTACAAGGTGCACTGCAGGAATTCACCAAGGTTCCTTCGACAGCACTTTACAAACCCACAACCACTACCATCTTGAAGGACAAGGGCCGCAGATAGATGGGAACACCACCACCTCAAAGTTCCCCTCCAAGTCACTCACCATCCTGAGTTGGAAATATATCGCCGTTCCTTCATTGTCACTGGGTCAAAATCCTGGAACTCCCTTCCTAACAGCACTGTGGTTGTACCTACACCACATGGACTGCAGCTGTTCAAGAAGGCAGCTCACCACCACCTTCTCAGGAGCAACTAGGGATGTGCAATAAATGCTGGCCCAGCCAGCAAAGCCCACATTCCGTGAATGAATTTAAAAAAAACTGGAGACCATCAATATAAGATAGTCACCAAGAAATCCAACAGAGAATTCAGAAGAATCTTCTTCACCAAAAAGCAGTAAGCGAACAATATGGCGAGAAGTGTAAAACCAGTTTGTGATCGTCCGCGCCATCCATCAATGGTGGGCCGTGTTTCCTGCCACTGCACATCGGGAACCTAATTTCAATAGTTTAGCATTTCATTATAAACCCTGCTCCCCAGAATCATCTAGATCATCTGGGAATGTCACATGATTGCATGCCAACGTGTTTCACAACTGTGACATGCACCTGGCAAGCTGACTTTGATTGGGACTTTGAGGTTTGTTTGTCTACTTTGCTTTGGGCAGCACTCGCGGTCATCAGCACCAGGCTTCGCAGGCAGCACCACATCACTTTTAGGGGGTTCATGGGCAGTCGTAAGGCGGGAGTGGTTTTTCAATGGCTGCAAGGCTAGGGCTTGCTTGGGGAAGGGGGAGAAGTGGCCTTGGCAAGAGAAAAGGCTGCAGGGTGAGGGCTGTACTGGGGAACGGAGGTATCCCAGAGTGTGTGCGGGGGCATGTGTTGATTTGTGCAAGTGACCTCAAGATGGTGAGGGCTGAGGAGGCAGTCTCCAGAGGAAATTAGATCAGATGGAGATGTGAGGGTGTGTGTGAGAGAGTGAGTGGTGATGTCCCTGATATGCAAGTGAGTGAGGTGCCAATGAATGCGTGATGGCCTTGTTAGAGTGTTGAGATGGTTGCCTTACCCTGGCGGAAAAAAGAAACTAGCTGCTCATTTTAATCCCACCTTCCAGAACCCAGCCCATAGACTTGCAGGTTACAGCATTTTAGGTACAGGCCCTGTTTCTCCATTACTTTTTCTCTGCTGATATTAATCACCTTAATTTCCTCACTTTTTTTTTAGAATCTAGGTTACTTCGATTTATTATGTAACTTGTGCCTTCTACTGTGAAGACAGACACAAAATATTACCTTGTTCTGCTATCAACACATTCTGCTAACTTACCTTTATGCCACTATCAGCACCTTATTTAGTCTTTAACACCACCATCAACACTCCTTTGTCTTGTGTCCATGACATCTTTGTCAATCTCTCCTGAGCGCTCCCCTATCCCTGACCTTGTATTTTGCTCCACCTGCTCCACCCCCTCTTAAACAGTATAAAATCCTTCACATTTCTACTTCTCTTAACTTTGAAGAAGAGTCATATGGACTTGAAGCGTTAACTCTGTTTCTCTCTCCACAGATGCTGCCAGACCTGCTGAGTTTTTCCAGCGTTTTCAGTTTTAATTTCAGATTTCCAGCATCCACGGTGTTTTGTTTTTATCTCCTCTCAACCTTCTTTTCTCTATGGAAAACAGTCCTAACTTCTCAAATCAACCTTCATAATTAAAGTTCCTCATCCCTGGAACCATTCTCGTGAATCTTGTTTGCACCTTCTCTAATGCCTTCACATCCTTTCTAAAGTGCAGCGCCCAGAACTTTTTAAAATTTCATTTACAGGATGTGAGCTTTGCTGGCTGGGCCAACATTTATTGCCCATCCCTAATTGCTCTTAAGAAGATGGTGGCAGTCCATGTGGTGCAGGTACACCCACAGTGCTGTTAGGAAGGGAGTTCCAGGATTGTGACCCAGCGACAGTGAAGGAACGACGATATATTTCCAAGTCAGGATGGTGAGTGACTTGGAGGGAACTTCCAAGTGGTGGTGTTCCCATCAATCTCCTGCCCTTATCCTTCTAGGTAATAGTGGTCGTGGGTTTGGAAGGTGCTGTCTAAGGAGCCTTGGTGAATTCCTGCAGTGCATTTTGCAGATGGTACACACTACTGCTACTGTACGTCAGTGGTGGTGGGAGTGAATGTTTGTGGATGTGTTGCCATTCAAGCGGTCTACTTTTTCATTGATGCTGTCAAGCTTCTTCAGTGCTGTAGGAGCTGCACTCATCCAGGCAAGTGGAAAGTATTCCATCACATTCCTGACTTGTGCCTTGTAGATGATGGACAGGCTTTGGGGAGTCAGGAGGCAAGTTACTTGTTGCACGGTTTCTAACCTCCGACCTGCTCTTGTAGCCACAGCATTTATATGGCTAGTCCAGTTCAGTTTCTGGTCAATGGTAACCCCCCCAGGATGTTGATGGTGGGGGATTCAGTGATGGTAATGCCATTGAACATCAAGGGGTGATGGTTGGATTCTCTCTTGTTGGAAATGGTCATTGTCTGACACTTGTGTAGTGCAAATGTTACTTGCCACTTGTCAGCCCAAGCCTGGATATTGTCCAGGTCTTGCTGCATTTGGACATGGACTGCTTCAGTATCTGAGGAGTGGTGAATGGTGCTGAACATTGTGCAATCATCAGCAAATATCCCCACTTCTGACCTTATGATGGAAGGAAGGTCATTGGAGAAGCAGCTAGAGATGGTTGGGCCTAGGACGCTATTCTGAGGAACTCCTGCAGTGATGTCCTGGAGGTGAGATGACTGACCTCCAACAACCAGAACCATCTTCTGTTGTGCTAAGTATGACTCCAACCAGTAGAGAGCTTTCCCCCTGATCCCCATTGACTCTAGTTTTGGTAGGGCTCCTTGATGACACACTCGGTCAAATGCTGCCTTGATGTCAAGGGCAGTCACTCTCACCTCACCTCAGGAGTTCAGCTCTTTTGTCCATGTTTGAACCAAGGTTGTAACGAGGTCAGGAGATGAGTGGCCCTGGCGGAACCCAAACTGAGCATCAGTGAGCAGGTTATTGCTAAGCAAGTGCCAATTGATAGCACTGTTGATGACCCCTTCCATTGCTCTACTGATGATCGGGAGCTGACTGATGGGGCGGTAATTGGCTGTGTTGGATTTCTCCTGCTTTTTGTGTACAAGACATACCTGGGCAATTTTCCACATGGTCAGGTAGCTGCCAGTGCTGTAGCTGTACTGGAATAGCTTGGCTAGGTGCGCAGCAGGTCCTGGAGCACAAGTCTATAGTACTATTGTCAGAATGTTGTCAGGGCCCATTGCCTTTGCAGTATCCAGTGCCTTCAGCCGTTTCTTGATATCACGTGGAGTGAATCGAATTGGCTAGAGATTGGCATCTGTGATGCTGGGGACCTCTGGAGGAGGCCGAGATGGATCATCCACACGGCACTTCTGGCTGACAATTGTTGCAAATGTGAAGCACCACCTTATCTTTTGCACTTCTGTGCTGGGCTCCTCCATCATTGAGGATGGGGATATTTGTGGAGTCACCTCCTCCAGGGAGTTGTTTAATTGTCCACCACCATTCACGACTGGATGTGGCAGGACTGGAGAGCTTAGATCTAATCCGTTGGTTGTGGGATTGCTTAGCTCTGTCTATCACTTGCTGCTTATGCTGTTTAGCACTCAAGTAGTCATGTTTTATAGCCTCATTTTTCGGTATGCCTGGTGCTGCTCCTGGCATGCCCTCCTGCACTCTTCATTGAACCAGGGTTGATCCCCTGGCTTGATGGTAATGGTGGAGTGGGGGATATGCCGGGCCATGAGGTTACAGATTGTGTTCCAGTACAATTCTGCTGCTGCTGGTGGCCCACAGCGCCTCATGGATGCCCAGTCTTGAGTTGGTAGATCTGTTCGAAATCTATCCCATTTAGCATGGTGGTAGTGCCACACAACATGATGGAGGGTATCCTCAATGTCAAGGCGGGACTTCGTCTCCACAATGACTGTGCGGTGGTCACTCCAACCGATACTGTCACGGACAGATGCATCCGCGGCAGGCACTTTGGTGAGGATGAGGTCAAGTATGTTTTTCCATCTTGTCGGTTCCCTCACCACCTGCCGCAGACCCAGCCTAGTAGCTATGCCCTTTAGGACTCGGCAAGCTCGGCCAGTAGTGGTACTACCGAGCCACTCTTGGCGATAGACATTGAAGTCCCCCACCCAGAGTACATTCTGTGCCCTTGCCACCCTCAGTGCTTCCTCCAATTTCAACGCGGAGGAGTACTGATTCATCATCTGAGAGAGGGTGGTACGTGGTAATCAGCAGAAGGTTTCCTTGCCCATGTTTGACCTGATGCCATGAACCTT
The DNA here is from genome assembly GCF_964194155.1 of Cetorhinus maximus. Taxonomy (NCBI): domain Eukaryota; kingdom Metazoa; phylum Chordata; class Chondrichthyes; order Lamniformes; family Cetorhinidae; genus Cetorhinus; species Cetorhinus maximus. The sequence continues at coordinate 37,930,265 of NC_135882.1, read as the reverse complement.
AATGGGGTCCGGAGTCAATATTGAGGACTCCCAGGGCAACTCCCTCCCGACTGTATACCACTGTGCTGCCACCTCTGCTGGGTCTGTCCTGCTGGTGGGACAGGACATACCCAGGGATGGTGATTGTGGTGTCTGGAACATTATCTGTAATGTTTGATTCCATGAGATGATTATGTCAGGCTGTTGCTTGACTAGTCTGTGAGATAGCTCTCCCAATTTTGGCACTAGCCCCCAGATGTTAGGAGGACTTTGCAGGGTCGACAGGGCTGCGATTGCCTTTGTTGTTTCCGGTGCCTAAGTCGATGCCAGGTGATCCGTCCGGTTTCATTCCTTTTTTATGTCTTTGTAGCGGTAACTGGGCACAATACACTAGCTGAGGCAGAACCAGTGACTTATACAAACTCAACATAACCTCCTTGCTCTTGTACTCTATGCCCTCTTAATAAAACCTAGGATACTGTATGCTTTGTTAACTGCTCTCTCAAAATGTCCTGCCATATTCAATGGCTTATGTATATATACACCCAGGTACCTCTGCTCCTGCACCTCCTTTAGAGTTGTACCCTATATTTTACATTGTCTCCTCATGTTCCTCCTACCAAAGTGATTCACCTTACATTTTTCTGCATTGATCATCATCTGCCACTGGTCCTTTTCACCAATATATCTATGTACCTTTGAAGTTCTACACTATCCTCCTCACAGTTCACAATGCTTCCAAGTATTGTATTGTCCACAACCTTTGAAATTGTGCTCTGTACACCAAGGCCTAGGTCATTAATGTATATATCAGGAAAAGCAAGGGTCCCAACACTGACCCCTGGAGAACTGCATTACAAACCTTCCTCCAGCACAAAAACATCCATTAACCATCACTCTCTGTTTCCTGTCACTCAGCCAATTCCGTATCCATGTTGCTACTGTCCCTTTTATTCCATAGCTATAACTTTGCTCACAAGTCTGTTGTGTGGTACTGTATTGAATGCCTTTTGGAAGTCCATGTACACCATATCAACAGATTTGCCCTCATCAATCCTCTCTCTTACCTCTTCAAAACAACTCCAACAAGTTAGTTAAACATGGACCTGAATTTTACCCTCGGTGGGTGCGCACAATCGGCAGGCCCAGGACTGGTTGGGAAACAGGCCCCCACCCACAACTGGCCCACAACCACGATTTCACGCTGACTGTCCAATTAAGGCCCGCCCAGCATGAAACGCATCTTCCCAATAGTTGGGAAGGGCTGGGCAGGGGCCTATTGGGTGCCAGGTCCAATGGCTACCCAGCGGGTGGTTTCAAAACGGCGCAGGTAGCTCCTTGAAGGCTGCCAAGGCAGAACATATCTTCTGCATTCTGGAGACTGAAGCTATGGCCTCACCTGCAACTGGAGACACCAGGCAGAAGGGCAGGTTGGGTGGGCACTCGGACCTCCGGTTTTCAGATGGGTGCCTCGAGGTGCTATTAGAGGAGGTGGCTGCCGGGAGAGACACCCTCGTTCTCAGAGATGGAGGAGGCCAATGCACCTGACAGAAAAAGCTTGCGAGGAGGTGGCAGCTGAGGTCAGCAACCACGATATTGTGCGGTGCACATGGGGGCAAAAGGTTCGATGACCTGCCATGCTCAGTGAGGGTGAGTACCTTGTTGGCATGTATCAGTGTGGTGAAGTGTTAAGGGCTGGCCATCCCACCATGGAGCTCAGGGGTGTTAGAGTCTGAGTGCCAACTGTCCATGATGCCAGAGCTGGCCAAGGGGGTGAGCCCTGGCTGCTTGGACTGAGTGCCTTGCGGCATAAGGGCCACGACTTGGATGTGCCCTTCAAGGTCATCCTCAGGTGGGGTTGGCCAGACTGCAATGGTGCTGCAGGTAGAGAGTGGACTAATCAATGCTCCTCTGTTCTTTCAGGAGAAGATGAGCCATAGCAACATTGAGAGGTCACAGACAGGCGGAGGGCCCCCAAACTTCCTAATCCTGACAAGATTTGAGCAGGACGCTTTGGAGCTGGAGAGGCACCACGCACCTCGGTCAGCTGGTTGTGAAGAGGCTGGGGTGTCAGATGAAGTTAAGAGTGCAGTGCACAGAGATGAGAGTTTTGGATGGTGCAAACATTCTTGTGCAGTCCCTTCATTCATGGGAGCCTCAAAACTGGATTCCCCTTTGATCATTGAAAGACGATGGCACCATGATGTAGATCTCCAATGTCTTACCAGTGTGCTCGGCATGCACAGTGACAGTGAGATGACTGAAACTAATGTCATGTCATTGTTCTTCCTTAGATTTGTCAGCAGGCACTTGTTCGCAGGACCCCAAAGAGCCACCCCGGATGCCAGAAGACCACTGGGCTTCAGCTGCACCTGTGTCACACCTGCTCTCTGAACCAGACACTAGCGCAGATACCAGCAATTCAGCGGGTGTTAAATCTTTGGGTAGAATGTTGAAGCACAGCGGTGAGGGTACTTTACACTGATGTGAGGAGCAGGTGGAGGCAGAGAGTCCCCAGGGCACCGGCAGTCAGAAGACTGCTGAAGACCAGGATGATGATGAGTTGCAGGCAGCTGATGAGCCTCTGGAATCGTCCATTAGGCAGCAGATGCTGGGTGTCCAGTGAGATGTGCGGGAGGATCTGGCAGAGATCCATGAGGGTGTGTGCCATGGTCTCTGTTGTGGAGAAGTCCATGCAGGGCATAAGCGCTGTGTTAACCCTCATGGCTGAGTGCACTGCCTCCTCCATTGAGAGAGTGGCGACTCTCATGGAGAGGCAGACTCAGGGACAGAATCGAGGGTTCCTGGGGTTGCGCTCAGACCTGCAAACCCTCACACAGGCACTGACCTCAGGTGGTCAGTGCCAGTATGGGAGATGGATAAGGCACCCAGCATCCCAGCTAGGTGCCCGTCCATCAATGGTAAGCAGGGAGATCCAGAGTGACCTCATGTTTGCGCACGAGATGCCTGTCATCTCTGCGGGCTCCTCATAGAGCACTCTGGATGACAGCAGCAACTCCTCCGCCCCTATGCCAGTGACAGTGGCATCTGATGAAGCTGCGGTGACTGGGGAGATGCCAGGTGTGGCACTGACTGCTCCCTCCAGGGCTCCACTGGCCAGAGGACAACTGTCAAGGTCATCAAGGCCAACAGGACAGCAGAGTCAGCAGGCTGGGGGGCACCAAGATGTAGTACTCACAAACGTGCGTTTAAGGCACCATGAGCACAAGAGGCACTGGTCATGGATAATCTTCTGTTCTGTAATGTTTTGTTTATGTTTACTGGTGTGGAAATGAACACCAGAGATGGTAAAGTTAATTTGTTTTGATTGTGAAAATTACATAAATTTTGTTTCTGTCATAACGGCCTGAGTATGCTTCACTTTTGTTTTGGTGCAGGGTACACCACCAGTATGTAATGCTGAATGTGTGTGGCTGTAAACTTTATTGCACAGGCACTGAGTGGACCACTGCCTGAAAGTGTGGTGGAGGCAGGTTCAATTGAGGCATTCAAGAGGACATTGGATGGTTATTTAAATAGAAACAATGTGCAGGGTTACAGAGAAAAGGCAGGAGATTGACACTAAGTTAAAATGCTCAGAGAGCCGGTGCAGACAAGTTGGGCTGAGTGGCTTCCTTCTACACTGTAACTATTCTGTGATTCTGAAATTAGAGGGTCATTTCAGACATCCTGGATCGAGGCGGCAGCCCTGGCATGAGGTGGAAGCAGATCTCTGGCAGCCTAGCTGAAGGAGCATTGGATCAAGGCGACCCTGGTATCCCTGCCTCCCTGAAGGATACAGAGGTCTGCCTCCACGCCATCAGTGGTCTCCTCACCATGCTCCTCTTCTGACTCACCACTGGATTCATTCTCTGTGGCCTGTGGAGCTGCGTCAAGATCCTGTTCCTCCAGTGGGTCCCCACTTACTGGTGCCAAATTGTGGAGAGCGCAGCATGCAACCACTATCAGTGACACCCGCTCTGGAGGGTATTGTAGTGCTCCCCCTGAACAGTTTAGGCATCGGAAGCCAATCTTTAAAAGTCCCATGATCCTGTCTATCACCGCCCTTGTGGAGGCATGACTCCTATTATAACGCTGCTCTGCCTCTGTTCCTGGCTGGTGCAGAGGCATCAAAAGCCACCTTTTCAAGGGAAAGCCCCTGTCACCCAACAGCCATCCATCCAGTCGGGCTGGTGCACTGAATAGCCTTGGCACCCAGGAGTATCTCAGGATATAAGCGACATGGGAGCTGCCAAGGTGCCTTGCACATAATTGCAGAATTTTCATCCTGTGGTCACAAACTATCTGGATGTTCATCGAGTGGAACCCCTTCCTGTTGACAAAAGCACCGGGTGACCCACTGGAGCCTTGATGGCCACATGTGTGTGCAGTCGATGGCACCCTGGATGCGGGAGAACCCAGCAATTGCTGCAAACCCTCTGGCTCTCTCAGCCTGGCTGGCCTCATCCGTATGGAAATGAATAAATGTCATTACCCGCCTGAACAGAGCTTCTGTCACCAGCTTGACGCAACTGTGGACAACTGATTGTAGAGTGTCCCAAAGATCCCCCACTGACTCCTGAAAAGAGCCGGAGGCATAGAAGTTGAGGGTCACTGTGATCTTCAGAGCTACTGGCATGGGTGTCCACCCACACAGTTGGAGGTGATCTCAGGCCCAAACATTTGACAAATGAAGGTCACAGTCTTCCTGCAGAGGCGGAGCCTCCTTCGGCACTGCACCTCAGACATATTGAAGTAAATTGCATTGCTGCCTGTAAACCCTGGCAGCAGGTTAGGGTCGTCTTCTGTGGTCCCTTCTACCTTGGACTACCTGCTGGCCCTGCACCCCTTGTGCCTGCGCCTGTGCTCCCACAGCTCGCTCCCTGGAAGCTGCATTGGGTCACCTGGCCTCCTTTTCCCTTCTGACCCTCTCTTCCTCGGAGGAGGAGATGCCTCCTGCGGAGAGTACAATCCCCATTACCAGGGTTACAGAAGGCTGTCTGATGCCTGGAAGGGTCCACACGGTCAACATCCTCCAAGGGCCTTGGAGATACCAATGAGTCCTGAAATGAAGTGTGGAAATGCTAAGCTTCATCTCGGTTCTGAGCTTCATTCTGTCAAGTTCAAATAAGCAACCAGCAGCAAACTATCTCCTAAACTCCTCACTACTCACAATGGCAATGCTTCTGACCCTTTTTATCCTCTCCTTGGATGAGGTTTTGCAAAATGTGAGCTGCCTGCCCCTGCGATGAGCGCGAAATCACACGGGCAATGTAAAATTGGGATCAATTGGGTTTTTAATGACCTTAAGTGGCCTTTTAATTGATGGCAGGCACAGCTCCGATACCCCGACACGCCCACCATCCTGAACATTGTGTGGGATGATATCGGGACGCCTGCCTGACGCCTTCTTGCACTATTTTACGCCCGATCGGGTGGGCGCGCCTGCCCGCTAGGTCTAAAGTTCTGCCCATGATTTTCCTTCAGATATTGATGCTGGTTTTCCTTAATTAACTTGTATTTGCCCATGTAACTATTAATTTTGTCCCAAATTATAGTTTCTAAAAGTTTCCCACCACCATAGTTAAACTGACTGGCCTGTAGTTGCTGGGCTTCGCTTTATACCATTTTTTGAACAAGGGTGTAAAGTTTCCAATTCCCCAGTCGTCTGTGGCCACCCTTGAGTCTAAGAAGACTGAAAATTTATGGCCAGTGCCTCTGCAATTTCCAGTCTCACTTCCCTCAGTATCCTTGGGTGCATCTCAGACGGTCCTGGTTCCTTATCAACTTTAAGTGCAGATAATCTATGTAATATCTCCTTCATTTCAATTTTAAATCCATCTAGTGTCTGAATTACCTCATCTTCAACCATGGCCTGGGTAGCATCATCTTCCTTCATAAAGACAAATGCAAAGTATTCATTTAATACCTCAGCTATGCCCCTGCCTCCATGTGTAAATCATCTTTTTGGTCATTAATAGGCCCTTGTCCTCCTTTTACCACCCTTTTACTATTTATTTGCCTATAGAAGACTTTGGGATTCCTTTTTTGGCTAGCTGCCAGTCTCACACTCCCTCTTTGCTTATTTGCTTGTTCACCTCTCCTCTGAACCTTCTGTTTTCAGCTTGGTTTTCAATTGCATTTTCTATTTGACACCTGTCATTGGCACAAATGTTCTTCTTTATCTGAGGTATTAAATGAATACTTTGCATCTGTCTTTATCATTCAGGGAGCTCTGGATTTGTTTGCCTTGCCTTTCCCTTTTGAGGGAATATATCTTGACTGTGCCCAAATCAACCCTTCTTTGAAGGTAGCCCATTGTTCAGCCACCATTTTCCCTCCCAACCTCCAAGGCTTTGACATCCTTCCTAAGTTTGTGTGCAGAATTGGACACAATTCTCCAGCTGAGTAAATTCAATTACTTGTGGAATGTCAATTCAAATTTTTGCATAATATAGGGTATTTTGTGCAGTATCTTGAAATCACTTTCTCACTTGACATTTCTACAGTAATGCAGATTTTATAAAATCCTTCCACATTTTACACTTCACAGAGCAGAACAGTTTGAATAAACACACATATATTTAGAATGGCACAGCTGATTTTAAATATTGCTTTGTACTGATGAGGAAGAAATTGAAGTATCTTCATCTTGGCCAGAGCTCAGCACAGAAACTGATAACAATTAAATTGTTTGTATGGAACTTTTAAAGACCAAGTCAGATGAGTTTTTTATGATTTAAAATTTAAATGGTATACTTCTAACAGCAAACAATAATATTTCCAGGATTCGAGAAAATGCCCATTCAACATTGCACAACACAAGTCAATCTGTTGGCTAGCTTGGTGAGCTTTGGCACATTACAGGCCATTGGAGTGATTCAGTCCTGATGCCGATTCGCTATCATCCATTTTACACTATTGCAAAATGTACAAATTGCCCACTTTGTGCCTGGAGCTGGTGTAAGCATTCTAAATGAATGAAAATGAGGTGGGATTTTCCTCCTCTCATGGCATGCAGACATTCATTCTGAATGGTGCTCAGAAGAAGTGGGACTTAAACCTTGCATCTGGAAGTAAGATGTAGCACTTTCTTTTTTTGTTCCTGGGATGTGAGTGCATCCGGCAAGGCCAGCATTTATTTTCCATTCCTAATTGCCCTTAAGAAGGTGGTGCTGAGCTACCTTCTTGAATTGCAACAATTCTTGCGGTGTATGTAGGGAATTCCAGGATTTTGACCCAGTGACAATCAAGGAACAGGAATATAGTTCCAAGCCATCTGGACTTGGAGGTTTGTGCTCCATGCCTTTGTTCTATGTGGTTGAGGTTGCGGGTTTAGAAAGTGTTGCAGAAGGAGCTTTGCTAAGTTGCTATAGTGCATCTTATATGTGGTATATAGCAGCCACCACTGTGCACCGGTTCCGGAAGGAGTGAATGGTTAATAAGTTGGATGGGATGCCTGTGTTCTGGAAGCTGTCAAGTTTCACGAGTACTGTTGGAGTTGCACTTATCCAGCCAAGTGGAGAGTATTCCAGCATACTCCTGATTTATGCATTTTTGGTGGTGGACGGGCTCTGAGGAATCCAGATTGAGTCTTTTGCCACAGAATACCTGGCCTCTGACCAGCTCTTGTAGCCACAGTTGCGTTTCTGGTCAATGATGACTCTCAAGGCTAGAATTTCAAAGCAGATTTGGGAATCTGATACCCAGATGAATTTGAGGTCCTGCCCTATGTCTCATCTGCATCGATTTCTCAATACTATTTTTAAATGAAAATGAACTAATTGGCCATGAAGTGTGCTGAACACCCAGTTAGTGGCACAGAGCACCTCCTGAAGGAGCTGCGTGCCTGGCACCAGCGGCCAGCGCAGGGTGCAGCCATGTTGGTGCTGCCGCTGCCTTGCTGATCAGAGCAGGGAGCTCATCAGAAGGCCAGGAGGTTGAATGTGACAGCAAGTGGACATGGAGAACAAGGTTAGGAGCAGTGCTTGCTCTGGGGCAAGTTGGCACCACACATTTGATTCCATATCAACTACGAAGAAACTTACAGCTGTGCGCAAGACTGATCAGATTTACCTGGAAAAACATTGAAAATTGCAGTGACAAATGGCCAGGCCCCTTAACAAGCTTTTTAAGGAGCTTAAGAGGCCATTAATTGGTAGCGACCCCATTTCCAATTTTTCCACCCATGCACCCTCCACTGGCCCTTTGAATTTCAAAGTTGCCTTGGAGGCATGGCAATTCCAGCTGGAACCATGATTTTGAGCTCCCACCTGCAATGGGTCCCAACTCCACAGGCCTTTGAAAATCCAGTTCCAAGGCCGTCGATGGTATAGGATTCAGTGGTGATCTTGCCGCTGAACGTGAAGGGGAGATGGCTGGATACTCTTTCGTTGGAGGCATGGCATGAATGTTTATTAAACCAAGCCTGAATATTATCCAGATCTGGCTGCACATGGACACAGACTGCTCCTGGGGAATTAATAATGGAAAATAAGGAAATGGCAGATGAATTCAACAAATATTTTATAAAAACAAAAAACTACTGCGGATGCTGGAAATCCAAAACAAAAACAGAATTACCTGGAAAAACTCAGCAGGTCTGGCGGCATCGGTGGAGAAGAAAAGAGTTGATGTTTCGAGTCCTCATGACCCTTCAACAGAACTGAGTAAAGTTAGGAGAGACGTGAAATATAAGCTGGTTTAAGGGGGGTGGGGGGAGAGAAGTTCGGGGGGGTGCTGGTGGTAGGGACAAGCAAGCAGTGATAGGAGCAGATAATCAAAAGATGTCACAGACAAAGGAACAAAGAGGTGATAAAGGTGGTGATATTATCTAAGAGAATGTGCTAATTAAGAATGGCTGGCAGGACACTCAAGGTACAGCTCTAGTTGGGGTGGGGTGGAAAGACTGACAGGGCATTACAGGTATAGATTTAAAAATAATGGAAATAGGTGGGAATATTTTGTCTGTTTTCACTGTAGAAGACACGAACAACATCGTAGAAATAATTGTAAATCAAGAGATGAAAGGGAGGAAGGGACTTAAAATAATTACAAACACTAAGGAAAGGGTACTGAGATTTTTATTAAAACTAAAGGCTGACAAGTCCCCAGATCCTGATGGACTTCATCTTAGAGTCTTAAAGCAGATGCTGCTGAGATAGTAGATGGTTTTAATTTTCCAAAATTCCTAGATTCTGGAAAGGTCCCATCACATTGCAAAATAACAAACTAAACGTTTCTATTCAAGCTACAGGCCAGTTAGTCTCTGTTTTAGGGAAAATGCTGGAATTGATTATGAAGGAGGTGATAATGAGGCACTTAGAAAATCTCAATGCAATCAGGCAGAGTCAACATGTCTTTGCAAAATGGAAATCATGTTTAACTAGTTTATTAGAGTTCTTTGAGAAAATAACAAGCAACGTAGATAACCTGTAAATGTGCTCCACTTAGATTTCCAGAAGGCATTTGACAAGGAGCCACATCAAAGATTACTGCACAAAATAAGAGATCACATTGTAGGGGGTAACATGTTAGCATGGATAAAGGATTGGTTAGCTAACAGGAACAATTGGCATAAATCGGTCATTTTTGGGTTGGCAATATGTAATGAGTTAAATGCTACAGGGATCAGTGCTGGGCCTCAACTATTTACAATTTATATCAATGACTTGGAAGAAGGACCAAATTTGCTGATGACACTAAGATAGGTAGAACAGTAAGTGTGAAGAGGACATAAGGGGCAGCATTTTACTGGCCTCCTGTGGTGGGGGTGGAGCCAGAAAATGCGGCGAGCTGTTCAAAAGTCCATTGACTTCAGCAGGACCGGAAAATCCCGCCAGCAGATGGGACCATAAAGCTCCACCCAAGGAGTTTGCAAAGGGATATAGATAGGTTAAGTGAGTGGGCAAAAATTTGGTAGATGGAGTATAATGTGGGGAAATGTGAACTTGGCCACTTCAGCAGGGAAAATAGAAAAGCAGCATATTGCCTAAATGGAGAGAGGTTTTTGAACACTGTGGTATAGAGGGATCTGGATGAATCACAGAACATACAATACAGTTAGTATGCAGGTATAGCAAACAATTAGAAAGGCAAATGGAATATTGGCGGAATGGAATATAAAAGTAGGGAAGTTTTGCTACAGATGTACAGGGCATTGGTGCGATTACAACTACAGGACTGTAGATAGTTTTTGCCTCCTTATATAAGAAAGGACATAATTGCATTTGATGCAGTACAGAGAAGGTTCACTTAACTGATTCCTGGGATGACCTTGTGAGGAAAGGTTGGGCCTGTGTCCATTGATGTTAAGAAGCATGTGAAGTTATCTTATTGAAATATATAAGCTCCTGAGGGGACTTGACAAGGCGGATGCTGACAGGATGTTTCTCCTTGTGGGAGAGACTAAGGGGACACAGTTTAAAAATAAGGGGTCTCCCATTCAAAATGGAGATGAGCAGAATTTTTTCTCCGAGGGTCGTGAGCCTGTGGAATTCTCTTCCCCCAAAGAACAGTAGAGGCAGGGTCATTGAATATTTTTAAGGCAGTGTTAGATTATGGACTAACAAAGGAGTCAAAGGGTATAGGGTGTAGGTAGGAAAATGGAGTTGAGGCCACAATCCGATCAGCCATGATCTGATCAAATGATGGAGCAGGCTCAAGGGACCAAATGGCCTACTCCTGCTCCTAATTCCTATGTTCGGTATCTGAGGAGTTACAAGTAGAACTGAACACGTACTGCAATCGTCAGTGAATATCCTCACTTCTGACCTTATGAGGGAGGGAAGATCATTGATGAAACAGCTGAAGGTGTTGGGTCACTGCCCTGAGAAACTCCTGCAACTATAGCCTGGGGTTGATATGACTGACTTCCAACAACCACAACCATCTTCCTTTGTGTTAGATATTGTTCCAGCCAGTGGACAGTTTTTCCCCCTGATTCCCATTGACTTTAGTTTCACGAGGGTTCCTTGATGCCAAATGCTGCCTTGCTATCAAGGGTGGTCACTCTGACCTCTCATCTGGAGTTTGCTGATTATGTCTGTGTTTTAATCAATGATATCTGGAGCTGAATGGCTCTGGCAGATTGATAAGCAGGTTACTGCAGAGTAAGTGCTGCACTGTCAATGACACCTTCCGTCACTTGGCTGATGATTGAAAGTCGACTGATGGGGTGGGAATTGGTCATATTCCATTTGTCCTGCCTTTATGGATTATTTTTCACTCTGTCAGGTAACTATATTGGAATAGCTTGGCTAGGAGTGTGGCTTTTTTTGAAGCACTGGTTTTTAGCACGATAGCCCTTGGCCTGATTGAACCAGGGACAATGCTAGGATTTTTTTTTTTTGCAGTTGCCCTTGAGCATGTTCAGGTCTTCAGAGCTTGTGGCTGCTTTCAGTAGCCAGTTAGTTGTCATTCTATTGTTGCAGGCATGCATCAGCTGTGGGGTCTCCTCTCCTGATTCTAAGTGCAGGTGCCAGCCAAGGGACTGGTTACTGTCTGATAGATATTGGGGTGATACTAAATTTTGGAAGTACAGATGGGTTCAGGCTGCCTGTGGTAGAGTGGAAGAAAATTGACCTCAGTTTGCATGGGTGAAAAGATGACTTTGAATGGATATGGTTAGCTTAGCTAAAAGACACCAGCTAAATTGTATACATGGTCTTTAAGTTCATAATTTTCACACACATTAATAAAAAGTGGAGTCAAATCTTCATGAAATAATGCAATAATTTAACATCTATGTATGCTTGTGCTATATTGTACCTTTGTATCGCACTGCAAAACAGGCTAGTAATCTAAATACCTGGCAGAAATATGATCATTTCAACCCAAAAAACAAACTGACTCACTGGATCTTTTAGCAATGTGGAGAATAAACCAGTCATCCCTCCTCCACATGTTAAATGAGCCCAGGAAGCCAGTAACTCATTCCCTGCAATAACTACTATAAAAACTGCGTCATTGGCTCCTTGATTAATATGAGCTTTTGACAGGGAACTGTACTCTGCAGCAGGAATGATTTCAGTCAAATCAGTTCAAACCCTGATAAGTAGTCAAGCATCAGGGCCTGGGAGTTTGGAAGTATTGATAGAAAATGCAGGCTGGTCAGTATAACTAAGTGAAAAACAGTTTAACATTCTGAATGTAATTGTTCATTTCAAATGCTGAGTTTGAAACATCTTTCTTTTTATAGGTATGACTACCATGCTGTGCATTTCCAGCAGTTTCTGTTTTCATCTCAGATTTCTAGTAGCTCAGTTACCTTGTTACGTCTTTTCAGGTATATGTTTACTCCTCTCACACAGAGTCAGGAATGCTCTCATTCATGACAACTCTAAACTCCAAGCAGGTAATAGAGCAAAAAAAATGAAACCTCATCTCTCTACATTGGTGATTATTTTAAAAATGTAGCCCTGAATGGTCACATGGAGCAAACTTTTACAGCCAAGGGGAGGCAGGTTTGGGTGCATGCAGGTAACTCCCTACATGCACCCAAACTCAATCCCCCAAAAGTAACATTGGGTCAGGATCCCAACATCATTCCAACCACTTTTAGGTTTCTTTCGGGTAGGTTTGCAGGTGAGCTCGGAACCCACTTGGAACATAGAAACATAGAAAATAGGAACAGGAGTAGGTTATTCGGCCCTTCAAGCCTGCTCCGTTATTCAATATGATCATGGCTGATTCAATATGATCATGGCTGTTTCTCTATCTCAACACCGTACTCCTGCGCTCTCCCCATACCCCTTGATGCCTTTAGAGTCCAGAAATCTATCTAATTCCTTCTTAAATATATTCAGTGACTTGGCCTCCACAATCTTCTGTGGTAGAGAATTCCACAGGTTCACCGCCCTCTGAGTGAAGTTTCTCCTCATCTCAGTCCTAAATTGTCTAGCCCGTATCCTGAGACTGTGACCCTTTATTCTAGATACCCAGCCAGAGGAAATATCCATCCCTGTGAGAACTTTGTGTTTCAATGAGATCTACTCTCATTCTTCTAAACCTCAGTGAATACAGGCCTAGTCGGCCCAATCTCTCCTCATATGACAATCCTACCATCCCAGGTGAACCTTGGCTGCACTCCCTCTATGGCAGGTATATCCTTCCTTAAGTAAGGAGACCAAAACTGCACACAATACTCCAGGGGAGGATTTTCCCCTCGCCAGGTGGGCGGGCCGAGGAGTGACCGTGAAACGGTCCATCGCCCCCCGAATCGGGCCCCAACTGCGATTTCATGCTGGCTGGCCAATTAACATCCAGCCAGCAGGAAACGTGTGCTGGGAGCCTCGGTGCTGCCGGGGTGGTGGCAGGAGGAGCGCGAGCACTGAAGTTTGCGCATGTGCAGAGGTGCGCTTATTGAAAACTCCCTGAAGGCATAGAGCTGCCTCAGGGAGCTGAAGATTTTTTTAAAAATAAATTAAAGATGTTAAAAATCCGGAAAAAATGTCAGCACAGCGGACTCGCGCACCTTTACATGGTGATTATTAAAATCCTACCCAAGCATTTTTAATTTTTAATTTAATTACGGAAACCTCATCCCACCCGTGGATGAGGTTCGCAAAAAATGCAAAGGCCGCCTGACCTATTTACCTGCCCGCCAGCTGTAAGGTCAGATGGGCAGTTAGAAATTGAACTTAATTACCAGCTTAAGGGCCTTAATAGGCCTCTTAATTGTCTGCAGGCATGCTGCCAACTCTCGCGTGTGCCCGCCAACTGAAATATTGTGCGAGTGCACGATGACGTCGGGATGCTCACCTGACGTCATCGCGCACTATTTCACACTTGGGCATGTTGAGCGCGTACCCGCACACCGAGCTGAAAATCCTGCCCCAGTTGTGGTCTCACCAAGGCCCTGTACAGTTGCAATAAGATATCCTTGCTCCTGTACTCTGTCCTCTCACAATGAATGCCAACATACCATTAACTGCTTGCTGCACCTGCATGCTGGCTATCAGTGACACCCAGGTCCCTTTGTACATCAACATTTCCCAATTTATCACCATTTAAATAATACTCTGCCATTCTGTTTTTCCTCCTGAAGTGGATAACTTCACACTTATCCACGTTACACTGCATCTGCCTTGTATTTGCCCACTCACTTAAACTGTCTATAAATCACCTTGAAGCCTCTAACACCCTCCTTATCGTTCATATTCCCACCAAGTTTTGTGTCATCAGCAAGCTTAGAAATATTACATTTGGTTCCCTCATCCAAATCATTGATATATATTGTGAATACCTGGGCCAAAGCACTGACCCCTGCAGTATCCCATGCGTCACTGCCTCCTGCCATGAAAAAGACTAATTTATTCCTGCTCTGTTTCCTATCTGCCAACCAATTCTCAATCCATGCCAAAATATTACCCCAAATCCCATGTGCTTTAATTTTACACATTAACTTCTTATGTGGGACTTTATCAAAAGCTTTCTGAAAATCCAAATACACCACATCCACTGGTTCTCCCTTATCTATTCTGCTAGTTATGTCCTCAAAAAAACCCCAGTAGGTTTGTCAAACATGATTTCCCTTTCATAATTCCATGTTAACTTTGTCTAATCACGTTGATATTTTCTAAGTGCCGTGTTATCACATCCTTTTTAATAGACTCTAGCATTTTCCCTACTACTGATGTCAGCCTAACCGGTCTGTAGTTCGCTGTTTCCTCTCTCCCTCCTTTTTAAAATAGTGGGGTTACATTTGCCACCCTCCAATTTGCCAGGACTGTTCCAGAATTTTGGAATATGACAACCAACGCATCCATTATTTTCATGGCCACCTCCTTTTAGCACCCTGGGATGTAGATTACCAGGCCCTGGGGATTCATCAACTTTCAGCCCCATTAATTTCTCCAGCACTATTGTTTTAGTAATACTAATTTCCTTCAATTCCTCCTTCTCACTAGACCCTTGGTTCCCTAATAATTCTGGGCAGTTATTTGTGTCTTCCTCTGTGAAGACAGAACTATATTAGTTGTTTAATTGGTCTGACATTTCCTTGTTCTCTATTATAAATTCTCCCATTTCAGATTGTAAGGGACATTTGTCTTCACTAATTTTTTTCTTCTTACATACTTATAGAAGCTTTTACAGTCCGCTTTTATGTTGCTTGCATGTTTACTCTCATACTCTACTTTTCCCCTCTTAATCAATCTCTTGGCCCTCCTTTGCTGAATTCTAATCTGCTCTCAATCCTCAGGCTTGCTACCTTTTCTAGCAGCTTTATATGACTCCTCTTTGGATCTAATACTATCCTTAATTTCTTTTGTTAGCCATGGTTGGGCCGCTTTTCTTGTTGTGTTTTTGTGCCAGAAAGGAATATATAACTGTTGCAATGTATACATTTAAATGTTAGCCATTGTTTATCCACCGTAATGCCTTTTAATGAAGTTCCCCAATCTATCTTCTCCAACTCATGCCTCATACCTCTGTGGTTTCCTTTAAGATTTAGGACCCTAGTTTCAGATCAGATTTTATCCTAATGAAGAATTCTATCGTGCTATGGTCACTGTTCCCTAAAGGACCCCGCACAACAAGGTTATTAATAGCCCCTTCTCATCATACAATACCAAATCTAGGATAGCCCGTTCCCTAGTCAGTTCCTCAACATACTGGTCTAAAAAGCAATCTCATACACACTCCAGGAATTCAACTGCCACAGGTTATTGCTAATTTGATTTTGCCCAGTCTGTATGTAGATTCAAGTCACCCTTGATTACTGAAGCACTCTTCTTATATGCATCTTTAATTTCCTGTTTAATGCCATCCCCTACCTTACCACTACTGTTTGGAGACCTATAGACAACTCCCACTAATTGTTCTGCCCCTTGTTGCTTCTTATCTCCGCCCAGACTAATTCTACACCTCGATTTTTCTGAACCAATATCCCCTCTCACTATCGCACTGATTTCATCCTTAACTAACAATGCCTCACCACATCCTTTTCCTTTTTTGCCTGTCCTTCCTAAACATCAAGTACCCTTGGATATTCAGTTCTCAGCCTTGCGCATCCTCCAGCCATGTCTCCGTAATTGCAATCATATCGTACCTGTTTACATCTATTTGCGCTGTTAATTTGTCTACCTTATTGTGAATGCTCTGTGCATTCAGGTATTGTGCAGTTAGACTTGTCTTTTTAACACTTTTACACAATTGTTTTTAAACTGTGGCCCAATCTGCTGCTAGCCCTTGATTCTTCAGCCTTCCACTTTTGCTTTCTACTTTTCATTCCTATCTTTGTTTCCCCGTCTTTTGTCTCCCCGCTCAGGTTCCCACCCCTCCTGCCACGCTAGTTTAAACTCTCCCCCTGCGAGGGTATTGGTCCATGTCCTGCTGGGGTGCAACCCATCCAGCTTGTACAGGTCCCATCTTCCTTCAAATCAGTCCCAATGCCTCAGGAATCCAAATCCCTCCCTTCTTCACCATCTTTCCAGCCACGCATTCATCTGGTCAATATAATCCCATTTATTGAGTATTCCCTTGCTTTGTTTGCCCTCCCCAAATGCATTACCTCACACTTTTCCAGACTGAACTCCATTTGCCACTTTTCCACCCACTCAACCAAACCATTGATATCATTCTGGAGTCGACAGCTACCCTCTTCACAATCAACTGCACGGCTAATTTTTGTGTCATCTACAAATTTCCCAATCATGCCTTCCACATTTAAATTGAAATCATCAATATATACAACAAACAGGAAGATCCCCAACACTGAGTCCTGTGGAACACCACTGGAAACCGTTTTCCATTCGCAAAAACATCCATCGACCATTACCCTTTGTTTCCTGTTACTGAGCCAATTTTGGATCCAACCTGCCACCTTCCCCTGTATCCCATGAGACCTCACTATCCTGACCTGTCTGCCATGTGGAACCTTGTCAAATGCCTCACTGAAATCCATGTAGACAACATCCACTTCACTACCCTCATCAATCCTTCTTGTTTCTTCCTAAAAAAATTTGATGAAGTTAGTTAGACACGATCTTTCCCTAACAAACCATGCTGACTATCCCTGATCAATCCGTGCCTTGCTAAGTGATAGTTTATCCTGTCTCAGACTTGCTTCCAATAATTTGCCCACCACCAAAGTCAGACTGATCAGCCTATAATTTTCTCGCCTATCCCCCGCACCCTTTTTTGAATAATGGTAAAATGTTCACAAACTTCCATTCCTCTGGGACCTCACCTGCATCTAGTGAAGGTTGGAAAATGATCCTCAGATCATCCATTATTTCCTCCCTGGTTTCCTTCAACAGCCTGGGATACAATCCATTTGGTGATTTATCCACCTTCAAGGATTCCAGTCCCTCCAGTGCTTCCTCTCTCATTATGCTTATTGTATCTAATATTTCACACTCCTCCTCTTTAACTAGAATGTTTGCATCATCCCTCTCCTTAGTGAAGACAGAGACAAAGTACTCATTGAGAACCCTGCCCACATCTTCTGCATTAACCCACAAGTTACCATGTACATTTCTGATAGGCCCTACCTTTTCCTTAGTTATTCTCTTGCTCTTAATGTACAGGTAAAACATCTTGGGGTTTTCTTTGATTTCACCTGCCAATATTTTGTTGTATCCTCTCTTTGCTTCCTTAATTTCCATCTTTACTTCACCCCTGTTCTTTCTATACTCCTATAAGCTGGCGACAGTATTAAGCCTTTTGTGACTGCCGTAAGCTTTTTTTTCTGCTTTATCTTTGCCTGTATGCTTCTGGATAAGCAGGGGGCTCTAGGTTTGGCAGTACCATCCTTTCTTTTTGTGGGTACATATCAACAACTGTACCCATAGAATCTCGCTTTTGAATGCATCCCACTGGTTTGACACAGCTTTTCCTTCCAATAGCTGTACCCAGCCCACTCTCGCCAGCTCACCTCTCAGCTCCGTAAAATTTGTCTTACCTCAATTTAGAATTTTTACCCCATCCTATCTTTATCCTTTTCCATAATGATGCAAAATCTAACTATATTATGGTCACCACTATGTCCAAAATGGTCCCCCACTGCTACTTCATCCATTTGCCCAGGTTCATTTTCCAAGACTAAATCTAGAATTGCACCCCCTCTCATTGGGCTTGTTACATGCTGGCTAAAAAAAGTCCTCTTGAATGCAGTTCAAGAATTTTGCGCCCTCTGTGCCCTTCACACTGTTCCTATCCCAATTGATATTAGGGTAGTTGAAGTACCCAACGATTACTGCCCATTGCACTCAGAAATCTGACTACATATTTGCTCTTCTAACTCTCTTCCACTATTTGGGGGTCTATAGTGCACTCCTAGCAGTGTGGCTGCCCTTTTTTTACTTCTGAGCTCAACCCACATCATTTGATGCTTCATTTAGTATATCATCCCTCCTCACAGCTGTAATTGATTCTTTAACCAATAATGCTACATTTTTTTTATCCCCCTTCCTATCCTGCCTGAAACCTCTATACCTAGGGACGTTGAGCTGCCATTTTTGCCCCTCCTTAAATCAAGTTTCCGTTATAGCGATGATATCATGCTGCCTTGTATCTGTGCCCTCAGCTCATTGGCTTTATTTACTATGTTTCTTGCATTTACATATATGCCTTTTAACACTGCCAAATTCCTGTGCTGTACACTTTGTAACCTGTGCTGCTTCTGTCTTTCAGAGCCACTC
This sequence comes from Cetorhinus maximus, assembly GCF_964194155.1. Classification (NCBI taxonomy): domain Eukaryota; kingdom Metazoa; phylum Chordata; class Chondrichthyes; order Lamniformes; family Cetorhinidae; genus Cetorhinus; species Cetorhinus maximus. The sequence goes on along the minus strand of NC_135882.1, from coordinate 37,911,642 downwards.
ACTAATTCTCCATCTCGTTCCCTGCTCTTAATTTGCCCTCCGGTGCACATTCCCGTGCCAATCAAGTTTAAACCCTCCCGACAGTACTAGCAAATCTCCCTTCAAGGATATTCATCCCAGTCCTGTTCAGATGAAGACCATCCAGCTTGTATAGGTCCCACCTCCCCCAGAACCGGTCCCAGTGCTTCAAAGCTAATGCCCTCCCACCTACACCAGCTTTCCAGCCATGTGTTTATTCGCTCAATTCTCCTATTTCTATGCTCACTTGCATGTGGGACTGGGAGTAATCCTGAGATTAATGCTTTTCAATCTCCTTCCTAGCTCCCTAAAGTTTGCTTTCAGGACCTCATCCCCTTTCCTACCTAAGTCATTGGTACCAACGTGGACCATAACTTCTGGCTGATCACCCTCCCCCAGAAGAATGCCCTGCAGCCATTCTGTGACATCCTTGCCCCTGGCACCAGGAAGGCAACATACCATTCTGGAGTCACATCCAAGGCCACAGAAACATCTGTCTGTTTCCCTAACTAATGAATCCTCTATCACTATTGCTCTTCCCCTCTTTTTTTTTCTCCCCTCCTGTACTGCAGAGCTGCCTGTGGCGCCATAAACTCAGCTCTGACTGCACTCCTCCAAGGAACCAACGCCCACACCGGTATCCAAAACGGAAAACTAATTTGTGTGGGGACGCTAGAGGACTCCTACACTACCTGCCTAATTTTCTTGGACTGCCTGGTGATCACCTTTCTGCTTCCAGACTCCTAAGCTGCTGTGTCACCACCTCTCTGAACGTGCTATCCACGTATCTCTCAGCCTCACGGATGCGCCACAGTGACTCCAGCCGCTGCTCAAGCTCCAAAACCCAAAGCTCAAGGTTCTGCAGTTGGTAACACTTGCTGCACATGTGGTCGTCTAGGACACTGGTAGCATCCATAACTTCCCACATGTTATGAGGCACGCATTCCATACATCTTGCCATGGCTTCAATTTACTTCCCCTATGCAACCTTATTTTAGCTCGCCTCGACTTAAACTTTATTTCCTTGTTGCTTATGTTTCTTACTTAAATCTGAGTAGCCCTTTCTTTTAAAAATAATGTGTTTTACTAATTCCCAGCTACTTGATGACACTCCCCAACAGTGGTTTTTCACCAACCAATGAACTTGTGTTTCTCTCGTGATGTTAGATGCTAGGTGCTGCTGACTGCCTGTCCCAGGGTCCTCCTCTCACACTCTCCCCTTGGTGCTGCAGACTGCCTGGGTCAGGGTCCTCCCCTCGAACTTCGATCTGCCCTTGTCAAACATCACCTCCTACCGTCCCTTAGATCCCAAAACAGAAACTCCAGGTAAGAGTAAGAAACCCAGGAAGTATTCTTCCCCGGTCACTTTTCCATTCCTGTGGTTGCTGGAACCTCAAAAATCCATGTGCAGCTGAGACTTTCTGATGCATGTTGGGATGTCTTTAATTAGAAATTCTTCCTTTGATAGATCTGACACGTAAACCTGCCTGTACTCACTGATTGGGGAGCCCTGAAGCAAAATGTTAATGTCATGGCTCACTTAAAGAGCCACAGCAAAGCCTGCTGGAGATTCCAACAATTCCCAGTCCCTTGAGCCTGTTCTGCCATTCAGTTAGATCAAGTCTGATTTGTATCTTAACTCTGTTCACCTGTCTTTGTTCCATATTCCTTAATACACTTGTCCAACAAAAGAGTCGACTCTACATTTGATGCTGTTATTTATTCTATAAATTAACAGGGAGAAACTTCCAGAAACAGTTCTCTAACTGAAAAACCACCACAAATTGCTTCCCTCCACCAACAGTCATTAGGCTGTAGTCACAGAAACCAATGTCCTAGACCCCTCCCTCCGAATCCTCACTCAGAAATACAACTGTGACAAGATGATTTGCCACAAGTGCCACGCCTGTCTGCACCCTCGTGCATCAAACTGTCGTAAAATTAAGCGTGGCCACACAAACAACCTGCGCCCCAAGAAGAAGCTGAAGTAAATGACAAAGGCACTTGCTGCTCTCGGTAAACTTGTGTTTGTGCTAAATTTCCAATAAAAGCACACATTGTATCAAAAAAAAATTATCAACTCAGTTCTGAGAGTTTCAGTTGACCTAGCCTTAACAAATTTTGGGGAAAGTAATCTGAACTACCTTTGTGTGAAGAAGTGCTTCCTGACATCAGCCCTGAATTGCCTAGTTCTAATTATAACTTTATGCTGCCTTGTTCTGAATTCTGCTATCAGAGGAATCTGCCCTGTCAAATCAATTAATAATTTCAATCAATTAGCTCACCCCTTAATGTTTTATATTCAAGGAAGCAAGCCTAACCTTTGTAGCCTGTTCTCATACTTTAACCCATTCAGCACCAATATCATTCTCATGAATTTGCACTGCACATCGTTTTAGGCCAACATATCCTTCTTGAGCTGAGGTGCCCATAATTGAATGCAGTACTCTAGATGTGATATAACCAGGATTTTATTAAACTGCCATTTCTTCACGCTTGCAATAAAAGCTAACATTCCAGGCTCTTTAATTATATTTTTATTTACATATATGGACCCATAAGACTCTCTGCTCATCCACAATTCCTAGCTCCTCACTGTTTAGAAAATACACTGATCTATCTTTCTTAGGTTCAAAATGGATGACCTCACACTTACATTGAACTCCATCTGTTACAGTTTTGCCCACTTAGTTGATCATTATCATTTTGTAACTTTTTGTTCCCATCTACAATTAATGTACTGCCTAACTTAGATATAAGGTAGTCTACATTTTCATCTAAGTTTGCTGATGAAACTAAGTAATTGATAAATATGGTAATCAGCAAGGGTGTAAGGGAGGAACAGCATTTCTCACAAGCAGGCTGGTTGATGACAGCAAAGCCTAATACTGGAAATCCTGCAGCCTTCTAAGGATTTCAGGAGATTTGTTCTGTCACAGCCAGGACTAAGAAGAATCATTGGGAAAGGCTTTACTGCTGGCACTGGATTTAAGAAACTCTCTGAAAACTGAGGAAAGTGCCTGAAGACTTTAAGTTACTACTCAGCGAAATGGTAATACAGGAACCCATTGGAAGCTAGGAGTAACTGTGGTTTGCTATAAGGACTGTAATTCCATGTAGAGGGCGATGTGTGGTAAGTATATAAGGGGAAAGTTCTTCTCTGTAGTTTAAAGTATAAGTTGGCTATGGGAAGAAAGTAGTGTTTAGTCATTAGTACTCTTAGTCATTTGATACAGAAAAGGTTTTAAGACCTGAAACCTTATAATTCTTTCAGCTATCGACTGGAAGTTCGAACCTCTTTTTAAAAGTTTTTAGTTATCTAGAGGGATTGTAACAATAGTGATGGCGAAATTTGGTTGCCTTGAGAAATTCATCACAATGGTTCGACTGTTCAATGATGGCATTCTCGCACATGTCCTGGATGATGGTGAGTCTTCTGACCCATTCCCTGTCACTCATGCAGTTAAACAGGGCTATGTGCTAGCACAAACTTTCTTCAGCATGTTCTTCTCCAACATGCTCTCCAATGACTTCCATGATGGTGATACCCCTGGTATCGAAATCAGATATGGCATGGATGGGAAGCTGCTCAATCTGAGATAACTCCAGACAAAAACCAAGGTCTCCAAGGATATACTTTGTAATGTTCTGTTTTCCCATGACTGTGCACTAGCTGCCAGTACAGAGCTGGGCATGCAATGTAGTATGGGCTTGTTCTCCAATGCCTTACAATCAGCATGAACAAAACTGAAGTAATGTACCAGCCTGCTCCAGGAGCCCTATCTCGGGCCCAAGGTCCATGACCAGACCTGTCAGCAGTGAATAGGTCCACTTATCTCGGCAGCACACTCTCTCGAGCTGTCTGTATTGACGACGAGACACATGCAAGAGTTGCCAAAGTGTCGCCTTTGACAGACTTTGGATATCAGTCTGGGAATGAAGAGGGGTAAATCTGCCTACCAAACTGAAAGTCTATTGAGCAAAAGCCCTGGCCATTCTCTGTGTGCAAGACTTGCACTGTGTACTGGCATCATGCCAAGAAACTCAACCACTTCCACTTAAGCTGCTTTCGAAAGCTCCTGAAGATCAGATGGCAGGACAAAATAGCAAGACACTGAGGTGTTTACCCAAGCTGGTATGCCAAGCATCCACACCATATTGAGGTAGTCACAACTGAGTTGAGCTGGTCATGTATCTAGAATGCCTGACGCTTGCTTACCAAATTGAATCTTCTATGGAAAGCTTGAGTCTGGGGTGTGCTCTCATGATGATCAAAGGAAGTGCTACAAGAACACTCTGAAGTGTTCTTACTTAGGAGTTTTGATATCAACTTCGAGTCCTGAAAAAAGTTCACCCAGGATCTCTGCACCTGGCTCAAACAAAAAAACGGTACAGCCTCCTTCAAAAGCAAGTGCATATCAGAAGCAGAGAGAAAATGGAAGCAGAAGAAATCCCAAGTCAGCAATTTGTCTAAAACTCAATTGTTTGCAGTATCTTGTCCTATTTGCAGCTTTAGCAGTCACCTATGTACCAATTGGAATCCTACCAAACACAACAGATGATGAACATAGTTATCCTCACTTTGAAGATAAGCAGGGACCCCTGGACAGATCACTGCGGAGCATCAATCATCACTTCCTGCCAATGTGAGCATATCCATTATCCCTCCTTCCTGTCATCGTCTCTGAAACAATTCCTTAACCATGTCAAAAAGTCTCAAAATCCACACAATTTCATTTTTGTTAAAAAATCATTACACAACCCACACATGGTAACAATGCATAACTTTCCAAGTAAACCTGAGCCCAAAAACAAAAGGCTCCTCAAATATTTATTTGTTCATGAAGTGTTTGTCCCTTTAAAAGCAGAGGAAAAGCATACATACATATCAGAAATGATTTCCATCGATTTTAATTGTATCACTAGTCAGAAAAAACAGTGGAAAAGCTGTTTTTTTTAAAAAAAGTAACAGAAAAGTGAAAAACAAGCCAGGTCTATGACAGAGCTCAGCCAGATGTAATTGCCAACCTGATCGCTGCCTTTTCCAAAGCATCTGGGTTATCAACAGAAAGAAACTCTTCTGCCAGGATTTCTTCTGGATTCTGTGAATCAGCATAAATTCCTGTTTTTGCTTTCCTTTTTTCTTTTTTTCCTTCAAGTCTTGTACCAGTGTGCTTCAGAGAGGTCTGTGATTTGGAACCTAGAATTTAAGAGCAAAGGGGATAGCTTATTTTAAGCTGTTACTTAATCTTAGATAACAACTACAATAATAACTTGCATTTAAATGGCACAATTATTTTAGTAAATTATCCTAAGGCACACCACAGCGGCATTATCAAACAAAATTTGACATTGAGCCATGTAAGGAGATTTTAGGAAAGTTGACCAAAAGCTTCATCAAAGAGTTTAAGGGCTTTAAGGGGTGTCTTAAAGGAGGAGAGAGAGTTGGCGAGGCAGAGACATTTGAGGAGGGAATCCTAAAACTTAAGGCCAAGGTAGCTGAAGACAAGGCAGCTGATGAAAAGGTGGGGATAAGTAAGAGGCCAGAATTGGAGAAGTAGATAGATCTTGGAAGGTTGCAGAGCTGGATGAGGTTTACAGAGATAGGACAAGGTAAAGGTATGGAAAGATTTGAAAACTAGGATGAGAATTTTAAAAGGTGTTGCCAGACCAGGTCCAATGTAGGTCAGCAAGCAAAAGTGTGACTTAGTATGAGGCAGCTGAGCTTTGAATGAACTTAATTTATAAAAGATGAGAGGTGTATTATTAGGGTGTTCAGGGCTGAAAGGATTTATACGTGGGATTGGAGAAACAGTACCGCCCACACAGAATCATATAACCAGGAGTCCAGAAGGAGAAAGCACATGGCTTAGAATGAGTAATACCTGCAGTCTTGTGCATCTGTAAATAATTACGTTTATTCAATAAACCAGTTATTGTTCAGGCATATTTATGTCTCTGCAACCATATCTTAGCCAGTCACAACCAACATACAACATGGTGGCATCAGTAGAGGACCCCGAAATGCCTGAAAATCAACTTTAAAAAGGTTTGCAAGTCTGACCTGAAAAAAGGCACCAAAACTGAAGACTTTGGTAAGACAGTTGAAAATCCCCAAAAGAGCTCCATAGAAGATGCGGAGGCTGCGAATCAGAGAAAAATCAACTGTTCAGCTGTGTAAATACCACCATAGCACATGGTGGTCTGTGAAAAATCTCGATCCAGCAGCAGAGTCAAAAAGCCTGGTGATGATCAGGAAAGGATGAGCAAACCTTGAGAAGAGCTCAAAACCTTCAGATTAATGGCGCAGTAAGCAGACAACACTCAGCAAATTCCATTTTTAGCAAGCGTGGGTTTCAATACAACCACAGCCCAGGTCCAAGGTCAGTGATATTACACATGGTGACTGCAAGGCAGCAATTGAAAAAAAATTTGGCTGCTTAAACCTGATTCCCAAAGTGATAACAGGCCTTAATGGTAACTTCCAGCGATGATTTAAAAACACCGCCAAATTTCAAATCTATTACCAAAAAAGGGTCAATGACCACAGCAGGTATCAGGGGAAGGCTGATCAGTGTGGGAAAACTCCATTACTGAACAGAAGTTTAAGAAATCCTGGCAAACCTCCTAAGAGCTTAAAACAGCTATGGATTCTAACTTCACCTTGCCAGATATATATGGAAGGGGCAGACCAAATATAGAATTGGGCACGATGGAGGAAGAGATTTTTAAGATTCAGAGTTGCATCCGGATTAAACAATAAGTTAGAGGCTGAAAGTCAATACATTATTGTACTCTATTGGAGATATTGCTGATGATGTAATAGCAAGACAAGGCATTAATGAAACATCCGACAAATTTAAAGAGGTCTTAAAAGCCTTTGATAATTATTTTAATTTATGGAATAGCAAGGTATGAGAGCCAAGTTTAACAAAAGGGTCCAGAAACCTGGTGAACCATTAGATATCTTCATCAATCACCCATATCGACTGGCTGAAGGTTCCGAATATGGTGGTCTTAAATCTGAGCTGATACGAGACTGCATCATAAACGGGGTAACCAATGACAATCCCATCTGACCTGCTGCAATCCAAAGAAGACTTAACTTTGGAGAAGACTCAGACAGTCAGAGGTCCATCAACAAAATAGAGACTCATTAAGAGGGGAAGACTAAACAGTGGTTCAGAAAACACCCGTGAAAATAGGAAGTGCCATGTTCAGAGGTGGGCTATTTTCACCACGAAGGAAGGCCTCTTCATCATGGTGAAAACCTGGGCCATGGTATTTTTTAGTAACTTCAGGGCAAGGGTGTGAAAAATAAGCTAACCTGTTTTTCCTTTTAAAATTACAAAAGACTTGCTACTAGGTTATTTAAAAATGACTCACTTACTCCAAGGATAAAAAATACGCACACTCACATACATACATGATCACAGGCAATAAAAGAGCCAGCATTGAAATTCATACATGATGTTGCTCAATTGTGTGGCAGGCAAAACATCTTTTTTGGACCAATGGAAGCATCCTGTTAGTGGAAAATACCACTTGCATAACCACTACATAGTAACAGCATGAAATGGCTTCCTGTGTTGGTGCAACATCATGTACGTAGGTTATAAGTCCCAGAAAGTGGCTGATTGAATCAAACAGCTTGTTCCTTTGGTTGTTCGGTTCAATGATGGTTGCAGAATATTCATTGTGTGATTGTTAGTGAATGAGAATCGGAAGGTTTACTTAGTTGAGGTGCTCCTTGATGAGCTGGTATCTGTGCTTGGGCAGGTAGTGGTTTTAGTGATTGCTACATCTCCTTCTGCTCTTCTGCCTCCTGTTCTTCCGCCTTCTCCCCTGCTTTTCTCCCTATACTTGATGTTTTCCAGGTGATGGTAAGGACTGGTACCACGTGATGACAAAGTTATGGACCAGGCAGCAAGAGATCATAAATCAAGAAATGGACTCAAGTTTGTACTGCATATCTCCCCTGGAAGTTATGGAAATGTAGCTTGGGAATTGAATTGGGAGTGATTGTTCACTCAATTATGTTTCTGGTGGCAGCTTGACTCTCATTGTACTCATGTTGTGCAGTTGTGGGTTCTGAAATGGAGTAATGAGCCATGTCCAGAGGGCAGAGACCTGCATAATGGTTGCCAAGCAGTTGTACATTGATGGATAAATCAGTTGTTAAATATATTGTCACAGGGAGCACACAAGGCAATGTGCATGCAGTGAATGGCACCTTGCACCAGGGAGGGGTATGTCTGTGGGAGACCTGGTGTTCTCTCCATAGGGAAGAAAAAAAATGTTACTTTTGGTGTAGAGATCCTCACTGAACTCCCTGGTACATGTGAGTGCTACCTGCTCTGGCAATATAGCTGGTGGCACAGTTCCCGTTGGAAGTATACACATGCTTCCTGTCCATCATTTTGAGACCTTAGTGCGTGATGCAGCATCAGAAAAAGTGGTTTATATTTCTGGCTTATAATTTTAAATGCCTCCATTACATCACCTTTTAACTTTCTCATCGTTGGAGAGTACAAACTAAGTTTACCCAGTGTTTATCTTAATAGGTAATTAACCCTTCCTAAAGCCCAGTGAACAAAATTGATCACAAGATTTCACTTTGCTGCATAAATCACACACAGTTGGCTAAACCAGTGCATATTGGAGTTTCTGCAACCTTTCAGAATAGTCTAAAAAATTATCCTAGAAGCTAACCCTACCCACAAAACTGGCCTTGACCACAAACTGATGTAATCACCAATGTGAGTTTCAATGTGAGATGCTAACTGCATCTATTTGCAGAAAATTGAGGAGGACTTTTTTTTTAGGTGAAAGGCCATTTTTACAAACTATTAAATAATTCATTCTTTTAAATTTATGAAGGATCTGACTACTCTACAGCTAAGGAATTAGCGACTGGTTCTATGTTGCTTTATAAAGTCCTTTCGAAAAAGAGGATAATACATGACAGTCTATTAAAAATACTTATTTGTGAAAACCCATTTATCTGTTCTATTAATAAAACTCCAGGGCACTACTCTTACATTAAAGATATTCCTTGATATATTTAAGAACTTTTTAAAAACTACATTCCAAAATTCTGCCTGATTGTGCTGACCCATGACAGATTTCACATTTGTCAGTATTCAGATGAGCCTGAACTTTGGAAAAAGAACTAGTAAGGGCAATTTAAGCACAATTTGTGCATGGATTGGTGATTTCATTCAAAACAGAAACAACTGACTGGTATTGCAAAAGAGGTCTGATCAGCATTCTGTGAAGTTGCTACAGTATTTTCTTTCTTAGCGATTAAGTTCAGCATCCCACTTGCTGTTTGAATTTTGTTGCACCAGCAAGTTATTTTGTTAATAATAAATGCACCCAGACTCCCTTAATCTCTTTTGTGCATCTACTTCCTCCAAGCTTTTCCATTTAGTGGTGCAGTGCCATTTGGCATACTATGTTCAAAGTATAATATCCCACACTTACATTGCGTTAAACTGCAGTTGACACAAATTTGTTCACTTTCTTAGCCTAACTCTCTCCAATTTTCTTCTCCAGGATTCACTATATCTCCTAGTTTATTATCTAAAGTAAAGTAATATTATCCAAAGATAGAGCCCCCTCCATTCCCATCCATGTCATGTACAAAGGTAGATTTCTCAACCCTATGTTCCTGGCACAGAGGTCTAATCTGCTGGAAACATGTATAAGAAAACTATACATACAGAAACAGAAATTCATGGTTTACATGAGTATGATTTCCAATATGCACACTTTGTGCCTGTTTCAGCTAAACAAAATAAGTGACAGCCACTCTGACCCAAATTTTTAATTCCTCTGGACTGGAGAACAGCTAACGTGGTTCCGCTATTTAAGAAGGGTTGTAGAGATAAGCCAGGGAACTACAGGCCAGTGAGTCTCACGTCAGGGGTAGGGAAACTATTGGAGGAATTTCTGAAGGAGAGTATCTATCTCCACTTGGAGAGGCAAGGTTTGATCAGTGATAGTCAGCATGGCTTTGTCAGAGGGAGGTCATGCCTAACAAATTTGATTGAATTTTTTGAGGAGGTGACCAGGTGTGTAGATGAGGGTGGTGCAGTTGATGTAGTTTATATGGATTTCAGCAAAGCCTTTGACAAGGTCCCACATGGGAGACTTATAAAGAAGATAAATGCACATGGGATACAGGGTAATTTGATAAGGTGGATTCAAAATTGGCTTAGTTGTAGGAGGCAGATGGTGATGACAGAAGGATGCTTTAGTGACTGGAAGCCCGTGTCCAGTGGCGTAGAACAGGGATCTGTGCTCGGTCCCCTATTATTTGTCATTTATATAAACGACATAGATGACTATGTGGGGGGTAGGATTAGTACTGGTTGAGGTGGCATCTGTCACTTGGTTTCAGAGTGTGGTGTGCATGACCACAGGTTGCCTACAGGTTTACATGGACTATGTTTACTGTGAACATTAGAGTTCAAGATAGCTTTTGTAACTTGTGTTATCTGTTTTCCTTACAAATCTGTATATATCTGTAAAGGTACAGTTGTGGGTGAAAGGGTATTGTACAATAGTTCATCTTGTTTAATAAATGTTTTATGCTTTTGTTAAGAGTTCATTAGCGGACTCTGTTCAGTAGCCCCTTTCCACATATCTAAACAAAAATAAAAGTTGCAGGTACAGTAAGCAATTAGGAACACAAATGATATGTTAGGTTTTCTTGCAAGGAGGATGGAGCGTAAGAGTAGAGCTATGTTATTATATGGAGTTTTGGTGACCCTGACCTGGAGTATTTTGTGCACAACTTTGGTGTCCTTACCTAAGGAAGAACATGCTTGCCCTAGAGAGGGTGCAACGAAGGTTTAATCAATTGACTCTTGGGATGTCCTGGACTGTCCTACGAGGAAAGATTGAAACCGGCTTATAAAATCTGGCGTTTTGAGGAATGAGTGATGATATTGAAATATACTGCGAGGGCTTGGTAGAGTAAATGCTGAGCAGTTGTTTCCCCTGTCCGGATAGTCTAGAACTGGGAATCATAGAATTAACAATAGGTATTGTCCATTTAGGAGAAGTGTCTTCATTCATTGGCTTGTAAATTTTTGGAATGTTCTACCACAGAGAGCTGAGGACACTCAGTCGATGGTGTATATTCAAGACAGATATCAATATATTTTTTGGAACTAGGGTATTTGGGGATAGTGTTGGAAAGTAAGTTGATGTAGAAACTCAGTAACAATTTTCTTGGATAGTGGAGCATGTTTGATGGGCCAAATAGCCTATTTCTGCTACTATGTCTTACGTTCTTCCATTTATATGGTGTTCTTAACATTGGCAGTCGTGTCTTCAGCTTCTTATGTTTAACAATGATGGGGCAATTAAAGTTGGGATGTGCAAGAAGTCAGAATTGGAGGAGTGCATAGACCTCTGAAGGCTGTAGAGCTGTAGAAGATTACAGACATGGGAGGGGGCCATGGAAAATTCAAAAACAAAGCTCAATAGTTTAAATTTGAAGCATTGCCAAACTAGGATGCAGTCAATTTAGGTCAGCAAGCACAGAGGTGAGGGTTGAACTGTACTTGAAGTCGGTTAGATATGATCTTCACCGCACAGCAAATCCAAGAATCCTATCTCAGTGGCGACTGTGGTCAAACAAGGTTGTGTCATTGCACCAATCCCCTCCTCCATCTTCCTCGCTGCGATACTGCACCTCACCTATAGAAAATTACCCATAGGAATGGAGATAATATACAGAACAGAGGTTTCCACTGTCTTCATGGGAGTCTCCAGCTGCTACCAAGTTCTGAGTAAAGCAGTTGCTTCGGAGTCCAGTGTCAGCCATATGAATGACATGCCCTGCCCAATAGAACTAGTTTTGAGTGATTAACACCTTGATGTAAGCTAGAACCTACGTCACCCTCAATTCAAAACCAAAATTATTTCAACTTTGGTAATTGAGCTCCAGTATGCAGATGATGCTTGTACACGCGCTCACTCAGAAACTGACCTCCAGGTCATTCCTCTTGCTTTCTCGGAACCATATGAGCAAATGGGCCTTTCACTAAACACTAGAAAACTAAAGTCCTTTTCCAACCAGCTCCCACACTAGAAGACCTCTCCCCATTGATTGAGATTCTAGGCGATATCCTGGAAAATGTGGACCATGTTCCATATCTTGGGAGCCTCCTCTCCACAAAGGCAGAAACAGATAACAAAATTCATCGTCACCTCCAATGTGCCAACTCAGCCTTCAACTGGCTGAAAAAATGGGTATTCGAGGACCAGGATCTCAAAACTGAGACTAAGGCCACGGTTTACTGGGCAGCAGTGGTCCCCATGCTCCTATATGCTTTGGAGACATGGACAACCTACAGCAGGCACCTTAAAGTACTGGAGAAGTACCGCCAGTGCATTCATAAGATCCTCCAAATCTGGTGGCAAGAAAGGCAATCCAACAGCACAGTCCTTTCCCAAGCCAACTTGCCCAGTATTGAGGCAGGACATGTTGTTTGTATGCCTGACAGCAGATTCCCAAAGCAACTGTTTTACTTGGAGCTCTGTTGTGGCAGGAGACTCCCAGGAGGACAATGGAAATACTTTAAGGATGTCCTCAAAGTATCCATGAAGAGGTCAAACATCCTCACCGACTCATGGGAGTCCCTGGCTTGTGCCCAGCAAAAATTGGGATGGTTCATTTGGGAAGGCACAAAACACATTGAAGCCATCATCGGGAACATGAGGAGGCAAAGTTGAGGCATTACAGAGAGTGCACAACCTCCAAACAACTCATCTACCTGATCCTCTAAGCACCACCTGAACTGCATGTTGCAGATTCTGCACTGAACTTATCAGCCATCTCAGAAACTGCTGAACTGCAATGAAAGTAAGTCATCCTCAATTCCGAAGAACTGCCTAAGAGAAGGGGAAGATTGAGCTGTACCTGATGTGGGTTAGGATACAGGCAGCAGACTTTTAGCTGCGTTAAAGCTTATGGACTTTGGGGGTTAAAAGACTGACCAGGAAAGCTTTGAAAATTTAGAGTTTGGCAGTAGAAAAAGGCATGGATGAGATTTTCGGCAGCAGATGAGATGGCAGGGTGGAAAGTGGTGATGTTACAGAGGTGGAAGTGTAAGTGGTGAGTTTTATGATATAGAGGATTTGTAGTCAAAAGCTCAGCTCAGGGTCAAATAGGATGCCAAGGTCTCAACCTGGGCAATCTGGTTCGGCCTGAAACAGTTTCCAGGAAGGGAGATGCAATCAGTGGCAACAAAATAGAGTTTGTACAGCATCCAAAGACAATAGTTTTGTTTCTAGGAATTGCTCGAAATTGCAATGTTTCGGGATTGGACAAGGAGTCAGACAGAACAAAGCTGGTGGAGGAATGATGAGTGAGATTCTGGCTGTCTTTAGCTTACTTTAGTATATCTGAACAAAGGCGCAGCATTTCAAGGTGAACTATGGGCAGGGGATGGGGGAGAGGTCAAAGGATATGTATTTGGAACATTCCAAATATAATAATGTGGAAGCAGGAAGACAAGCCATTGCAGTAGATTCTTTGGTTATAATTAGATGGGCAAGAGTGAAACTAAGCAAGGCATTCAGCTAGGCAATTGAGGAGAGGCGTTGGATGAGTATGGTGCAGTATTTTGTATTAAAGGTTATAGAGAAACTAAGAGGGAGAAAAGTACACAGTCACAGAGAATGTAATTTGTAACTTTGCTCACAGTCAAGCAGTGTTGTTGCAGAGGCCGAAAACTGCTTGGGAAGGTTGAAATCTGAAGGAGTGAGAAAAATGTACTTTGTTGCAACAACACATTCAAGGACTTTGGAGACTAAAGGGAAAGCGCTGCACTTTAATTCTTGCCCCTCATGAGCCTCCTATTTTACTAGCTCCACCATTGATAATTATGCCTTCAGTTGCCAAGGCCCTAAGCTCTGGAATTCCCTCCATAGACCTCTCCCCTCTCTATCTCTCCCTCCTCTAAGGCACTCTTTAGAATCTACTTTTAACCAAACACTTGGTCACCTTTTATCTCCTTTTTCTCCTAATATCTCCTTTTGTGGCTTGATGTACGACTTTTTTTGATCAATCCTGGGATCTTTTACAGTGTTATTGTTCTTGTTGAGATATTCAGGTAGTTTGCAAGAACATGAAAATCAAAGGCGGATTTTTGAGGAGAGGTGTGATGAAGCCAGTTTTGAAAGGAACTGGGACAGTACCAGAGGGGAGGGGATCATTCACAATATTTTTTTTCTTTATTCTTTCATGGGATATGGGCATCACTGGCGAGGTCAGCATTTGTTTTCCATCCTTAGTTGCCTTTGAACTTAGTCTGATGGGCTTGCTAGGCCATTTCAGAGGGCAGTTAAGAATCAACCACATTGCTATGGGTCTAGAGTCACATGTAGGCCAGCAGATTTCCTTCCCTAAAAGGCATTAGTGAACCAGATGGTTTTTCTTCGACAATCGAGAATGATTTCATGGTCGCCATTACTGAAACCAGCACTCCATTCCAGATTGTTTTTTAATTAATTGAATTGAAATTCCACCAGCTGTCATAGTCAGATTTGAACCCACGTTCCCAGAGTATTAGAACTAGCTTGGAGGCTAGGAGGAAAAATCAGAAACATGTCCACCCTATAATGCTGTGACACATACCTGTCAAGCAATTCTACCACCCCTGATATGGCAATGTTATTTACTATTGCTATCACCTCCAAAATAAATAGAAGGATCTGAAGGATACTAGCTAGGCTAAATATTTTATTTATTTTAAAAGCATTTCTAATTGGTAAATTGAGTGTTAGAACAGAATAAAATCCCTAAGAAAATATAAGTGTAGTTACTGCCTTATTGCTTTGCTGGCACAAAGCTTTGACCATTAGGCATCACAAAATCAGCCTATAACAACATGGGACCTGTAACCTATGCTCCTATCAAACAAGGGCTGCTGGTGAACACATCCTCACTGAATTGGGCCTTCATGGGATCAGAGAGTGGGAGAAGATTAACAAAAAGGAACAACAAGGGCATTTACATTTTTAAAATGTTATTTTAATAGTTTAGCTTACTATAGTTTCAGTCACTGTTATCGTTTTTTTTTTAATTCATTGGATGTGGGCATCACTGTCTAAGGCCAGCATTTATTCCTAACTGCACTTGTTCAGAGGGCATTTTTAAGAGCCATCAACCACATTGCTGTGGGTCTGGAGTTACATGTGGGTCAGACCAGGTAAGGACAGCAGATTTCCTTCCCTAAAGGACATTAGTGAACCAGACTTTTATTGAATTCAAATTTCACTATCTGCCATGGTGGGATTCGAACTCAGGTCCCCAGAGCATTAGCCTGTCTCTCTGGATTACCAATCCAGTGACAGTGATCACTACATCACCACCTCGCCTTTAATGTAGCATGGGAGAGGGGAGCTTCATGAGTGCATGAGCTGAAAATGAAATTCAACTCAGGTTCAGTGAAGACCTGGTATCCCTATCAACAGTTTATCCTAAATATGTATTCTACAATTTTACCTTTTCTCAAATGCTGCTCAGTATAAATGTAATTTATCATTTTCTTGTCCTTTCGGTTCTTCAAACAGACTGTAATTTGGCTCTGACAGAAAAAAAGTTATTCCACCGAAGTGGATTAGCTTGGTCCAGAATTTCAAAATGAAATTATTCCATAAACATTTTTATTTATTTTTTCTTTAAAGCAACAGATTTGAGCAACCCAGATGTCCTGTACCCCTATCACATTGTGAGTTATTCAATATTTGAGTCTGAATAACGCTGAATTAGGCACCACTTAATTTAAACTGTTTTATTCTGGTTTTGAAACACTACAAATGTTCAAGAGACACTAATAGGTCAGGAGGCTCAGAAAATTCTTGTGTGCAAAGTTGCAAGCAAGCTGAGAATATGCCACTGTACTTAAAGTAAATGGAGGAGAGTGCAATGGTGTGTGTGAATGATTTTGCCCCTACAAGCTTAGTACTTAATCTTTGTATAAACTAAAATAACAATATAAAAAGCATACCATGCAAGTTTGAATTGCAACTGCCACTGCATCTTCAGCGTTGAAAGAAATATCTGGAAAAAATATATCAGCATAGATGTTTTCAGACCCCCAATTTTGGCACAAGTTCCCAGACTGTGCAGGGTTGTCTGGGGAGAGGATGCCTTTGTCATTTCCAGTGCTGAGGTCTGTTCAGTTTTATTCAACAGCACCTTTAAAACCTGTGACTTCTACCATCTAGTTAGTTTAGCTTCCTAATATGAAGCAACACATTAGTGGGTAGATTCTCTCTCTCTTGTATATAGTTGTGAATTATACAACATTATATCTATCTTGCTGCACTACTTGAACAACATGTCAAGCCCACTGAATCTGTGAACATCCTGGGCAGAATTGCCCCAGATAAGCACTAAGTGCGGGAGTGGGTGGGTAAAAGGCCTGCCATGCTATCACCTCGCAGCTTCATCAGGCCGGGCACCGTATTTAAAGTCCAGCCACGCTCAGTGTTTCCAGCCCAGGACTGCAGCAAAGAAGATTTGGCCCCGAAAGGCAAGAAGACTGCAATCCTCAAGCGCCTTTTGGATGCCGTGGAGGCCCGCTGTGATGTCCTCTAGCCTCGCTCTGGCCACTACCTGCATTGGATGGCCAAACTCTTCTGTGCAGCATTGGCACTGATCACCACTGCCATCGCCTACCAAGCCAGAGTGGTAATGTTGCTGTCCCTCCTGTGATGTCCTCTACCCCCGCTCTGGCCACAGGAGGGGCAGCAACATTACCACTCTGGCTTGGTAGGCCGTGGCAGTGGTGATCTTTGCTAATGCTGCATAGAAGAGTTTGGCCATCAAATGCAGATAGAGGATGAATGATCTCATCCATGCAGCCAGGGTAAGGCAAACATTTTATCACTCTAAACTCACACACTCAAGCCCAACACACATTCACTGGCATCTCAATCACTGCCAGCTCAAGGGCATCACCACCCATTCTCACACACACCCTCCCATCTCTATCTGGCCTCATCTCCTCTGGAGACTGCCTCCTCAGCCCTCACCACAGATCAACATGGGCCCCCACACACACCCCGGGGTACTCCCCTTCCCCAGCACAGTCCTCATCCTGCAGCTTCTTCCATTGCCTGAGGCCACTCTCTCTCCCCCACCCCCACCCCCTTACAAGCAAGCCCTAGCTCTGTAGCCGTTGAAAATTTATATAGCTGACCTGGTAGGTCAGAGACTTACCGTGAGGTCCCCTAAAAGTGATATGGTGCCGTCTGTGAGGCCTGGTGCTGATGACTGCAAGTGCTGACCGAATTAAAGTAGGCAAACAAACCATGAAGTCCCAAGCGAAGTGCAGCCCACCAGGTGCAAATTGCTTATGCGGTTATCCTGGGGTGTGTGTGGGGGCACATATTGATCTGTGCAAGTGGCCTCAAGATGGTGAGTTCTTCAATGTGGGTGGATGATCCAGCGGGGAGGGATGAGTCCGGTGGGCTGGCCTATTACAATGAGGCTCCTGACATCCAATGACAGGGAATGTAGCCCACCATCGACGATCGCAAACTGGTTTCATGCCATCGTAAAACCGATCACACCATATTTTTGCACATGCCCAACGCCAGCAGGCACAGAAAATCCCAGCCCCAATGTATGATTTCAGATGCTCGGTTAAATACACTCTTTCAACATAATGGCTGATGGTAGCTGACCAAGAAGGAAGTGGAAAACCCAAAATATCCCAAGATCCCAAGGGTCTACAGTGTGGGATCACTGATCTACTTTCCCTCACTTAGATTACTATCATTTAAGTACTCCCAGGTAACCACAATTCTTTATTCTTGATCCCATGGGATGGATTTGACATGGGGTGTGTATTGCTCACTCCCAATGTTGCAAGGGTCAGCCGGCACCCGACACACCTTAAGAAAAAAGCCAGGCCCGCAGCCATAGCACACAGCCAGTAGGCGAAACAGGCAGAGCGTGGGTCTTCAACCCATCAGTGGGAGGAAGTCCTGCCTTCGAGACCTGCCAGCCAATTGGATTGGCTGGCAGCTCTGGCAGTCCCAGAAGCACCAGAACTCGGCAGTGGGTGCTGCTGGGACTGCAAGTAGATGCAGGAAGAACTTTGATGCATCCTGGAATCGGGTTAGTCCTTTGCTTGTAGGGTGAGGGGAGATTGGGCAGCGTGGGGGTGAGTAAGGAGCGGGTTTTGGAGGCCAGGTATGCCCAGGGTGGGTGGAGGGGTCCAAAGTCCAGGGGTTGGGCCCAAGGTCCAGGAGGGGGGTTGGGGAGGTCTGAGGTCTGGGGGTTTGGGGCCGAGGTGTGGGGATGGGGCCGAGGTCTGGGACAGTGGGGGATGATAGGGATTTGGAGGTTGAGGGGGGCTGGGATGCAGGTCTGGGGGTGGGGGCACAGGGAGTCTGAGGTGTTGGGAGGGTGGGAATCCAAGGTCAGGGGGTGGGGGTGGGGGGGTTTGTCCGAGGGCCTAGGGTGGGTGGTATTGGTGGGGGGGTGGGGTTATCAGGAGGGTGGATGATCGGAGGTCAGGGGGTGGGAGATTGGAGGCTGGGGGTTGTGGGAGGTGGGGGTGGGGGTGTGGGTTGGGTAGGTCAGGGGTGGGGAGAGTCCCTTGGGGGGGTGGTGGTGGTGTTGACCTGTGTGGGAGCGTTGGCGTGTGGGGGAGTCCCGTGGGGTCGGTCTAGGTCTTTACAATAGTTATCCAGAAGCTAGGAGAGGTTTTAAATCTTCCAACGTTTTCTGAGTAACTATTGATGGTCCCTGGAGGAACCATCCAAAGTTTGTGATTTAAACCGTGTATTCGGATGGTTCCCAGTGCAGCACAATTGTCCAGAGGTACTGTACACTTCTGGGAAATTGCTTGCAACCCTTACCTGGAAACTTCCCAGAAGGAATCCCCAGCGCATCTTTGAGGTACCCCCCAAATCTGATGCTGGGGAGCTCGGAAGTTATGGCCCATTATATTTAGTCTGGTCCTTGCCTCATTCCCCAGCATCAGATTCAGCAATGCCTCCCTTCTAGTTGGATCAAAAACAAATTGGTCAAGGGAGGTCTCCTGAATCATTTTCAGAAATCCTTCACCATCCTTTTCTTTTACTCTAACATGGTCACAATTGATGTTTGTGTATTTAAAGTCCCCCAATATCACCTCTCGATAGTTCTTGCACATCTCTGTGATTTCCTCCTCTTTTCCTCTATCACTCTTAGGGGCCTATAGAATACCCTCAGTAGTGTGCTATACCTTCTTTGCTACTCAACTCGAACCAAACTGCATCTTTACATCATCAAGGAAGTCCCCCCCTTTCCAACACTACAATGTCTTCCCTAATCAGTACTGCTTCCTCAGGTTCCTTTTCTCCTCTCTATATTTTCCGAAGACTTTATAATATCCTTGTATGTTAAGCACCCAGTCCTTACCATTTTTAAGCCATGTTTCTGCTCTTGCATCATTTCATATTCTGACATAACTATTTGTGTGCTTGTAGCTCAACAGCTTCTTTCACCACACTTTGTGAGTTTACGTACATGCATTCTAAACCTGTATTTGTATTCCTCCTAATCCTAACAGGCACAGAACTGAACCAAAACCTAACCTCGAACTCGGGGACACAGTTGCAGCATAAGGGGACACTCATTTAAAACCGAGATGCAAAAGAATTTCTTCTCTCAGAGGGTAGTGAATGACTGGAATTGTCTACCCGAGAGTTGCGGAGGCTAGATCACTGAAATTATTTTAAAAGGAGGTATATAGATTTTTGAAATATCGGTGAGTTGAGGAACTGGCACGAAAGAGTTGAGGCCTGGGGCAGATCAGCCATGATCTTATTGAATGGTGGGGTAGTCTTGAGGGGCAGAATGGCTGACTCCTCTTATTTTTTATGTTCTTATATAAGAATAAAATGTCCCTTGATTAATTGATTGTGCAATTAGGTTAAGCAACCACATGACCAATTGCCAAAGTAACTTGTCAGCATGCTCTAAAGGCCAATTCCTCATTATATTACTCTTCCATCAGCCTTGTTGTCAACTGCTCAAGCAGAAATTACTTAAAGTTAGAGTTGGATAACCAAAATAAATTAATATTAATTGGAATTCTTTACAATAACTTTCTAAAATCCATTGCTTTTACAAATCCCTTTGTAATTATGTAAATTGCTGTACTTGGCTTGGGTTGTAACTGCATGGCCTGAATTTTCAGCTCGGCAGGCTGGCACGATCAGCGGGCCTGGGATCGGCTGGGAAACGGACCGCCAACCACCATCGGCCCCCGACCGCGATTTCACGCTGGCTAGCTAATTAATGGCCAGTCTGAAAAGCTCAGCGCTGCCAGGGTGGGGGTGGGAAGAGGCGATGACGTCTACGTGGGTGCAGACCAGCACTGACAGAAAGCTCCCTGAAGGCAGAGAGCTGCCTCAGGAAAGCTGAAGACCTGAAACAGCAAAAATAAAGGTTTCAAAAGCTGAAAAAAGTGTCCATGCATCATAATCAGTCACCTGAAAATTTAGCCAATGAAAATGCTGTCCACAGAGTTTTATTTATATTTCATTTCATCACGCAAATCTCATCCCATCCATGGATGAGGTTTGATGAGAAATGCAAAGGCTGCCTGGCCAATTCGCTCATCCCCCAACTGTAAGATTGGACGAGTTATATAAAATGATAGACAATTACGCCGTTAATGGGCTTAATTGCCCTCTTAATTGTTGGTGGGTGGGCTTCCGACATTTGTGCGCACCCGCCAACCGAAATATCGCGTGAACGCAGGATGACGTCAGAACACTTGCCCAACGTCATCTCGTGCGATTTCACACCCGATCGGGGCAGGCACATGCCTGCCCGATCAGCATAAAATTCAGACTCATGTTTTCTATACTCCCTCTTTAAAGGATTTAAAGGGAGACTTCAACTATAGAAATTACTAATTAAAAAGTAAGCAAAGCATTTTGATTTTAATGCCTGTACATTATTTTATGGCGATGGATGTGAGATGTTGAGGTTTCTTGCACTCAGACCTTTCTCACTTGAGCATTTTCCTATTTACAAAATGAATGATAGTTGCTGGGTTATATCATTTATATCTAGATGTAAATTGGCCGAGATTAAAACTTACATTTCAGGTATAAATGAAAGTTCATTTTTGTAATTTGCACTTGCTAATTTACATGCTCTCCTTGTGACTAGTAAAATAGGACTAAAATTAGCATAAAATTTGCCACAGCTTGCTTAGCAACACAATATGACTTACTTTGACACCCTCAAATAGCAGCAGTGGATTGTTTAATCAGATAGTGATGATTCATGCAAAAGATTTCTAGCTCAACAGATAGCACCATCTACAGTCGAGTACCTCATGATGCTTGATCCAGCAATTGCTTTTATAGTGACTGCTGGGCAAAAAATGAATGGAGGAACATTATTGTACTTGAATGTGCTGGGGCATGCGATACCAAGTGAAAATGTCCATCTGTTTCAATTCTGCTCTTTATTTGTTAATCTATTCATTATAAAAACGTCAAATGTTTTGCTGCATAAAAGATTGTGCTGTCCATCACCTTACATTTAAGCATTGCTGAGCATTTTGACATTGTCTTGGTGAGGACGAGGTCTAATTCTAATACAACATTTTCCTGCAAATAGGCCTTTTCTGGGGTGAAAAGTTTAGTATCATCCACCCTTATGTATTGTGCCAACAGTGCTAGATGTGCATTGCAATGGAATATGGAGATCAGCCGTTCTTCTAAGTGTTGGGAAGTAAATCATTATTATGTACTTCCAAACTTCAATACAGGCTTTTAAATAATTGAGTCATAAAGTCATTAACGCTGGTTCAGGTCCATGGATAAAACACTTAATGTGTAATAAACGAGGCATGGTCCCTCAGACTATACAAACCTGTTTATTGAAAGAAAGGGTGGTGGCATTGAGGGACTGGTCTGAAAATTCATTCTTCAGTGCTAACCTGTTGATGAATCCCATGTGTCAATAAGAGTTTTCATTTGTCTTTGATAGAATTGGAGTCTTTTTTGGTCTCTTTGTGTTAGTCAGAAAAATACTCTGTGGGGCATAGATAGTGTAGATAGGAAGGAATTTTTTCCCCTTGGTGGAGGGATAAATAATCAGGGGGCGTAGGTTTAAGGTAAGGGGCAGGAGGTTTAGAGGGGATGTGAGCAAGAAGTTTTTCGCCCAGAGGGTGGTGGGAATCTGGAATTCACTGCCTGAAAGGGTGGTAGAGGCAGAAACCCTCATAACACTTAAGAAGTATTTGGATGTGCACTTGCGATGCCATGGCATACAAGGCTTTGGGCCTAGTGCTGGAAAATGGGATCAGAATAGTTAGGTACTTTTTTGACTCAATGGGCTGAAGGGCCTTTTTCTGTGCTGTAGACCTCTGTGGCTCTATGACTTTAACTTCCTCCATTATTCTCCCGGAAGGGCATTTTCCGAGCAGGTGTAAGGTTCCAGTACAAGAATCAATACCTGCATCCCAAGGAAAGAAGGTGATCTACCTGACTACAACGTTCATGAGGATGTGATTGTGTAAGCTCTAAAGAGAGTATTACAGAAATGTGGTTGCAAAGTGACCAAGGCTGGGAACTGATTATTCAAGGATATATGACATTTCGGAAGGACAGGAGGGGAAAAAAAAGGATGTGAGGTAAATCTGTTAATAAAGGATGAGATCAGTACAGTAGTGAGAAATGATATTGGTTCAGAAGATCAATTTGTAGAATTAGCCTAGGTGGAGATAAGAAATAGCAAAGGTTTAACCAGGGATAGTCAGCATGGCTTTGTCAGAGGGAGCTCATGCCTAACAAATTTGATTGAATTTTTTGAGGAGGTGACCAGGTGTGTAGATGAGGGTAGTACAGTTGATGTAGTTTATCTGGATTTCAGCAAAGCCTTTGACAAGGTCCCACATGGAAGACTTATAAAGAAGGCAAATGCACATGGGATACAGGGTAGTTTTATAAGGTGGATTCAAAATTGGCTTAGTTGTAGGAGGCAGAGGGTGATGACAGAAGGATGCTTTAGTGACTGGAAGCCAGTGTCCAGTGGCGTACCACAGGGATCTGTGCTGGGTCCCCTATTATTCATCATTTAAATAAACGACATAGATGACTATGTGGGGGGTAGGATTAGTAAATTTGCGGATGACACAAAGATTGGCCAGTGGTTAACAGTGAGCTTGAGTGTCTTGGGCTACAGGAAGATATAGACGAGATGGTCAAATGGGCAGATAAGTAGCAGATGGAATTTAACCCTGAAAAGTGTGAGGTGAGACACTTTGGAAGGAGTAATTTGACAAGGAAGTATTCAATGAACGGCATGGCACTAGGAGGTTCTGAGGAACAAAGGGACCTTGGCGTGTGTGTCCATAGATCTCTGAAGGCGGGGGGGGGCATGTTAGTGGTGTGATGAAAAAGGCATATGGGACACTTGCCTTTATTAATCGAGGCATAGATTACAAAAGTAGGGAGGTCATGTTGAAGTTGTATAGAACCTTGGTGAGGCCATAGCTGGAGTACTGTGTGCAGTTCTGGTCACCACATTATAGGAAGGATGTGATTGCACTGGAGGGGATGCAGAGGAGATTCACCAGGATGTTGCCTGGGATGAAACATTTAAGTTATGAAGAGAGGTTGGATAACCTCTTGGATTGTTTTTGTTGGAGCAGAGAAGACTGAGGGGCAACCTGATCGAGGTGTACAAGGTTGTGAGGGGCATGGGCAGGGTGGATAGGGAGCAGCTGTCCCCCTTATTTGAAGGGTCTGTCATGAGAGGACACAATTTCTAGGTGAGGGGCAGGAGGTTTAGGGGGGATGTGAGGAAAAGCTTTTTTACCCAGAGGGTGGTGACGGTGATGCGCTTCCTGGGAGGGTGGTGGAGGTGGCTTGCCTCACATCCTTTAAAAAGTACCTGGATGAGCACTTGGCATGTCATAACATTCAAGGCTATGGGCCAAGTGCTGGTAAATGGAATTAGGTAGGTAGGTCAGGTGTTTCTCACGTGTCGGTGCAGACTCGATGGGCCGAAGGGCCTCTTCTGCACTCTGTGATTCTGTGATTCTGTGAAGTAAAGAAATCACTTGTGGGAGTAGTTATAGGTCCCCTGACAGTAGCTGCACAGTAGGACAGAGTATACATCAAAAAATAATGGGGGCTTGCAAGAAAAGTACTTAAACAATCATGGGTGACTTAATATTCATATTGTTTGGACAAATCAAATTGACAAAGGTAACCTGGAGGTTATATAGGGTATGTTCAGGACAGTTTCTTGGAACAATATCTTCTAGAACATAAAAGGTAACAGACTATTTTTAACCTAGTAATGCGTAATGGGACAGGATTAATTAAAGACATCATAGTAAAGGATCCTCTAGGCAAGAGCGATCATAACATGATGGAATTTCACATTCAGTGCAAGAGTGAAAAATATGGGCCCATAACTTGTATAATAAACTTAAATAAAGACAATTGCAGGAATATGAAGCCAAAGTTGGCTAAAGTGGACTGAATAAATAGGTTAAAATGTAAGACAGTAGAGAAGCAGTGGCAGACATTTAAGGAGATTGTTCACAACTGTCAACAAAGATATATTCCATTGAGGAAGAAAGTCTCTACCAGAAGGAGGCACATCTCTGGCTAACTAGGGAAGTTAAAGGTGGTATCAAATTGAAAGGAAAGAAAATGTGTACACTGCTGCAAAGATTAGTAAGCCAGGCTATTGGGAAAGTTTTAGAAAGCTGCAAAGGATGATCAAAAAAAAAGAGAGAGAGAAACTGGAGTATGAGAGAAAACTAGCAAGAAATATAAAAAGACAGTAAAGGCTTCTACTATTATATATAAAGGAAAAAAGTAGCTAAAGTGAGCATTGGCTTCAGAGAGGGTGAGACTGGGGAATAATGGGAATGAGGAAACGTCAGAAGCTTTGAACATGAATTTTGTATCCTTCATCACAGTAAAGACACAAAAAAGCATCCGAAGAATAGCCTCACTATCAATAGAGAAAAAGTAATGGGACTTATGGTTGATAAGTCCCCTAGATCCAATGACCTGCAATCCTGAAGGAAGTGGCTGCAGAGATAGTGGATGCATTGGTTATTTATAATCTTTCAAAATTCCCTAGATGCTGGAAAGGCTCCAGTGGATTGGAAAACTTCAAATGTAACACCTCTGTTCAAGAAAGGAGGGAGACAGAAAGTAGAAAACTATACATCAGTTAAGCCTAATGTCTGTCATTGCGAAAATGCTAGAATCTATTATTAAAGAGGTTGTAGCTGAACATTTAGAAAATCATAATGCAGTCAAGAAGAGTCAACATGGTTTTGTGAAAGGGAAATTGTGTTTATTAGAGTTCTTTGAGGATGTAACAAGCAGGGTGGATAAAGGGGGACCAGTATGTGTAGTGTATTTGGATTACCAAATGGCATTTAATAAGGTGCCATCTAAAAGGTTACTGCACAAAATGTAAGAGCTCATGGTGTTGAGGGTCACGTATTAGCTTGGACAGAAGACTAGCTAACTAACAGGAAAAAGAGTTGGGATAAATGGGTCATTTTCAGGGTGGCATACTGGACCTAGTGGAGTACCACGGGGTCAGTTCTAGATCATGAACTATTTACGATCTATACTAATGACTTGGATGAACAGACCAATTGTATTGTAGCCAAATTTGCTGACAACAGGAAGACAGGTAGGAAAGCAAGTTGTGAGGAGGATACAAAGAGTCTGCAAAGTGAGGGGAAAAATAGCAGGTGCAGCATGTAGGGAAATGTGAGGTTGTCCACTTTGACAGGAAGAATAAAAAAGCAGAGTATTATTTAAATGGAGAGAGGCTGCAGAATACAGAGGGTCCTGGGTGTCCTTGTACATGAATCACAAAAAGTTGGCGTGCAGGTACAGCAAGCAATTAGGAAGGCAAACTGAATGTTGGCCTTTATTGTAAGGGGGATGGACTATAAAAGTAAGGAAGCCATGCTACAACGATACAAGCCTTTGATGAGACCACAATGGTGAGTATTGTGTACAGTTTTGGTCACCTTACTTAAAGAGTATATTTGCATTGGAAGCAATTCAGAGAAGGTTCACTAGGCTGATTCCTGGGATCCTGGGTTTGTCATATGAGGGAAGGTTGGGCCTTTACACATCGGAGTTTAGAAGAATGAGAGGTGATTTTCTTGAAACATAAAAGATTCTGAGAGGATGTTTCCTTCATGGGTGAATCTAGAACGAGGGAGCACAGTTTAAAAAATAAAGGGTTTTCCATTTAAAACAGATGAGGAGAATTCTGTTGAAGGGTCATTCAGACTCGAAACGTTAACTGTGTCCCTCTCCGCAGATGCTGCCAGACCTGCTGAGTTTTTCCAGGTATTTTTGTTTTTGTTTTGGATTTCCAGCATCCGCAGTTTTTTGCTTTTATATTAGATGAGGAGGATTGTTGTATTTCTCAGTTGGAATGTGGAGTCCTCTTCCCCAGAGAGCAATGGAGGCTGGGTCATTGAATATATTCAAGGCTGAGTTAGACAGATTTGGATTGACCAGGCGGTCAAGGGTTCTGAGGAGCAGGCAGGAAAGTGGAGTTAAGGTCACAATCAAATCAGCCATGACCTTAGTGAATGGCAGAGCAGGCTCAATGGCCTACGCCCACTCTTATTTCTTGTTATATTCTTACAGACATTGTCAATTACAAGGTATTTGAAAAACTGGCTATTCAAAGTTGTTAAATTGCCAGCTATCTAAGAAATTATTCTTAAGTAATGTCACCAATTTATTATCTCAAACTCTGGTTACCACTAAAATTAATACTCAGCACCCTTGAGTGTTGATTAACAGTGTTATACTGAATTGCATGTCTAACCTTTGCTACACGTTTTCCTAAGTAATTCTATTCATCAGTGATTTAACCTTTAAGTTGTGATTTATAATCAATAAATATTGTTTTATAAAGGCAAAATACTGTGGATGCTGGAAATCTGAAACAAAAACAACAATTGCTGGAAAAACTCAGCAGGTCTGATAGCATCTGTGGAGAGAAAGACAGAGTTAACATTTTGAGTCCGTATGACTCTTCTTCAGAGCTAGAACAAAATGTTGTTTTATGTCTGTCTTTGTTCTTGTTGGTTTGGCAAGAAGACATTAATTCACTCACTTGGTAGCTTGAAGGCAACTTACTCAAGGGTCAGTAAATTAATTTCATTTTGATCCTAAATAGTTAGTGTAAGATGATTCAGCGAGCTGATTCGGACATCATTCATTCCTAGAGCTAGGGTGGGTTATAAAGCCCCAGACGGTTCCTTAAGTTGAAAGAGGGAATTAAATATTCCTCAGCATTTATTTGTCAAGATGATAAAGCTCAACTTGTTTCCAAAATTAGTTCAGAAATACATGAGGTTTTCCAATTCTTCGATTGCTTGATATCCTGCTCTGTGTTGTTTCCATAACAAAGTCTCTTTTTACATAAAAGCAAAAAACTGCGGATGCTGGAAATCCAAAACAAAAACAAAAATAAAAATACCTGGAAAAACTCAGCAGGTCTGACAGCATCTGCGGAGAGGAACACAGTTAACGTTTCGAGTCCGTATGACTCTTCAACAAAACTAAGGAAAAATAGAAGAGAGGTGAAATATTATTTCATTTTTATTTTTGTTTTTGTCTCTTTTTACATACACAGGTTATTAGCTTTACTACCAAGAATATAACCTAGATAGAGTAGAGTGAGAGGTGGGGTTAGGTACAAGTGCTCCACTAGATGCCAGCTTGGTATGTTTTTTATTCTTTCGAGGGTGATGGGCTTCGCTGGTAACTTCTTTTAGAGTTAAAACAATTAACTAAATTAACAATAACAAGGGATAAATCAAGCACAGCCCCTAATTCAGGTCAGCTGTAAAACCGAGGACAAAGTTTAAAGGAAACTTACAAACATTAAACCAAAATGTGATTAAAGGGGTCAACAAAACACCCCAGTCCCCGCGGCGCCCACCGGGCATGGAAGGCCTCGATGGTGCCGGCAGACACCGCGTGTTCCCTTTCCAGGGACACCCGGCCGCGAACGTAGCCGCGGAAGAGGGACAAACAATCGGGCGGGGCTCCCCCCTCGATCGCCCGCTGCCTGGACTTGTTAATGGCCAACCAGGCCAGGCCCAGGAGCAGGTTCACGAGGAGGTCCTCCTCCTTCCCGACCCCCTTCCGCACCGGGTGTCCGTAGATCAGGAGCGTGGGACTGAAGTGCAAACAAAACAGCAACAGAAGGTTTTTTAAATAACTAAAAAGGGAGTGCAGCCTATCACACCCTATATAAACGTGGTCCACGGACTCCACAAGACCACAAAAAGAGGTAACTCTTTCGAGTACATTCACAGTTCTTGGTTTCCGGGAGTGGGACATGAACCCACAACCCTCTGATTCAAAGGCGAGGGTAACAAAAAGAGGTAAGGTGAACATTTGTTACCTAACCCTAACTGTCCTTGAACTGAGTGGCCTACTAGACCAAAACGCCTATCTCCACTTGCTATGATGTGTGGCTCAAGCCCATAGAGCTTCCTGATTCAGAGGTGGGAATTCCAACTCACTCACATATATTTAATTAAAGAAAGAAGGAAAGAAAGAATGAAAATGTCACATTGGGGATATAATTAACTGGAAATTAACTTTTGTTAATTTTACTTCTCAGAAAAAAAGTTTTCCAGATAATTTTTCCCTGATGCTTCAATAAGTACTGCTAAAACATTCAACTGGGCTTACAAGTTTTCAGTATTAAAAAAAAATATTATAAGATGCTCTGCAGTTTTTGAAAATATTTTTAGAATTTAAGTTTACAGCACCTAATATGGAAAAGCTTTTAAAAACTAGAATGATTGCAGCCCAGAAAGGAATTTAAAGTTTTTGACCCTTGACCTCAGAAAGAATGTGTAATACAGTCTGAAAGTTTAACCTCTGTGAGGTACAAAAAGTACAAAAGTAATAACTTTAGCGTTAATTAATGAAAATCTTAAATTGTGGGTTTATGCAAGTCTGCCTTCAGAGCCCATGGACCCTTGCTGCCCTCTGGTGGATTTTAAATTTAATGCAACTAGTGGGAATACGTTAAAACTAAAACTGACATTTGGCTTTTATTCTTTTATACATTAATCGACTGAAATTATATTAATGAAGTGGAAGATTTTTATTTTTGAAGATTGTAGATTGATATTTTTGCACTTTGGAAGCTGTCATTGGTAGAGACGCAACACTCTTCATTTCCACAACCGCTGCAATAGTCAGTTATAGCAGGCTAGGGACAATAGCTCCCTTTACTCTGTCCCAAGCATTTGTCATGATACCAATCTCCAAAGATGCAGTACATCTGTGAAACAGTTTTCTATTTCCCATAAAATGGTATCCTTATAGTTCCTTTGCAACTTTGATTATATTGATAATGTTGATTACCACACACGCGCACACACGTATGCACGCACACGCACAAACAAATACGACAATGGGAATATATTTTGCAACATAGCCAAAAATACAAGAGACAGGAGCAGGAGTAGATCACATGGCCCTGCAAGCCTGCTCCATCATTCAATAGGATCATGGCTAATCTTGGGCTTTAACTCCATTTTCCTGCTCGTTCCCCATATCCCTTAATTCCCTGATGGATCAAAAATCTGTCTATCCCAGCCTTAAATGTATTCAGTGATGGAGCATCCACAACCCTCTGGGGTAGAGAATTCAAAAGATTCACAACCCTTTGAGTGAAGTAATTTCTCCTCATCTCAGTCCTAAATGATCGGCCCCTTATCCTGAGACCGTTCTCCCATGATTTAGATTCCCCGACCAGTGGAAACAAATCTCTCAGCATCTACTCTACCAAGCCCCTTCAGAATTTTGTAGGTTTCAATGAGATTGCATCTCACTCTTCTAAACTCTGGAGAATATAAGCCCAATTTACTTAGCCTATCATCATAGGACCACCCCCTCTCCCCAGGGACCAATCTAGTGAACCTTCACTTTCAGTGCAAGTATATCGTTTCTTAAATGTGGAGACCGAAGCTGCACACAGTATTCCAGGTGTGGTCTCACCAAGACCCTGTACAATTGCAGCAAGACTCCAGTCCAAGCAACATGGCGTAGAGGGTAACATATTAGCATGGATAGAAGATTGGTTAGCTACCAGGAAGCAGAGAGTAAGGATAAATAGGTCATTTTTGAGTTGGCAAGATGTAACAAGTGGAGTGCCACAGGGAGCAGTGCTGGGGCCTCAACTATTTACAACTTATATCAATGACTTGGATGAAGGAACCAAGTGTATGGTTGCTAAATTTGTTGATGACACAGAGCTAGGTCGGAAAGTAAATTGTGAAGAGGACAGTAAGGTTCTGCAAAGTGACCTGGATAGGTGGCAGATGGAGCATAATGTGGGAAAATATAAACGTGTCTACTTTGGCAGTAAGAATAGAAAAGCGGCATATTATTTAAATGGAGAGAGATTGCAGAATTCTGAGGTACAGAGGGATCTGGGTGCCCTGGTAAATGAATCAGGGAAAGTTAGTATGCAGGTACAGCAAGTGATTAGGGAGGCAAATGGAATATTGTTGTATATTGCAAGGGGAATGGAAGGTAAAAATAGCGCTGTTTTGCTACATTTGTACATGGTGTTGGTGAGACCACATCTAGAGTACTGTGTACAGTTTTGGTCTCCTTATGTAAGAAAGGATATAAATGCATTTGAAGCAGTTCAGAGAAGGTTCACGTGACTGATAACTGGGATGGTGGGGTTATCTTACGAGGAAAGGTTGGACAGGCTGGGCCTGTTTCCATTGGAGTTTAGAAGATTGAAAGGCGATCTTATTGAAACATATAAGATCTTGTGGGGACTTGACAGAAAACTAGAATTGGGGGACACTGTTTAAAACTAAGGCAACTCCCATTTAAGATGGAGATGAGAAGAATGTTTTTCTCTCACAGGATTGTGAATCTGTGAAACTCTCCTCCCCAGAGAGCGGTGGAGGCAGGATTTGTAAGTATTTTTAAGGCAGAGGTAGATAGACTAATGACTAACAACAGAGTCAAAGGTTATTGGAACGTGGAGTTGAGGCCACAGTCAGATCAGCCATGATCTTATTGAATGGCAGCGCAGGTTTGAGGGGCCGAATGACCTACTCCTACTCCTAATTTGTATGTTCATATTATGGAGACATGGTTACAAGGTGACCAAGTCTGGTCACTAAATATTCCGGGGTACACAACATTTCAAAAAGACAGTCAGACTGGAAGAGGAGGAAGGGTAGCTCTGTTAGTAAAGGAGGACCTGAGAACATTAGTGACAAAGGATCTTGGCTCAGAAGAGCAGGAAGCAATTCGGGTGGCAATTAAAGTAGCAAGAGTCAGGAAATGCTGGTGGGAGTAGTTTATAGCCCTCTAACAGTAGTTATACCATTGGACATAGCATTAAACTAGAAATTATCGGAGCATATAGCGAAGTCATGTAATAATTGTTGGTGAGTCTAATCTTCATATAGACTGGGCCAATCAAATTGGCAAGATGAGTTTGTAAAATGCGTTTGTGACAATTCCCTATCTCAGTGAAAACGGAGGTTAAAAAAAGCCAGTGTCATTGCACCAACTCTCTTCTCCATTTTCCTCATTACAATATTGCACCTCACCTGCATAAATTACCCAGAGGCATGGAGATCTACAAAACAGGTGGGAAGCTGTTCAACTTATACCACCTTCAATCCAAACCCAAAATCACTCTAACCTCAATCATTGAGCTCCAGTATGTAAATGGCGTTTGTTTGTGCATTCACTCAGAAATGAGCTTAAAGTCATTGTTGATTCCTTCTACATAGCATATGAGAAAATGGACCTTGTGCCTAGCACCCAGAAAGCTAAGGTCCTCTTCCAACCAGCTCCCACAGCAGAAGTCTGTGCTTGCCAAAATAAATTGACTACATCCTAGTCTGGCAGTGCCTCGATTTTAAAATATTCATCTTGGTTTTTGAATATTCCATAGCCTGGCCCCTATCCATCTCTGTAACAGCCCGACAATCTTGACAGTGTCAAAGGCTTTCGAGAAATCTAAAAAGGCCAAGTGCGGCAGTTGGTGCTGCTCCTTGAACTTTTTTGAATTTGCCATGAGTTTAGATCATGTCTATGTTGCCTCTTGATGGGTGAAAAGCACACTGTGACTCTAAAAGGAATTCCTTGGCCACTGGTGTGTGAAGAGGATCCTTGCAATGACCTTCTCTGTGACAGACAACAGGGAGACTCTTCTGTAGTTACTGCAATTCGATTTGTCTCCCTTCTTGAATATACTGATGATCACAGCTTCTCTGGGATTCCCCAGTGGACAGGCCTTTATTTCAAGATACAAGAATAAAGAAGACTTGCTACAATTTTACAGGGTTTTGGTGAGACCACCATGTGCAGTTTTGGTCTCCATATTTACGGAAGGATATACTTGCATTGGAGGCAGTAATGCAAAGGTTCACTAGATTGGTCGCTTGGGTGAGAGGGTTGTCCTAATGAGAGGCTGAATAAACTGGGTCTGTATTCCCTGGAATTTAGAAGAGTGAGAGATGATTTCATGGAAAAATACAAGGCCCTGAAGGGGCTTGACAGGGTTGATACTGAGACAATGGGCGGAATCAGCCCAGATTTGCATTGAGTGCAGTAGCGGGCATGAAAAAAAGCTGTTTTACCTGCCGGCCGCAATGGCGGGATTTTGTGCCTTAACGTCTCCTTCCCACCTCATAAATTTTGCAGTCACGGGAAACAGGCTGGACTGCTGGCCCGCCAGGCCATTGCCTTGCTGCTTCCTCACGCCGGGCTCCATATTTAAATTGCAGCTGCCCACAATGCTTGCAGTCCAGGACTGCTCTGTTGAAAACATGGCCCCAAAAGCCAGGAAGATTACAGCCCCCTGATTCAGTGATGCAACCCTAGGACACCTTCTGAACACTGCAAAGTCCTCTACCCACCCCCCACCCCACTCTGGTTTGGGAGGTTGTGGTCAATGCCAATGCTGCACACAAGAGGTCAGCTGTCCAGTGCAGAAAACGGATGAATGATCTCATCTGTGATGCAAGGGTAAGGTAACCATCTCATCAATCTCCACTCAACCATTCACAAGCCAATCACACATTCACTGGCATCTCACTCACTGCCAGCTCAAGGGACATCACCACTCACTCTCTCACACAAACCCCCTCACACCTCCATCTGGCCTCATCCCCTCTGGAGACTGCCTCCTCATCTGGTCCATGGCCCCACTCAGCACACACACATGCCTAGTATCCTTTTCACTTGGCCTGGCATGCGCCCTGCTCACACTCTCTCCATCTGTCTTTATGCAGGACAAGATCGCACATAATCACCGGGAGAGGTCCCAGATGGTGGTGTGGAGCGCCGGACATCAAGGTCCACACTTAGTTCAAGAGTCAAGCATTGGAGCTGGCCGGAGAGGACGTGACTGTTCCTGCGGCGATGGTGACATCGGAGGCGAGCACCCACGTTAGGATCCTGCACCACATGGTCCCTCTCTCAACGCTAGCCTGAGTCCACTGTTCTATGTTCAAGCACTAATAATCTCCACTTTCTTTCCTGAGCACAATTGACATGTTGCCCTCAGACAACCTTGATCCCGACCCCAATGCCAAGAGCACTTTGGATGAGGACTCTGAGGGCAGCACCATTGAAGACTTGTCACGGCCTTCAGCCACACCCTCCACCAGTGCACCGATACACACCTCAGTGGAACCTAGATGTAAAGTCTCAGGATCATAATCTGGTGAGCACACCACACAATCTGTTCCACAGCAGGCGCAGGCAGGGACATTCGAGATTGCCGGCACTCAGACGACTGCTGGAGGCAAGGAGTCTGCTGAGTCCGAGTCAGATGGAGCCTCGGTCCTCAATCAGTTGTTGGAGCTGCAGTGACAATCACGGGGACAGCAGGAAGGGATGTCTGATGCACTCAGATTGCAAGGCATGATGGAGGAGTCTGTCTGGCTTCTGCCCGAGGTGATAGCGCCAGCATGCTGCGCATCGAGGTCAACGCTGGCGGGATGGTGGCCGCCATGGAGACCTTGGTCCAAGACATCGGTCCTGAACTGTTACATGGGCTGAACTCCATTACTGACAGCATAGTTGGCCTCCAACAGTGTCAACACGAGAAGGGTGTGGGGCAGTTTGATCTCATTCCAGCTTCCCCTTCTCCTCAAGGAGTCAGTCAGGGGATATTGGGCACCAATAGGGAGGAGGATAAGCAGCTCGACACCCCGGGGCCTTCTGCCCAGGTGACTCTGGGAATGTCTGGCTGATCCAAATGCCCTCTTCCTGTGGCCCCCGTAGTTCCACAGGCTAAGGAGTATTCACCTGGTCTACAGCAGGACACCCAAAGCAGGCTGGGGCCCTCCAGGTGTCAGCCCTGCTGAGGACGCCTGCCAAGGTCATCACAGACAGGACGTAGCAGTCAGCAGGCTGCCTCCACCTCCACTGTGGATGTCGGGGGAGCACCAAGACGTAGCGGCAGGGTTAGGAAGGTTAAGAAGATTTGTGCACAGCCTGGGCACGGTATTAATCACTTTTACAATAGTACATAAACTCCCAAGAATGTCTCCTTGCCTTTGGCCCCTTGTTATGATCAGCAGTATTCGTGTCACTCAGATGCGAAACCTTGGTTCCTGTACAACATAAAGGCAGGTGTCTCAGTCCAGGGCCTCCTCCCTGTGCAGTGTGTAACCTTCAGACCAAAGTGATGGTCCGGCTTCACACTCACTGGACACATTAGTGATGACTGCACCTCGATGGTGCTTGTCATTACTGCTAGAATGTCATGGGCAGGCGTCACAGAGTTCCGTCATTCTCTCTGTGTGCTCTCAGCACCTTTTGAGGTGGGTCTGGCCCCCATCCCTTCAGCATCTGTGACCGGTGACGCTCTGCTCCTGAAGGGGTCAGGTACTGAAGGCGGACAAGGTATCAGGTGCATTTAAAGTTTCATGGCTGCGTCTCCATGATATGACCCTGATCACAGAGACCAAGCGAGATGCCCTCAGCCAGACAGGAGTCAGACATTCACAGAGGCTATGGAGTGTCCTCAGTGCATATCGTCATCGTCCTCCTGCAAACCTAATGACTATGCTGTGTCTCCATACTATGAACCTGAGCACTGAGGGTTGTGCGGTGCCATCAGCCACACAGGAGTCAAACGTTCACAGGTTTGAGGTGAGGATGTCAGGACTGTCCTCATTGCATCTCGTCATCATCCTCCATGAATCCTACCGCTATGAGGGCCTCCTGAGAGCACCTGCCTCATCTGGCCAGGGTGATGGTCTCATCACCTCACCTTCGAGGACCTTATCACTGACATCCCCTTCGACGTCCTCCTCATCAGAGGAGACGTGCAGCTCTTTCATCACCTCCTCAGCCAGGTCCTCTCCCCGTTGCAGCACCAGCTTGTGGAGCAGGCAGCAAGCTCCAGTGATTCACAACACCTCCTGGGGACTGTATTGCACTGCTCCACTGGACCTGTTGAGGCACGCAGAACCTCATTTTCATGATCCCTCACGTTTGCTCCACCAAAGCCTGGGTCATGGCATGGTCCAGTTATACCGTCGCTCCGCTGCAGTCTGAGGCCGCCACACAGGTGTCATCAGCCATGTTTTCTGTGAGTAGCCCTTGTGCCCTTGTGCCTGAGGAGCTAACCCTGCAGCCTCTCTGGACCCTGGAAGATGTCAAGAATCTGAGACTTGCTAAGGATGTAGGAGTTGTGGGAGCTCCCTGAGAACTGTGCGCAGACCTGTAGGATGTGTTTGTGATGGTCGCACACCAGCTGAACATTCAGCAAGTGGAAGCTCTTGAGGTTGACATAGTTGACTGCTTGTTGCCATGGCAATCTAAGCACCACATGAGTTCAGTCGATGGCACCCTCAACTGTGGGAACCCTGAGACCTGTGCAAATCCCAGTGCTCTTGCTTCCTGGCTTTCCTGATCCCGGTTGAAATGCACAAAGTTCTGTGCCTTTGTGAAGATGACATCTGTGACTTCCTGAATACAATTGTGTGTGGAGGCTTGCGAGATCCCACACAGGTCACTTGTGGAGCCCTGAAAGGAGCCACTGGCATAAAACGTGAGTGGCGTGGTCACTTTCACGGCCACTGGCAGTGAATGCCCTCCATGTGCTCATGGCACCAAACCCTGCAGCATTTGTGACTGATTAGTTCCCCAGACATATGCAGTCTTCAGTGACACCGGTTCTCAGTCAGCTGCAGGAATGACATGCACCGTCTTTAGACCCTGGGTCTAGTGAAGCACCTACGAGCAACAGCTCAGCTGGGGTGCAGGAGGCCCATCTTGAGGGAGGTGCTCCTCCCTTTGCTGAGCCAGGCGCCTCTGCCGCTCTCTTCTTCTTCTTCTCTGCTGCCTGTAAGCCATGAGGCATACCCCTAACTCACTAGGCTCCATAATCCTGACGTTCTCCTCCTGCAGGATCAAAGAGAGAGGCACATGGGTTAGCATGGATGTCTTAAGAATCTCTCTTGATTAAGTATGTTCACCTTCACACATGCAGCAGAGTGCTGGCCACCACCTGGATGGCCAGTGTGTAGTGCGCTTCTTGGCTGTCCGAAACCCCACCCACCTCTCATTCCACCTGACCAATTGGCAGCAGCTTTGCCCACTGGACTGCATGCTGTGCTCTCAGCTCGGGCACAGGCATTCTCCTAACCCACACTGCAAGGCTGCACTGTTAGCTTGAACCATGAGGGATACTGGTCCAAACCTTAATAAAGACATTGCAAGGGGCTGTGAGCGCCTCCACCAGTGATTGCACCATGGCCACCTTTTAGAAGGGGTTTCTACAATTTGCCCAGTTGGCCAATTATTCTGCTCCCCCTTAAAACGCACATTAATTTGCATTCTGTGCCTGAGGGTGAAAAGTTCTGGAGCGTTTGGTGCCACACTCGTAGGCAGAAAAACTTCAGAGGCCCGACGCCAAGCATCACAACGGAGCTGCTGCTGAACAGCCTCAGCTGTGGAAGAATGCTCACTTTTCCCTCACCCCTCTCATGGCACACCACCCCACCCGCGGCATGTGCTTGTGCACATCCTTCAGTATGTGCTGCCTTGCCCCTCCGTCCCTGACCCCCACCCACCCCGGGCATGTGCTTGTGTACCCAGAAGGAAAAAACAATTCGGACCAGAACTCCTATTCTTCCCCAATTTTATTGGTGTTCCATTTTAAGGTATACAAGACCAGTTCAAACCAGTATTCTTATTTCCCAGTTTTTACTGTTTTTTTTTTGCTTCTGGTGCTTCCTTCACTTTGTGCTACCTTGCTGCCACAACCCACCCTGCCCCAGCCTCACCCACACTGGAGTCCTTGCCCCAGCACCACACTGAAAGCCAGCTGGGAAAAAGCGACTTGCCTGTGTCACCCCCCCACCCCCAAATGCATGAGCGCTGTGCAAGGTTGTGTGCACACACCTCCGAGTTCCCCTCGATGTTTAGCTCACCAGGTGCACGCCTTTTAAAAGCAGTCGTGAAGTACGCCATTCTGAAGTCAGCTGACGTAGGCGGTAAATTTGACGTGGGGGATGATTCCTGTGAGCAGGGCTTATAATGAGATGCTAAAGTATTGAAATTAGGTCCCCAATGTGTGGCAGCAGGAAACACAGCCTGCCATTGACGGTTAGATTGGACAATTGCAAACTGGTTTCACGATGTCGTAAAGCCGATTTTTGGCCTTCTCGCCATTTGGCTGCCTCGCTCACGCCAATGGGACCGGATGATTCCGCCTGATGTTTCCCCTGGCTTGGAAATCTAAATCATGGGGCCACAATCTCAGGAAAAGGGGCTGATCATTTAGGCCTGAGATGAGGAGAAATTTCTTCACTCAAAGGGTTGTAAATCTTTGGAATCATCTACCCCAGAAGGCAGTGAACACTTCATCATTGAATAATTTTAAGGCTGAAATAAACAGATTTTTGGTGTCTCAGGGAATCAAGGAATATGGGGAGTGGGTGGGAAAGTGGATTTGAACCAATGATCAATCATGATCGTATTGAATGGTGGAGCGAGCTCGATGGACCGTATGGTCTACTACTTGTATTTCCTAGTTCTTACGTCACCGAAACCCTCACTTGTACCTCTGCCACTGTAGATTCAAGTATTTCAATGCTTTCCTGGCTGGCATCCCATCCTTTATGCTCTGTAAACTTTTGGTGTCCGCACCTGGCATCTCCACTTTAGCAAACATTTTGTTTTTGATTACATTTCTTTGGAGCACTTTGGACCATTTCTCTATCACAGGCACCATATAAACACAAGTGTTTGTTGTTATAGTTTTTCAACACTGCCACAATTGTTTAAATATCTAACTAATCTAATAGGAACAGAAATAGGTCATTTAGCCAAGCCTGCTCAATGAGATTGTGGTTGATCTGCAACCAAATGTCATATTCCACTTTTATTCCGTATCCTGTAATAATATAAGCTGTGGTGAATCACAGAGACATGTTGAGTAAAGCTCTCTTTGTTCAATCCCAGTATTGTGGTTTGATTGTAATTTGAGTGTCACAGCATTTCTGTGAGTTTTCTAGTTTTCCAAAATGGTCAAGGATGCCAACTTATTTCAGTCTGTTAAATGATATCAACAAATAGCAGCAATATAAAATTCTTCACAAAATATGCAAAGCAAGAGGTAGCTATTAAGCAAAAAACAATACATTTATGAAGGTGGTGGAGCCAAAGAACTTCTTGAAGCAATGAAATTAGATAAAGCTTCTGTTGGAAAGAGGTATAGAAAGTCATTATTATTGAGAGAAAATGCCAGAATGCAGGAGCACGGAAACTGAAAGATGGTGGAATAGAGGGCCCAATAAGTTAGCAAGAGAGAAATAACTTTGCAGTCTGAGATGTATAGCTGAAGATGGTTCTTTGGATAGAAAGAGGCAAGGCCTCAAGCAGGTTGAAAAGAAGAAGTGATATTTTGAAAATGATTTTCTGGAGCACAAGGTACCTTGGAAATTCACAAAGACAGTTGTGGTGTATGTAAGTTTCGATGATCTGAGCTGCTGATTTCTAGCTTAGTTGTAACTTTGTGAAGGCCAAGAGTGCTGAACCAATGAAAAGCATGCATGAGAAACCAATCCTCTGGATTTTGGAGGTATGAATTAGACTTTAAAAAGCAGTTAGATGAGATTAAAGCTGCATTTGAGGAACTCAAAGAGGGAGTGAGGCAGCCAGGCTAGATGAAGAACAACAAAGCAAAAAACTGGGAGATCAAGAGTGGATTTCCTGAAAAGAAGTCATCTCAGCAGTTTGAAAGGTTAACTGGCAGACCATATTTCATTGATTAATATTTACTGACTGAATAAAAATTAGCATATTGTACTTACGTGCAAATCTTTCAAGTGGTCGTGGATTTCGATCAGTCATTTCATTAGCAACTGAAAAAAAGTTGCAAAGATCTTCTTAGAAAGCTCTTCATTTAGACACATTCACAAATATTGCATTGAAGTTCAAAGGACCAACTTTATTTAGTTATCAGGTTTTTTTTTTAACAAAAACTTTTCAGTACCGGAGATGAAAAGCAACATTTCCCACAAGCAACAGTTCGAATTTGAGTCACAACTAAATTTTACAATTTGACACTTCTAGTGCAAGATCTCATTCGGACAGAACATAACAGGCTATTATAATGGAGAGTAGAGGAGGCATATACAATGATAAATGTGACAAGCGAGTACAATGGAGAGAGTGAAAAGTCAGTATGGTGCTGAGTGCGCTGGGTAAAGTTAAATGGATGGAATGGCAGTGAGTACAATGGTCTGTGAGACAGGTGAGCACAATGGAGAGGGTGACAGGTGAGTTCACTTGACAGGGTGACAGTTGAATACAATACAGAATGTGAAAGGTGAGTACAATATAGTGGGTGACATGTGAGTTTAATATAGTGGGTGACAGGTGACAATATATAGGGTGACAGATGAAAACAATGGAGAGTGTGACATGTGAGTAAAATGGACAGAGTGACAGGTAAGTACAATGGAGAATGTAACAGGTGAGTGCAATGCAGGGGGTGACAGGTGAGTATGGTGCAGAGTGTGACAGGTGAGCTCAATGGAGAATTTGACAGGTGGAGTACAATACAGAGTCTGACATGAGTACAATGGAGAGGGCGACAGGTGACTACAATGGAAAGGGTGGCAGGTGAGTACAATGGAGAGGGTGACAGGTAACTACAATGGGGAGGGCAACAGGTGAGTACAATGGAGAGGGTGACAGGTGACTACAATGGAGAGGGCGACAGGTGAGTACAATGGAGAGCAGATTAGCAGAATGGAGAGGGGGACAGTTGAGTAGAATGGAGATAGTGACAGGTGAGTACAAAAGAGAGGGTTATAGGTGAGTTCTATGGGCAGGGTGACAGGTCAAAACAGAGTGGGACAGCTGAGTTTAATGGAGAGTGTGACAGGCGAGTATAATAGAGAAGGTGACAGGTGAGGACAATGGAGTGGGCCACAGGTGAGTGCCTTAGAGACTGTGACAGGTGAACTCAATAAACATTCTGGCAGGTGAGTATAATGGATAAGGTGAAGTATGAGGACAATGGGGAGGCTGACAGATCACATGGAGAGGGTGACAGGTGAGTACAATGGAGAGGTGGGGGGGTGAGTTCAGTTTAGAGTGAGATGGGTGAGTACAAGGGAGAGTGTGACAGATGAGTACATGGAGATCATGACAGGTGAGTAAAATTGAGGGAGTGAGTAGCGTATACAATGGAGAGTGTGACAGGTGAGCATAGCGGAGAGTGTGACAGGGAGTACAGTGGAGAGGGTGAGAGGTGAGTTCATTGGAGAAGGTGATAGGAGAGTAGAATGGAGAGTGTGACAGATGAGTACATGGAGATCGTGACAGGTGAGTAAAATCGAGGGAGTGAGTAGCGTATACAATGGAGAGCGTGACAGGTGAATACAATGAAGAGTGTGAGAGGTGAGTTTAATGTAGAAAGTGATGGGTGAGTACAGTGGAGAGGGTGACATGTGAGCACAATGGACAGGGTGAGGATGGAGTAGAATGGAGAGGGTGATAGGTGAGTACAATGGAGGGGCTGAGAGGTGAGTTCAATGGAGAGGGTGAGGGTGAAGTAGAATGGTTAGGGTGACGGGTGAATACAATGGAGAGGCTGACCGGGAGCACAATGGAAAAGTTGGCAGGTGAGTACATTGGAAAGAGTGACAGGTGAGCACATTTGAGAGGGTGAAGTGTGAGTACAATGGCAAGTGTGACAGGTGAGTATAATGGAGAGTGTGACAGGTCAGTTCAATCAAGACGATAACAGGCGTGGATAATAGAGAGGGTGACAGTTGTGTACAATACAGAATGTGACAGTTGAGTTCAATGGAGTAGCTGATAGGTAAGTACAAAGGAGAGGGTGACAAGTGAGTACAAAGGAGAGGGTGACAAGTGAGTACAAAGGAGAGGGTGACAAGTGAGTACAGAGAAGAGGGTGAAAAGTGAGTACAGAGGAGAGGGTGACAAGTGAGTACAGAGGAGAGGGTGACAAGTGAGTACAGAGGAGAGGGTGACAAGTGAGTACAGAGGAGAGGGTGACAAGTGAGTACAGAGGAGAGGGTGACAAGTGAGTACAGAGGAGAGGGTGACAAGTGAGTACAGAGGAGAGGGTGACAAGTGAGTACAGAGGAGAGGGTGACAAGTGAGTACAGAGGAGAGGGTGTCAAGTGAGTACAACACAGAGGGTGACAAGTGAGTACAACACAGAGGGTGACAAGTGAGTACAGAGGAGAGGGTGACAAGTGATAACAGAGGAGAGGGTGACAGGTGAGTACAGAGGAGAGGGTGACAGGTGAATACAGAGGAGAGGGTGACAGGTGAGTACAACACAGAGGGTGACAGGTGAGTACAACACAGTGGGTGACAGGTGAGTCCAACACAGTGGGTGACAGGTGAGTCCAACACAGAGGGTGACAGGTGAGTCCAACACAGAGGGTGACAGGTGAGTACAACACAGTGGGTGACAGGTGAGTCCAACACAGAGGGTGACAGGTGAGTCCAACACAGAGGGTGACAGGTGAGTACAACACAGTGGGTGACAGGTGAGTCCAACACAGAGGGTGACAGGTGAGTCCAACACAGAGGGTGACATTCCGATTGATATAGAACATGACAGTCGAGTACAGTACATAGTCTGACAGGTGAGTACATTGGAGAGTGTGACAGGTGAGTACAATGGAGAGTGTGACAGGCGAGTACATTTGAGAGTGTGATGGTTGAGTGCAATGGAGAAGGTGACGGGTGAGAAGAATACAGATGTGATGGTTGAGTACAATGGAGACGGTGACAGGTGAGTAAAAAAGAGCTTAAATACTATGTACAATAAAGAGTGTGATAGGTGAGTGCAATAGAGGAGGTGACAGGTAAGTATAATGGAGAACAAAAACAAAAATACCTGGAAAAACTCAGCAGGTCTGACAGCATCTGCGGAGAGGGACACAGCTGGCGTTTCGAGTCTGTATGACTCTTCATCAGATGAAGGGTTATACGGACTCGAAATGTTAACTGTATCCCCCTCCGCAGACGCTGTCAGACCTGCTGAGTTTTTCCAGGTATTTTTGTTTTTGTTCTAGATTTCCAGCATCCGCAGTATTTTGCTTTTATCTAAGTATAATGGAGAGTGCAATGGAGAGAGCGACAGGTGAGTACAATGAAACTGTGACAGGTGAGCTGAATGAAGAGTGTGATGAGTGAGTAAAATGGATATGGTGAAGAGTGAGTTCAATGGGGAGGTTGACAGGTGAGTTCAATACAGA
Source organism: Cetorhinus maximus (assembly GCF_964194155.1). Taxonomy (NCBI): domain Eukaryota; kingdom Metazoa; phylum Chordata; class Chondrichthyes; order Lamniformes; family Cetorhinidae; genus Cetorhinus; species Cetorhinus maximus. The sequence goes on along the minus strand of NC_135882.1, from coordinate 37,868,788 downwards.
GTGTGACAGGTGAGTGCAATGGAGAAGGTGACAAGTGAGTACAATAGTGTGTGTGACAGGTCAGTACAATGGAGAGCATGACTGGTGAGTAAAATAGAGGGTGAATAGTGTGTACAATGGTGTGTGACAGATGAGTACAATAGAGAGTGTGAAAGGTGAGTGCAGCGGAGAGGGTGACAAGTGAGTACAGTAGAGAGTTTGACAGCTGAATACATTAACAAGTGAATTCAATAGAGAGGATGACAGGTGTACTGAATGAAGAGGGTGGTAGGTGAGTACAATGTAGAGGGTGATAGGTGTTGAAAGTTAATTTCATAATTTTTTAAAAAGTGCCTTGACAGGTACTTAAGGAGTAGAAACTTACAGGGTTATGGACAAAGGGTGAAAAAAGCGGTCTTTCAAAGAGCCAACACAGCATAATGGGCCAAATGGCCTACTTCAGTGCTGTATTTTCTCTGATTGTATGAATCTATGTAGGGTGTCTACTTGGGCAAGGTGCTGCAGTGTGTCTAACACCAGTGAAACTGGAACCTGGCAAGAGCCAACACCTTCAGAGGAGGAAGTGATAAACTTCCTTGTGAGGGTGAGGTTTTAGAGGGAGAAGTTTGAAAATGTAACAATTAAGCAAAAGACATTTAGCTAGATCTTGCAGAGATGAGGGCTGTACTGGTGAAACGACCAGGACGAGAGAAACTAATGCTTTTAATAATGACGTGGGCACCAAAAGTGGAGGTAAAGGTGTTTGTGCAAATTGGTAGCTGCAGAAATGTTTAACATTGCTGAAAAGCTGGAGGTCAACTTGGATGTGAATAGGGTGGGCGGGGCAGGGGGCAGTCAAGGCTCAAACTAGCTCTAAATGGATTTTCCTCTATACACTCCAGGTTTAGGCTGTGTTTAGAACAGTAACCGCAACACCTATGTAATATCAAACTTTCTGATCAAAACTATAGCACACCCTTATTGAGACTTACTGAGTCTGAGTACCTGGGTGTGATTTGTTTTTCAAAAGATTTTCAATATTTATTTGGGTCATATGAATGATATAAAGTCACATAATTTTTAGAATGTGAACAGTGCCCCATGAAACCCAGTTTTACAATGCTGGATTGGTTCATAATCTATCCCGTTTAGCATAGTGGTAATGCTGTATGCAATGTCGGAGGGTGGTGTCAATGTGAAAAAACTACTTGGTCCCCATTAGGAATATGTGCTCACTCCTATCAATACTTTAATGGTCAGATGTATCTATCACAGTGAGATTGGTGAGGATGAGGTCAAGTAAGTTATTCCCTTGCATTGGTTCCCTTACCTCCCTTCCAGCTGTAAGTCTGGTCTGGCAGTTATGTCAAAAGTATTATTATCAATCCACTCTTGATGATGGGCATTGAAGTCCCCAATCCAGAATACATTCTATGCCATTGCTACCCTTAACACTTTCCCTTGGTGGTGTCCCGCAAGGACAAGTACTAATTCATCATCTGAGGGATGGTGATAGGTGGTAAACAGCATCTAAGGTTTCCTTGCCCATGTTTCACCTGAAGCCACAAGAATTAATGAGGTCCAGAGTCAATTTAGAGAACTCCCAGGCCACTCCTACCTAAATGAATCACAGAATTGTTACAGCACAGAAGAAGGCCATTCGCCTGTCATGTCTACGCTGGCTCTCCGTAGGAGCAATTTACCTAGCGCCACTCCCTGGCCCTCTCCCTGTATCCCTGCATATTCCTCATTTTCAAATAACAATCCAATTCCCTCTTGAATGCTTCAATTGAATCTGCCTCGATCCACCACACTCTCAGGCAGTGCATTCCAAACCCTAACCACTCGCTGCATGAAAAAGTTTTTCCTCATGTCGCCATTGCTTCTTTTGCCAATTATTGTAAATCTGTGCCCTCTTGTTCTTGTACCTTCCACCAATGGGAACATTTTTTTCCAGATTCACTCTGTCCAGACCCCTCATGATTTTGAATACCTCTATCAAATCTCCTCTTAAACTTTTCTTCTTCAAGGAAAACAGTCCCAACTTCTCCAATCTAGCTACATAACTTAAGTTCCTCATCCCTGGGACTATTATTGTGAATCTTTTCTCCACTCTGCCTAATGTCTTCACATCTTTCCTATGTGGTACTGTTATTCATGAAGGGAGGAAGGGATAAACCAGGGAACTTCAGGCCAATCAGTCTAACCTCAGTGGTGGGGAAACTGTTGGAAGCAATTCTGAGGGACAGAATTAAAGAACAAAGAAAAGTACAGCACAGGAACAGGTCCTTCGGCCCTCCAAGCCTGCACCAATCATATTACCCATCAACTAAAACCCTTTGCACTTCCGGGCTCCATATCCCTCTATTCCCATCCTATTCATGTATTTGTCAAGCTGCCTCTTAAATACCACTATCGTACCTGCTTTCACCACCTCCTCTTGCAGCGAATTCCAGACACTCACTACCCTCTGCGTAAAAAACTTGCCCCACACATCTCCTCTATAGTTTTCTCCCATCAACTTAAATCTATGTCCCCTAGTAATTGATTCTTCCACCCTGGGAAAAAGCTTCTGACTATCTACTCTGTCCATGCCACTCATAATTTTGTAAACTTCTATCAAGTCGCCCCTCAATCTCCGTCGCTCTAGTGAGAACAATCCGAGTTTCTCCAATCTCTCCTCATAGCTAATAACCTCCAGACCAGGCAGCATCCTGGCAAACCTCCTCTGCACCCTCTCCAATGCCTCCATATCCTTCTGGTAATGTGGCGACCAGAATTGCACGCAATATTCCAAGTGTGGCCTAACCAAGGTTCTATACAGCTGCAGCATGACTTCCCAGCTTTTATACTCAATACCCCTGCCAATGAAGGCAAGCATGCCATATGCCTTCCTGACTATCTTATCCACCTGCGTTGCCACTTTCAGTGACCTGTGGACCTGTACACCCAGATCCCTCTACCTGTCAGTGCACTTAAGGGTTCTGCCATTTACTGAATAATTCCTACCTGTATTTAACCTTCCAAAATGCATTACCTCACATTTGTCCGGATTAAAATCCATCTGCCATTTCTTCGCCCAAGTCTCCAACCGATCTATATCCCGTTGTATCCTTTGACATTCCTCTTCACTATCTGCATCTCCTCCAACCTTAGTGTCGTCTGCAAACTTACTAATTAGCCCAGTTACATTTTCCTCCAAATCATATATGTATACTACAAACAGCAAAGGTCCCAGCACTGATCCCTGCGGAACACTACTAGTCACAGCTCTCAATTCAGAAAAGCACCCTTCCACTGCTACCCTCTGTCTTCTATGACCAACCAATTCTGTATCCATCTTGCCAGCTCACCTCTGATCCCATGTGACTTTACCTTCTGTACCAGTCTGCCATGAGGACCTTGTCAAAGCCCTTACTGAAATCCATGTATATGACATCCACTGCCCTTCCATCGTCGATCATCTTTGTCACTTCCTCGAAAAACTTGATCAAGCTAGTGAGACACGACCTCCCCTTCACAAAACCATGCTGCCTCTCACTAAAACACCCATTTGCTTCCAAATGGTAGTAAATCCTGTCACAAAGAATCTTCTCCAATAATTTCCCTACCACTGACGTAAGGCTCACCAGCCTGTAATTTCCTAGATTATCGCTGCTACCCTTCTTAAACAATGGAACAACTCCAGCCATTCTCCAGTCCTCTGGGACCTCACCTGTAGCCAGTGAGGATACAAAGATTTCTGTCAAGGCCCCAGCAATCTCCTCCCTTGCCTCCCTCAGTACTCTGGGGTAGATCCCATCTGGCCCTGGGGACTTATCCACCTTAATATTCTTCAAGACGCCTAACACCTCTTTTTTGATCTCAACATGATCCAGGCTGTCTACACACTCTTCCCTAGACAAATCTACCGCTAAGTCCTTCTCTTTGGTGAATACTGATGAGAAATATTCATTTAGTATCTCTCCCATTTCTTCTGGCTCCACACACAGATTCTCACCTCTGTTCCTGAGTGGGCCTACCCTTTCCCGGGCTACCCTCTTGCTTTTTACATATGTGTAAAAGGCCTTGGGATTTTCCTTAATCCTGGTTGCCAGTGACTTTTCATGACCCCTTTTAGCCCTCCTAACTCCTTGCTTAAGTTTCTTCCTACTTTCTTTATATTCTCCACGGGCTTCATCTGTTCCCAGCCTTCTAGCCCTTACGAATGCTTCCCTTTTCGTTATCCTTCGTTATCCAAGGTTCCTGAAACTTGCCATGCTTATCCTTCATCCTAGCAGGAACATGCCAGTCCTGAATTCTTATCAACTGATGTTTGAAAGCCCCTTACATGTCAGTTGTTGATTTGCCCTCAAACATCCGCCTCCAGTCTAGATTCCTCAGTTCCTGCCTAATATTGTTATAATTAGACTTCCCCCAATTAAGCACCTTAACCAGAGGACTCCTATTATCCTTATCCACCAGTACCTTGAAACTTACTGAATTATGGTCACTTTTCCCGAAATGCTCCCCTACTGAAACTTCGACCAACTGGCTGGGTTCATTCCCCAATACCAGGTCCAGTATTGCCCCTTCCCTAGTTGAACTATCTACTTATTGTCTCAGGAAGCCCTCCTGGATGCATCTTACAAATTCTGCGTCATCCAAACCCCTAGCACTATGATTCCCAGTCAATACAGGGAAAGTTAAAATCACCCACCACAACAACCCTATTGCTTTTACATCTTTCCAAAATCTGCCTGCACAACTGTTCCTCAATCTCCCGCCGGCAATTGGGAGGCCTATAGTAAACCCCCAACATTGTGACTGCACCCTTCCTAATCCGGAGCTCTACCCATATTGCCTCACTGCAAGAGCCCACCAAGGTGTCCTCCTGTCGTACAGCTGTGATATTCCCCTTAACCAGCAGTGCAACTCCCCCACCTCTTCTACATCCCTCTCTATCCTGCCTGAAACATCTAAATCCTGGAACGTTTATCTGCCAATTCTGTCCATCCTTCAACCAAGTCTCTGTAATAGCAATAACATCATAGTCCCAAGTACTAATCCAAGCTCTAAGCTCATCTATATAAAAACAAAAAACTGCGGATGCTGGAAATCCAAAACAAAAACAGAAATACCTGGAAAAACTCAGTAGGTCTGGCAGCATCGGCGGAGAACAAAGTTGGCGTTTCGAGTCCTCATGACCCAGTTCTGTTGAAGGGTCATGAGGACTCGAAACGTCAAATTTGTTCTTCTCCGCCAATGCTGCCAGACCTGCTGAGTTTTTCCAGGTATTTCTGTTTTTGTTTTCTCTAAGCTCATCTGCCTTGCCTGTTATACTTCTTGCATTGAAACAAATGCATTTCAGACACCCAGTCCCACTGTGTTCAGTAATTTCTCCCTCCCTGCCTTCCTCTTAGTCCTACTGGCCATATTCACTGGTTCCCAGTCATTTATTTCACCTGCTGACCTATTGCTCTGGTTCCCACCCCCCTGCCATACTGGTTTAAACCCTCCCGAGTGACACTAGCAAACCTCGCAGCCAGGATATTGGTGCCCCTCCAGTTTAGATGCAACCGTCCTTCTTGTACAGGTCCCACCTACCCCGGAAGAGATCCCACTGATCCAGATATCGGAAACCCTCCCTCCTACACCATCTGTTCAGCCATGGGTTCAGCTGCACATCTTCCTATTTCTAGCCTCACTGGCACGTGGCATAGGGAGTAATCCTGAGATTACAACCCTAGAGGTCCTGTTTTTTAACTTTCTGCCTAACTCCCTGAACTCCCGCTGCAGGACCTCATCACTCTTCCTGCCTATGTTGTGAGTACCAATGTATACCACGACCTCTGGCTGTTCTCCCTCCCCCTTCAGAATGTCCCGTACCCGATCAGAGACATCCTGGACCCTGGCACCAGGGAGGCAACATACCATCCTGGTGTCTCTTTCACAACCACAGAAGTGCCTATCTGAGCCCCTGACTATAGAGTCCCCTATGACAATTGCTCTTCTGTGCTTTGACCCCCTCTGCTGAACAACAGAGACAGCTGTGGTGCCACTGCTCTGGCTATTGCTGTTGTTTTCCCCTGATAGGCCATCCCCCCCAACAGTATCCAAAACGGTATACCTGTTAGAGAGGGGGACAGCCACAGGGGATTTCTGCACTGACTGCCTGCCCCTTCTAGCGGTCACCTATCCACCTGTCTGTACCTTGGGTGTGACCACATCTCCAAAACTCCTGTCAATGACGCTTTCCGCCACCTGAATGCTCCTAAGTGCATCCAACTGCTGCTCCAACCGATCCATGTGGTCTGAGAGGAGCTGCAATTGGGTACACTTCCTGCAGATGTAGTTGTCCGGGACACCTACAACTGGTGTAGTAGTTGAAGCGTCACAGATTTCCCACATCCCACAGGTTAAGCACTTCACCCCAGCAACTGCCATTTCTAGAACTATTTAATAAATTAATTTAAATCTAATAACTGCCTATTGACTCCTTATTAACTATACGTTCCCTAGGGCTAGATTTCTACTATAAATGCTAAATTCTAAGAACAGTAATCCCCTGATTCTGGTCTAGATACCCTCTACTTATTAATTAAATGATTAATTTATTTGGTTTAATTAGTTTAACAATGTTTTAGTTTCAAATTCAGTGTAGATTCTCTACCAGCCAATCAGGTCACAGATTTACCGTGACGCCACTTTTAATTTTTTTTTAAGACCTGAGGTCAGGTTTTTATACTCACCTCTCTGGAATCACCTCTCTGGAACTCCGCCCTCCGACTCTGCTCCCTGGAACTCTCCTCGCGCTCTTTTATCCTGTGTCTCCGCTCTCCTCGCGCTCTTTTATCCTGTGTCTCCGCTCTCCTCACGCTCTTTTACCCTGCGTCCCCGCCGCTCTCCTCGCGCTCTTTTACCCTGCGTCTCCCCCGCTCTCCTCGCGCTCTTTTATCCTATCTCCCGCTCTCCTCATGCTCTTTTATCCTGCGTCTCTGCCGCTCTCCTCACGCTCTTTTATCCTGCGTCTCCGCCGCTCTCCTCGCGCTCTTTTACCATGCGTCTCCCTCGCTCTCCTCACGCTCTTTTATCCTGTGTCTCCCACTCTCCTCGCGCTCTTTTACCCTGCGTCTCCCCCGCTCTCCTCGCGCTCTTTTATCCTATCTCCCGCTCTCCTCGTGCTCTTTTATCCTATGTCTCCGCTCTGCTCGCGCTCTTTTATCTTCCGCCTCCGCCGCTCTCCTCGCGCTCTTTTATCTTCCGCCTCCGCCGCTCTCCTCGCGCTCTTTTATCCTGTGTCTCTGCCGCTCTCCTCACGCTCTTTTATCCTGCGTCTCCGCCGCTCTCCTCGCGCTCTTTTATCCTGTGTCTCCGCTCTCCTCGCGCTCTTTTATCCTGTGTCTCCGCCGCTCTCCTCGCGCTCTTTTATCCTGCGTCTTCGCCGCTCTCCTCGCGCTCTTTTATCCTGTGTCTCCGCTCTCCTCGCGCTCTTTTATCCTGTGTCTCCGCCGCTCTCCTCGCACTCTTTTATCCTGTGTCTCCTCCGCTCTCCTCGCGCTCTTTTATCCTGTGTCTCTGCCGCTCTCCTCGCGCTCTTTTATCCTGTGTCTCTGCCGCTCTCCTCGCGCTCTTTTATCCTGCGTCTCTGCCGCTCTCCTCACGCTCTTTTATCCTGCGTCTCCGCTGCTCTTCTCGCGCTCTTTTATCCTGTGTCTCCACCGCTCTCCTCGCGCTCTTTTATCCTGCGTCTCTGCTCTCCTCGCGCTCTTTTATCCTGCGTCTCCGCCGCTCTCCTCGCGCTCTTTTATCCTGTTTCTCCGCCACTCTCCTCGCGCTCTTTTATCCTGTGTCTCTGCCGCTCTCCTCGCGCTCTTTTATCCTGCGTCTCTGCCGCTCTCCTCACGCTCTTTTATCCTGCGTCTCCGCTGCTCTTCTCGCGCTCTTTTATCCTGTGTCTCCGCCGCTCTCCTCGCGCTCTTTTATCCTGCGTCTCTGCTCTCCTCGCGCTCTTTTATCCTGCGTCTCCGCCGCTCTCCTTGCGCTCTTTTATCCTGTTTCTCCGCCACTCTCCTCGCACTCTTTTATCCTGTGTCTCTGCCGCTCTCCTCGCGCTCTTTTATCCTGTGTCTCCGCCGCTCTCCTCGCGCTCTTTTATCCTGTGTCTTCCGCTCTCCTCGTGCTCTTTTATGCTGTGTCTCTGCTGCTCTCCTCGCGCTCTTTTATCCTGTGTCTCCGCCGCTCTCCTCGCGCTCTTTTATCCTGTGTCTCCGCCACTCTCCTCGCGCTCTTTTATCCTGCGTCTCTGCCGCTCTCCTCACGCTCTTTTATCCTGCATCTCCGCTGCTCTTCTCGCGCTCTTTTATCCTGTGTCTCCGCCGCTCTCCTCGCGCTCTTTTATCCTGCGTCTCTGCTCTCCTCGCGCTCTTTTATCCTGTGTCTCCGCCGCTCTCCTCGCGCTCTTTTATCCTGTGTCTCCGCCACTCTCCTCGCGCTCTTTTATCCTGTGTTTCCGCCGTTCTCCTCGCGCTCTTTTATCCTGTGTCTCCACTCTCCTCGCGCTCTTTTATCCACTTAATTAATCTACACTTGGAGAGCCAGGCATTAGTCAAGGGCAGTCAGCATGGTTTTGTTAAGAGGAAGTCATATCTGACCAATTTGACTGAATTTTTCAAAGAGGTAACAAGGTGCAAGATGAGGGCAATGCATTTGACGTAGTCTACTTGGACTTCAGCAAGGCTTTTGATAAGGTCCAGCATGGGAGACTGATAATGATCCAAGGCAATTTGGGAAATTGGATCCAGAACTGGCTGAGTGACAGGAAGCAGAGGGTGATGGTCGAGGGGTGTTTTTGTGACTGCAGGAGAGATCAATAACCAGCGGGCATAGGTTTAAGGTAAGGGGCAGAAGGTTTAGAAGGAATGTGAGGAAGAATTCTTTTACCGAGGGGGTGATGGGAACCTGGAACTCACTGCCTGAAAGGGTGTTAGCGGCAGAAAACCTCATAACATTTAAGAAGTATTTGGATGTGCACTTGCGATGCCATGGCATACAAGGCTATGGGCCTGGTGCTGGAAAATTGGATTAGAATAGTTCGGTACTTGTTTGACCGGTGCAGACTCAATGGGCCGAAGGGCCTTTTTCTGTGCTGTACACCTCTATATGACTCTAAAGGGTGCCACCCAGAAGTGGGCACAATACTCCTTTGGGGCCAAACCAATGTTCTTTATAAGTTTAATATAACTCTTGTATCACGAACGTATAATTTTGATATTACAGATTTTAAGGATAACTGTTTCAAAGGTACACTTCTGTTTTCAAATCCTTACATTGAGCTTAAAAGCTTTTTCCAAATTGAAAGAATGGACAGACAACCTGGCACATTTCCATGTTTGTTCAAACCTCTTATCTCTAGAGCTGGCTACGAAGAAGCATTAAAATGTAAAGGACACCTCCAGGGATGACCATTGAATCTTTTAGAAGGTATGAAAGCTAATTGGCTTCTAAAGGAACCAATGCCTACAAGACTAATTCAGCTCTACATGCCTATCCCATCATGCAAGTTATCTCCACTGCAAAAGTGGTTATCCAGCATCAGTCTTCAACCTGCCGACCTCTGTGAAAGGATACACCATTGGTCTTTGATTCTGGACTTCGGACTCACGTGAAACAATTTTTTGTTCGATAGTGTTTGCCCTGTAAACCTTTCGTTCTCTATCCCTCTTTTATTGTATAAATGCACCGGCGGCCATGGAGCGACACCTCCCTCTTGCATTTTGAGTGTGTGCAAATAAACTACCCCTCTGAGTTTACCCTATCTCAAGTTTGCTGTGGGATTATTAATTGAAATTGGATCACACCAAAACTGAGGGGCTGGGAAATATGCAACCAATTATAAAGGGGGAAATCAAAATAAAAATATCTTTCTGTTTATGGACGGGTGGTGAAAGGAGAAATCAGGGCAGTTTAAATTAACCCCCCTCCAAAAACACAGACCCAGGAGCTCCTCTCCTGACAACAAATCAGCCAGCAGCGGCCCAAACCTGAATTCCTTTTCACCATTGAGCTCTTCATGTTTCATTTGCAATAATGAAGTGAGGTCCAAGTACCAATATTGGGAATATTTTGGGGTATACTAGAATCCCAACAGCATACTTAAAAATTGTTGCAGCCCAATTTCTAGGCATATAGTTCACAAAACAAATGCTTCAAAAAGGAACATAGAATACCACGGAGCTGTAATTTCTTTGTAATTCTATCTATGGATCCCTTGCTAAATTGCTGAGTTAACAATCCAAAAGTCACCTGTTTGAAACAGCATTTTGACATACAATGGTCATCAGTTATAGAATTACAGAACTAATGGGCTGCATCTCACTAGCCCTCTGGGGACACACTGGGAGGCACGGGATCCATAAAATAGGGAGGGAGGAGGTGAATAGCTGGTTACCAGTTCAAAGCAATCACATCCCAGTAAAAATCAGCAATACTGAAGTTCCATTTTAAGATATACAAGGCCAATTCAGATAGATGTTTGGTGAGCTTCATTTCCAAGTTTTACTGGATTTTCCTTTTGGCCATGCCATTTTCACCAACATTGGGGAAGATAGAAGATGGTCCCCTCACCCAGAGGCCAATTGAGCACTTACGTGGCTAAATAAGCGCCTTTTACTGCCACTTTACCTGGGTTGGGTTGGCCATCTGCCACATGGATAGAATACCAAGTAAACACAAGTGGCCTCCCAGTGTGCACTCGGGAGGAGGGAGTTTGGAGGGAAAGCCAACTATTCTGACACACTTTGAGCCATATATGAGGCAGCAATGGCCGGCCTCTGGAGCAATGGCCCCTCAGCACCGCAGTCCCTCCGCCACCACCCCTGTCCTCTCTGGAACCTTCCTGATTGGTCTTTCTACCTCCAAACCCCACATAGGTAGTTGGATGCATGGCACCCATCCATTGCGTCCTCTTCTTGTTGCAGTCCTCGCTCTCTGAAATGAGACTGCCAGCCCTCCAATTGACCAACAGCCCCTGGGGATCAGGGGTGTGTGGAAAATGACGCCACTTAAAATCCAAACTTTGTTTCTCTCTGCATTTCTTGTTAAATGGGCCTCAGTTGGCCCAATAGCAATTACAGAATCACACAGAATCACAGTGCAGAAGAGGCCCTTCGGCCCATCGAGTCTCCACCTGAGAAACACCTGACCTACCTAATTCCATTTCCCAGCACTTGACCCATAGCCTTGAATGTTATGACGTGCCAAATGCTCATCCAGGTACTTTTTAAAGGATATGAGGCAACCCGCCTCCACCACCCTCCCAGGCAGTGCATTCCAGATCGTCACCACCCTCTGGGTAAAAAAGTTTTTTCTAACATCCCTCCTAAACCTCCTGCCCCTCACCTTGAACTTATGCACCCTTGTGACTGAACCTTCAACTAAGGGGAACAGCTGCTCCCTATCCACCCTGTCCATGCCCCTCATAATCTTGTACACCTTGATCAGGTCGCCCCTCAGTCTTCTCTACTCCAACAAAAAGAACCCAAGTCTATCCAACCTCTCTTCATAACTTAAATGTTTCATCCCAGCCAACATCCTGGTGAATCTCCTCTGCACCCCCTCCAGTGCAATCACATCCTTCCTATAATATGGCAACCAGAACTGCACACAGTACTCCAGCAGTGGCCTCACCAAGGTTCTATACAACTCCAACATGACCTCCCTACTTTTGTAATGTATGCCTCGATTGATAAAGGCAAGTGTCCCATATGCCTTTTTCACCACCCCACTAACATGCCCCTCCGCCTTCAGAGATCTATGGACACACACGCCAAGGTCCCTTTGTTCCTCAGAACATCCTACTGTCATGCCGTTCATTGAATACTTCCTTGTCAAATTACTCCTTCCAAAGTGTATCACCTCACACTTTTCAGGGTTAAATTCTATCTGCCACTTATCTGCCCATTTGACCATCCCCTCTATATGTTCCTGTAGCCCAAGACACTTAACCTCACTGTTAACCACCCAGCCTATCTTTGTGCCATCCGCAAACTTACTAATCCTACCCCCCAAATAATCATCTATGTCGTTTATATAAATGACAAATAATAGGGGACCAAGCACAGATCCCTGTGGTACGCCACTGGACACTGGCTTCCAGTCACTAAAGCTTCCTTCTGTCATCACCCTCTGCCTCCTACAACTAAGCAAATTTTGAATCCACCTTATCAAATTACCCTGTATCCCAAGTGCATTTGCCTTCTTTATAAGTCTCCCATATGGAGGCTTGTCAAAGGCTTTGCTGAAATCTAGATAAACTACATCAACTGCACTACCCTCATTTACATACCTGGTCACCTCCTCAAAAAATTCAATCAATTTTGTTAGGCATGACCTCCCTCTGACAAAGCCATGCTGACTATCCCTGATCAAACCTTGCCTCTCCAAGTGGAGATAGATACTCTCCTTCAGAACTTTCTCCAGTAGTTTTCCCTACCACTGACGTGAGACTCACTGGCCTGTAGTTCCCTGGCTTATCTCTACAACCCTTGTTAAATAGCGGAACTGATTTTTTAATGCATCAAATTCACTGTTGTCTTTGCCACTGTGCATCACTAAATAGTGAAGTCGTCTTAAAAATAAAGATTAATTTACAAATCTGTTACTTCAAACAAAGTATTCCTTCGTAATGAACATACCTGAATTGTAAGTTTGTTCAGTGCTGCCAACAACAGTTGTGTGCAAGTGATAATTGTGTAAGAAAATCCTATTCTGAATACGTGGCCCTTTGATCCCGGAGCAGGTATTTAGAAAGCCTTTGGGTTTGCTATTAAATACTTTCCTGCTGTCAGAATATCAATGGACAAGGAGTTCACATTGTAGTTACAATTCAACATTACTGTGTCACCCAAATCTGTTCCAACGCACTGAAACTTGCAACTTGTTCAGTGAATGAATCTGTTAGTGGTCCTAAGAGATGCTCAACAAGAAAACTGACTGCATCCTTTTTAAGGGAATTCAACTCAATTTGCTGACCGCATAGGAGAAGAATGGCCCAGTTAATTGTATGATTACTGGGCACATTTACATCTGCAACTACACAATCAGGCCCACAATCTTTAAATCATGCTTGGTTTGCGGGCTTCAAAGCTCAAAGGTAATGAAAATTCTCTAGATTTAGATGACAATTACGGAGTGAGCAATTTGAAAGATATTCCATCACCTTTCTGAAAAGGTTGAATTTTCTCAGGCCTTTGGGAGTGGGAAAGGCCTCAGGAAATTCATAGAATCATACAATGTTTACAGCACAGAAGGAGGCCATTCAGTCCATTGTGTCTGTGCCAGCTCTCTAAGAGCAACTCACCTAGTTCCATTCCCCCATCTTTTCTGCTTAACCCGCAATTTTTTCTCTTCAGATAATTATCCAATTCTCTCTTGAAAGCCATGATTGATTTTTGCCTCCACCACACTCTCATGCATCACACTCCAGATTCTAACCACTCACTGCGTAAAAGAGATTTTCCTGATGTTGCCATTACTTCTTTTGACAATCACCTTAAATTAATGCCCTCTGGTTCTTGATCCATCCACCAATGGGAAGAGTTTCTGCCTATCTACTCTGTCCAGACCCCTCATGATTTTGAACACCTCTATCAAATGTTGGGTTCCTACAATGTGAGAAGAAATGCAATACCATACATATGTACAAAACTTTATCCTTATTACTATTTTTAAAAATGGACTTAATTCTGTACCAAAAATGATCGCTGCCACAAGTCACGTGACCACGGAGTTGGCCCTTTGTCTGGGAGCTACCCCCAGGAGTTTGAAGAACAAAATAATTCTTTTCTCAGCTTCTGGAATCTCACACAACATTGTACAGATGCCTTGTAATCACAAAAGACCAGGAGACTCGCACATCAGCACTCATCATATCTGAAGAGCTGCTAACAGACTCATATCATACCTGGGACTGTCTGGGCCCATTTCAAAGGGGAAACAGAGGGACGTTATTTGCACCTGATTACTTCACCTTACTAGCAGAGTCAGTGGGACTGCCTAGACAATGGCTTGCCAACAACAGATGGTCAATATGGATGGTAGCTCTTTCAACAACTAATAACTGGCACATTACCAGTCTTAAAATCAAAGCCAGTTCCAGATACTGGATAGACATTCCTTTTGGAAGTCATTGTGGAGAAAGAAGGTCACATGACTCGAGTGACTATCTTGAAAGACTGCTGTTTTAAAATCAATTGGACAGCAGTTTGACTGAATAAGCAGTTGGTTACCACCTCTCAACTCCACGAAGCCTGCTTGATTTTAAAAGTCTCTGATCAACCCCTCCAAGCGGTCTAAGTGCAGAAAGTCCATCATGCTGCAGTGTCATTCATTTCAAGGATTTTCATATTGTTATCTCCAACTAGAAACTCATCGGGGATGAAGCCCGCACAAAGGAAACACCCTCTGGACTTTGACTTCTTGGACTCTGGAAATCATGTGAACTAATATTCATTTCTGTGGATCTTGTACTGTAAAACTCCCTTTTGTCTATCCCCCTCGTTCACTCTGTGTGTGTGTGTGTGTGTGTGTGCGTGTGTGTAGCGGAGTGGGAAGTTGCAGACACCCCTCTGCCGGATTTTTGAATGGGAAGTAAATTCACCTACTGAGTTACTCATAATGCAAGTTTGCTGCTGATTATTAGCAAATTGGGTCACGCAAGCCGAGGGATTGAGAAACAACACCACCGCATACTTTAAATATAATTTAAAACACATTCTTACAGGCAGGTGGTAAGAGGAAATAAGTACATTTTGCCTGTCTCTCTACTGTCCATAACACAAGTCTCCTCTCAATCTTTTCTTCTCCAATGAGAACAGCCCCAGCTTCTCCAATCTATCCAGATAACTGAAGTTCCTCATCCCTGGATCAATTCTCATGAATCTTTTCTGTATTCTCTCTGAGGCTTTCACATCCTTCCTAAAGTGAGATGCCCAGAACTGGACACAATACTCCAGTTGAGACTGAACAAATATTTTATACAGGTTTAACATAACTTTCTTCCTTCTGCTCACTATAACTCTATTTATAAAGTCCAGGATCCTCTATGTGTTATTAACCTCTCTCTCAGTTTCCCCTGCCAATTTTGGAACTGCACTCTTTATTCTATATTGCCTCTCCTCCTCTTTCTTCCTACCAAATGGATCTCTTTACTCTTCCCTGTATTACATTTCATCTGCCACTTGTTCGCTCATTCCACCAGCCTATTTATATCCTACTGGAGTTTAACACTACCCTTATCACAGATCACAATACTTCCAAATTTTGTGCTATCCACAAATATTGAAATTGTGCCCTGTACACCCAAGTCAAGTTCATTAATATAGATCAAGACTAGCAATTATCCTAATACTGAGCATTGGGAAACCCCACTGTGTAGCTTCCTCCAGGCTTAAAAACAACCATTCACCAGCATTCCCTGTTTCCTGTGACTCGGGAAATTTCTTATTCATGCTACTGTTGTCCCTTTTATTCAGTGAGCTCTAGGTTAGCTCACAAGCCTGTTATGTGGCACTTTATCAAATGCCTTTTGGAACTCCATGTACATCACATCAACCAACATTCTCTGTTACCTTATCAAAAAACTCAAGCAAGTTAATGAAACATGGTTTGCCCTGAACAAATCCATGCTAGCTTTCTGCAATTATGTAGGGACATACGAACAAGGAGCAGGAGTAGGCCATTCAGCCACTCAAACCTGCTCTGCCATTTAATCAGATCATGGCTGATCTGATAGTAACCTGAAATCTGCATCCCACCTCCCCCAATAACTTATCATCCCCTTGTTTACCAAGAATCTCCCAACCTCTGCCTTAAAAATATTCAAAGACTCTGCTTCCAACACTTTTTCAAGGAGAGAGTTCCAAAGACTCACAACCCTGAGTGAAAAAAATTTGCCTCATCTGTTTTAAATGGGTGACCCCTTATTTTTAAACAGTGACCCCTAGCTCTGCATTTTTCCACAGGAGGAAACATCCCCTCTAAATCCACCCTGTCAAGACCCCTCAGGATCTTATGTTTCAATCAAGTCGCCTTTTACGCTTCTAGACTCCAGCAGATACAAGCCGAGCCTGTCCAGCCTTTCCTCATAAGACAATCCACCCATTCCAGGTATTAGTCTGGTAAACCTTCTCCGAACTGCTTCCAACGCATTTCTATCCTTCCTTAAATAAAGTGAACAATACTGTACACAGTACTCCAAATGTGGTCTCACTAGTGCCCTGTACAACTTTTGTATTCAATTCCCCTTGCAATAATTGATAACATTCTCTTAACTTTCCTAATTACTTGCTGTACTTGCAGACTAGCCTTTTGTGATGCATGCACTAGGACACCCAGATCTCTCTGCACCTCAGAGCTCTGCAATCTCTCAGCATTTAGATAATATGCTTCTCTTTTATTCTTTCTGCCAAAATGGACAATTTCACATTTTCCCACATTATACTCCATTTGCCAGATCTTTTCCCACTCACTTAGCCTACCTATACCTTTTTGTAGCCTCCTTAGTCCTCTTCACAACTTACTTTTCTACCTATCTTGGTGTCACCAGCAAATTTGGCAACCATCCCTTCAAACCCTTCATCTAAGTAATTTATATAAATTGTAAAGTTGAGGTCCCAGCACTGATTCCTGTGGCACACCACTCGTTACATCCTGCCAACCAGAAAATGACCCAATTATGTCTCCTCTGTGCTTCCTGTTAGCCAGCCAATCTTCTATCCATGCCAATATGTTACCCCCTATACCATGAGCTTTTATTTCCACAATAACCTTTGATGTGGCACTTTACTAAATGTACAGTACATCCATCGGTTCCCCTATATCCACAGCACATGTTACTTCCTCAGAGAACTATATAGTAACTTGGTTAAACACGATTTCCCTTTCACAAAACCATGTTGACTCTGCCTGATGACCTTCAGCTTATCTAAGTGCCCTGCTATAACTTCTTTAATAATAGCTTCTAACATTCTCCCTACAACAGATGTTAAACTAACTGCCCTGTAGTTTCCCGCCTTCTATCTCCCTCCCTTTCTCAATACTGGAGTTACTTTTGCTATCTTCCAATCTACTGGGACCTTCCCTGAATCTTGGGACTTTTGGAAAATTAAACTATCTCACCTAGACACTTCTTTAAAGACCCTAGGATGAAGTCCATCAGGACTCGGGCTCTTGTCAGCCCGCAGCTCCAACAATTTACTCAGTAGCATTTCTCTGGTGCCTGTAATTCTCCTGACTTCCTTCCCCACTTCCATTTCTTGGTTTATAGCTGATTCTGGGATGTCACTTGCATCCTCTATAGTGAAGACTGATGCAAAATACCTGTTCATCTGCCATTTTCATTATCAATTCTCCAGGCTCACTTTCTATGGGACCAATGCTCACTTTGTTAACTCGTCTCTTTTCCAAATATTTATAGAAACTCTTACTATCTGTTTATGTTTCTGGCTAGCTTTCTCTCATACTCTAATTTTTCCCTCCTTCTTAGTCTTTTAGTCATTCTTTGCTGTTCTTTATAATCTGTCCAATCTTCTGACCTGTCACCTGTCTTTACGCAATTATATGCTTTTTGTTTAAGTTTGAAATTATCTTTAACCTTTCTAGTTAACCATGGATGGTGTGTCCATCCTTTGGACTTTTCCTTACTCATTGGAATGTATCTATTCTGTGCATCCTAAAATATCTCCTTAAATATTAGCCACTGAATCTCTATTGATCTATCCCTTAAACCTAATTTGCCAATTCACTTTATCCAGCTCAGCTTTCATGCCCTCATAATTGCCCTTATTTAAATTTAAAAACTTACTCTCAGACCTACTCCTCTGTCCCTCAAACTGAATGTAAAATTCAATCATATTATGGTTGCTGCTACCTAGGGGCACCTCACTATGAGATCATTAATTAATCCCATCTCATTATACAATACCAGGTCTAGTATAGCTTACTCTCTGGTTGGCTCCAGAACATGCTGTTCTGAGAAACTATCCAGGAAACATTCTATTAACTCCTCATCTAGGCTATCTTTGCCCATCTGACTTTTCCAGTCGATATGTAAATTAAAATCTCCCATGATTATTAATCATGATTACCATGACTATTATTATATAGCCTTTCTGACAAGCTCCAATTATTTCTTCCTTTATGCTCAACCCTACCATGTGGTTAATGTTAGGGTGCCTGTACACCTACAAGGCACAAGTCAGGTGTGTGATGGAATAATCTCCACTTGCCTGGATGAGTGCAGATCCAACAACACTCAAAAAACTTGGCATTATCTTGGACAAAGCAACCACTTAATCGACACCCAATCTACCACCTTAAGTATTGATCCCCTCCATCATTCTGGCTGTAGTGTGCAGCAATGTGGCTGTAGTACCATAAGTATCAAGATCTTCCGCAGAAAATTGCCAAGGCTTCTTCAACAGCACTTCACAAACCTACCAACTAATAGGACAAAGCATCAGGTGCATGTGAATACCACCACCTCTAAGTTTCTCTTCATATCACATGCCATCCTGATTTTGAAATATATTACCGTTCTTTATCAACACTAGGTCAAAATCCTGCAACTTCCCTACCAAACAGCACTGTAGGAGTACAATCAAACTATGGATTACAGTAGCTCATTACCACCTGCTCAAGGGCAATTAGGGATGGGCATATGTGCTTCTCAGCAAAGCCTCATTCTGTGAATAAATAAATAAAGATTTTTTTTTTTAAATTAGTGGAAAGCTGCAGTATCTATAAGTCCTATGTCATAATTTTCCTCCCAAGTTCCTTGTACTCTGCATTCTAAAAATTATTGTGTTTGGCACAAACTGGAGTGTAGATATCAAAATGAGATCAAAAAGCTAACAAGAAAGATAAAGAGCATATAAATCCTAACCACCTGCTGGATTGAGGCTCCAATGCTTCATTGATGTCTTTGTGGGCCAGAATGCACATTTACTGGATTTGGGAAGGCCAACAACAGGGTGACATACTGGACTGAATTCATTCTGTATTCTTTGGGCAAAGAATGTGTATTCTTGGCTGCTTTTTTCGTGGTCTGAATCCTCAGGGGGCCTTGAAGACACCAATGAGTCCTGAAATGACGGGCGGAAATGCTAAGAATGAAGCCCTGATCAAAGATTAAGCTGCCAAATAAGCAAACAGCAGCAAACTATCTCCAAAACTCCTCACTACTCACAAAGGCAATGCTGCTGACCCTTTCTTTTCCGTCCATGGATGAGGTTTTGCAAATTGTGGGCTGCCTGCCTGCCTGTGCGACAAGTGAAAGATTGCACGGGCAATGTTAAATCGGGTCAATTGGGTTGTCAAGGGCCTTAACTGGCCTCTTAATTAATGGTGGGCGCAGCTCCGACTCCTGCATGCGCCCGCTGGCTGAAATATCGAGCGAGTGAGCGATGACGTAGGGATGCTTGAGCGGAAAATTCTAGCCATATTTTCCATGTGTGCCTTGGGTGATGTTTCGGATAAAGGTAATTACTGAGACTGATAAGGAGCGACACAGTTTTAGCTCTGGGAAGGTATGAAGTAGGTGTTTCAATGAGGTTTCCCTTATTCTATGAGTGGCTGGAGACAGTTGGTATATAATTTTTCTAGGAACTAATTATTTACACTATTTACAAAGACCTCATGGTGAGTACATGGTTTTCTGAGCACAGATTCTTGATGTCATGCTGACATCATCATCAACCTCATTGTCTCATTAACATAACCATGAACACTTTACATCTCCCCACAAGTATAATCTCAAAACTGTTACATTCTTTTGTTAAACTGTTTACATTACATTCCCAGCAACTGTAAACCTCATGTACTGTTTACAGTTTACAGTTTCCATCCAACTCCTACCTCACCTCCCACTCTCAAGTCACTGGCACCACAAGCATCAATCCCAACAGTGCTCTTAGCTCTCTTGGAGGACGTGTCAGATATATGCATTCCCATATATTCTCCCTGGAAGGCAAACGCATTGGTGGAGTGGGATAGCAGCTTTTCACAGCTGCTGATTCCTGGGCTCTGACTCTTACGCCAGCATGACTGTAAAGGCAGTGAAAACTAATCAAGGAAAAGCTGATTCAAAAGAGAAATCTTCAGGAATCGGACAACCACAACCCCTTGAAAAGGAAGAGAGTAAACTGACGTTCTCTCTATAATCTTCTTCTTCTTCTGTGTTGCACGCTGGGGAAAGGTGAAAGCTTGAGAAAATGAAGCACCTTCAGCTCCTATTAAGAACTTTGCAGCCATATCATTCACTCGTGCTGTGACAACAAGAGAAGTATTCAATATCTAAGTCATGAATGAATCTGGTAGATGAAAAGAAGGATGAAGAACATCCTGAAGGCATGTAGGATGTGAAGAAAGGAAGGTTCCTTTAATACTCTTAGGGTAGGATTTTCACTTTCTGTAGGTAGTGGTATCATTTCCACACTTGCTTCAGCATGAGGCTGCTCCATTGCAGACAAGGTGTCAGCATTGGAAAGTAGGATTGCACCCTCAAGAACAATGGAATACACCTCTAGACTGGGATCTATATGAAGTTCCTATGTAATACTCTTCAGCTGTTGAAGCTTTGTAGTTTGGGCTTCTGCTTCTTTGCTGAAAGAACAAAGAGCAAAGAAAGAACAAAGAAAAGTACAGCACAGGAACAGGCCCTTCGGCCCGCCAAGCCTGCGCCGATCATATTGCCCGTCAACTAAAACATTTTGCACTTCCAGGGTCCGTATCCCTCTATTCCCATCCTATTCATGTATTTGTCAAGATGCCTCTTAAACACCACTATCGTACCTGCTTCCACCACCTCCTCTGGCAGCGAATTCCAGACACTCACTACCCTCTGCGTAAAAAACTTGCCCTGCACATCTCCTCAATAGTTTTCTCCCCTCACCTTAAATCTATGTCCCCTAGTAATTGACTCTTCCACCCTGGGAAAAAGCTTCTGACTATCTACTCTGTTCATGCCACTCATAATTTTGTAAACTTCTATCAAGTCGCCCCTCAATCTCCGTCGCTCTAGTGAGAACAATCCGAGTTTCTCCAACCTCTCCTCATAGCTAATAACCTCCAGTCCAGGCAGCATCCTGGTAAACTTCCTCTGCACCCTCTCCAATGCCTCCATATCCTTCTGGTAATGTGGTGACCAGAATTGCACGCAATATTCCGTATGTGGCCTAACCAAGGTTCTATACAGCTGCAGCATGACTTCCCAGCTTTTATACTCAATACCCCTGCCAATGAAGGCAAGCATGCCATATGCCTTCCTGACTACCTTATCCACCTGCGTTGCCACTTTCAGTGACCTGCGGACTTGTACACCCAGATCCCTCTGCCCATCAATGCACTTAAGGATTCTGCCATTTACTACATAATTCCCGCCTGTATTAGATCTTCCAAAATGCATTACCTCGCATTTGAGTGTATCCATGACTTGCTGGTGAGATTCAAGTGTGAGCTGTAGCTTACATTCATACAAATTAATAAGCTTTGAATTCCCTCTGAAGGGATTTCAGATGTATTGGCAGTGGAGTCAAAGAGTGTAGTAAGATCTAATACCTTTTCTTCCAACAGATCGCCTGCTTCTGCAACAGCTTCATTCACCTAGACTCTGTCCACTGAGAGCCAACCAAGGTCTAGAAGCTCCTCTAGTGGATGGTCACTATCTTTTTCAGAACTTCCTGTTTCTGCCTCTTGTCTATCTTCAAAGAGAAGTGAAAGATCTGCAATCTCCTGTCGTCCAGTGGATGGTGTTTCTGCAATAAAGAGCAACTCACTGCATAATGAGTGGATTTCAACTGCTACTGCAGTTTCGAGGTTTGCCAGTCCCCTAATCAACTTTGGAAATTAATCTCTGAGTATTGCTCTGCTGTCCTCGACTGGCACCTGAACAACCTTCTGTATAAGACCAAATCCTAAACACATTCTGCTGAGCAGAGAAATTTGCTAGTTCTGTAAGATATAAAGAGCTTTGTTAATTTTTCATCTTCATGCCTAAGGGTTGAATGAACTGACCCTTCACTTTGAGATCTGTACCTCCTGGCCCTTGTAGCTTTAAGTTAGATGGTTTGACTTCCTTAAGCCAGCTCTGAAACCAATCCCTGCTGCAATGTCTAGTTTAAATTCTGTTCTGTATCCTTGGACTTCCAGTTCTCCAGACCAGAACCGCTTATTGGAATTTTTGATTTCTCCCTGGAAATTGTCAGCTTAGGATCCTGTATTTTCTATTTCCTGGACCTCAAAATGGTTGGAAGCTTTTTCCAGCTTTCTTCCTTTGAATCATGTTTTAGATCAGCAGAATTGTTTAAAATGTCCGGCCTTGCCACAGAAAATATTTGGCTCTCTGCTGTGCAGTCTTCGCAGTTGTGTTGTCTTTTCGTGCTGCATCTGAAATATTTAACAGAGGCAAAAGAGTTCTCTCTGCCCCTTCGGTGGTTCTGGCAGGCATTTTCGTGGGCTTTTTGGTAGATGGGGCTATATACCTCTCCAGAGCATCAATGACTCCCTGAATTATACCCCGATTCTGCCGTTGCAGTTCTGCCCACCTTGCAAATTGTTTGGCATTCTCTAAAGTCAAATCCTCTTTGGATTGCAAAAAAATTGACACTGCATCATTGAACTCAAAGACTATGATGCGGTCACAAATTAACTTATGCTTTAAGGCTTTGTGGCCGCAACTACTAGCCAATCAATTTAAATCGTTAATAAAGGAATCAATGGAATCACCTGGCTGAATACTGCTCTTTCAATGACTGGATTCTTCTAAGGGCTGAAGTACTTGTCAAAGGCCCCCATAACCTCATCTCCTTGGCACCTTGCTGTGCTGGGACATCATCAGCTACATCTCCAATTGCCTATAAAACAGTACAGACCTGGTGTTTCTGTATGCTTTCTTGTAAACCCGAAGCAATTCGGTACCTTTAGAACTGTCTCCTCCTGAGGTCCCATCATTGTGCTTGCTCCGGACACTTGGTGTATTTGAAAGACTGTGGAATGAGTCGTGGCTGTAGACATTATGCGTGCTTCATTGTCGCTTACCAAGGTAAGTTTCGGTGTTCTTCTTTGTTGTGAAGTTGAGCCATTCCAAGGTCTCCACTTGTGGGTTACCAACATGTGTCCTCAGTTGCTTAAACTGCAGCCTCCAGTGCTGCCACCATGTTTCAATGAGGTTTCCTTTATGCTATGAGTGAATAGAGATAGCTGGTGTATAGCTTTTCTAGAAACTATTTATTTGTACTATTTACAAAGACCTCATGGTGAGTACATGGTTTTCTGGACACCATCAGTTCTGCATCTTGCTCTTTTGGAGTTTCTTGGTCATTCGGCTCTTGATGTCATGCTTACATCATTATCAACCTCTGTCTAATTAACATAATCATTAACCCTTTACTCGACAGTTGGTGGAAGCAATAGGGAGGCAAAACGACACACGAGACAGTATATCAGAAGGATCAAGAGAGAATAGTTCAGAGGGCTACGGACAATGGTGTCATTTAGAAAGTTAATCACTTTGATTATTGACCATCAGATTATAACACAATCACGGAGAATATAACACTGGACATGCCTTCAATTCTGATGTATTAAATACATCCTGTAACAAAGCAGAATCTTGCTTTTGAATTTAATAGAAATTGCAACTTCAGGAATCAATGACAGAATTGAATAGGATTTTTTTCCATTACATACTGCCAAGAGTTTCAAGGCTATTTGATAGTAATCAACTGAATGGTGGATAGCTACTATTGAAGTTATATAATTATGTAATTTCAAAATCCTTCTCAAACACAAAATACAGACAACTCCATACACCAACGCAAACATGCAAAATCAAGTTTATTCAAACTACATTTTAAAAGCTCTGCAAAACATTTATTTTCCCTTGTACCCATGTTGCATTAATAATTGATTTTATTTTCTTTCTTCACAGCCTTGAAAGCCCAAAACTAATTTGAACCTCTTTGCCCTACATCTTGAAGATATGAAGAGCTTAATTCTAGAGTGGAATAACTGCAGGGGTTTCCATGGGAACGGACTGAAAAAACAGTAGGGTTTAATGTAATAGAAGTGTTGCAGTTAAAGGTTTTTGGCTATTAGCCATTTTGTTTCTGTTCCCATGGATTTTCTTTCAGCAAAAACAACATGGTCTTATTGATAATCAAATGTTATTTTGTTGACAAGGCTTTGTGTTTAACTAATTTGCTCAAGTGTTAAAATGTTGCACTTAATTCATCCGCATACAAGAAGCTGCAGATTAAGAAAAAACACAAACAAAAATAGTAGACTGAGGATGAAACACCCTTTTCTGTGGTGTAAAGTATTGCACTTTGATAAAAGCAGGCCATTTTAGCTCAACTAGTTCATGTCAACACTTGCATTTACATTATACACTAGCAAATTATTCAGATCACATTTACCAAGCCCTGCTCGCTATTCCTTCATCCTTTTTTTTGTTATCCACCTACCCAATATAATCTTGAATGATCACACAGTTTCTTCCTATAAACACAAGTGAATTTCACAGCTTCACAACACTTTATGTAAAGAGGTTTCTCCAGGTCATTGTTCTAAATCTTAGATTTAATGCTGTATCTATGGTGTCTTACTCTGGACCTCTCAACTACTGGAAAAAGTCTCCTTCCGGATACCCTGTCCAATTGTATAAATATACTGTAGCTGCATGCATTATTTATTAAATCAAAATGAAAGATGCTAAACAATACTAGGGGTTTATTTAGATGAATACTTACAATACAGGTTAGAAACTGCCATGACTGATGTTGCTGTACAAACAATAATCCAAATTTTGTGGTAGTAATGATGACAAAACTTAGAAGTGCTCACCAGCATTACTCTTCTGAAACCAGTAGCAACTTCTGAAGTCTGCACATGGAAATCCAAAGATTGCTGTCAGTGATTTTACATTTCCCCATAGGATGGACTGTCAAAATCCCACTACCTCTCCCCACCAGGCTGCAATCAAGTAGAAGTGACTGAATTAACAAACAAAAACAGAAAATGCTGGGAAAATTCAGCATTGGAGAGAAAAACAGAGTTAACGTTTCAAGGCCACCTCTGAAGAAGAGTCATGTGGATTCGAAACGTTAACTCTGTTTTTCTCTCCACAGATGCTGTTAGACCTGCTGAGTTTTTCCAGCATTTCTGTTTTTTTTTCAGATTTCCAGCATCCGCAATATTTTGCTTTTAACTGAATTAACAAAAACTTGCCTTTTAACATTTTTAGTCCCACTGTAAAAATTCTTGAAAAAGCTAAACTGCGAATGAGATGCAATTGCATTTTCAGCAACATTCTAAGTTCATAATTACTGACGAATAGCCTTAGTGTCCCTGAAGAAAACCAAAGGAGACTAATTTAAGGTGATTGGTAAAAGATGGAACAATGACATGAGAAAAACTTTTATGCTGCATGTGGTTGTGAGCTGGAATGCTCCACCTGAGCATGTAGTGGAGGCATATTCAATTGAGGCCTTCAAAAGGGAATTGGATAATTATCTGAACTGAAAAAAGTGCAGGGCTGTGGGGAATAGGAGGGGGAGTGGAACTTGGTGAGTTGCTCTTCCAGACAGCTGGCATGGACATGACAGGCTAAATGACTGTGCTGTAACCATCCTATGATTCTATGATTCTGTTCAAGAGCACTCTCCACCAGTGCAGATACAGTCACAATGGTGGGTCCGTGTGCACAGTTAGAAAGGAAGGCACAGGATAAATAGCATTGCAATAGTGAACAGGAAGAAGTGAGAGAGGTAAAGGCAACTGTGGGCAGTACCCCTCAGAAGATGGAGGACATACACAGCCATGCTCAACTGGGCAAATGCAGGGACTCAGAAGTCAAAAGTGCTACTTTGACCAGCAGCATGAGATATGTGCTCACATGTCAGAGCTCCCCAAAGCAGTGCGTAGATGTGGGCTCAGAATGGAAGCGTTTATTCACTCCATGTGCACCACCATGGCTCAGGACTTTGGATGTATGGGCTCCTCCATTGAGAGAGTGGCCAGCCTCATGGAGAACCATATACAGCAGCACTCTGAATGGATGCAGGCACAATGCACTGATATGCACATCATGCATGCAATGCCCCATGGCAATGCCCAGTCAATGGCACTGATGGTGCAAGGATGTGTGGAGTGCATGCCAGTTGTGCCCCAGCTGGTGTCTCTTCCAGCGATCCAGACCTTCTTCTGTGCTATAACTATTCTCTGATTCTATAAGTGCTGAGGCAGTCACCAAAGAGGATAAGCATACCTCCCATCATGGGGCATCATCATCATCACCATCATCATTGACTTCCTTGGCTCCTGTACCTGAGGGACCTTTTATATAGCAGAGCCCTGCGATGATGGCTGGAGCAGGAGCTGCAATGATGCTGGTGCAACAGCCTCTGAAAGTGCCCTCACTGGCACCTCCACAATGTGGTTGACTGCCATGGGCACCTCAGCTGAAAGTAGGCATAGTGAGCAGGCTGCCTCCACCTCATCTGAGGCCAAAAGGGAAGCATTGCGTGGAAGTGGCTGAGAGCAAAGGCCACCATGCCACTCACAGCACTGAGTGGTTCACCGAGGTTTATTTCACTTGTGAATGTGAGCATTGTAATTTATTAATAACACTGGAAATCTTGAGCTATGATCCCAGATGTCTGAACTTCCATTCTTGAATAGCATGACTGCAAAAGAGGGAAGTAGTGATGAGTCAAGCATGCTCTTTGAACGGGGCACTGAGATAGATGTATGTGTACCATGCATCGGTGGTAAGAGTGGATCTATTCAGGTTTGTTTTTTTAATGGTGTGTTTTCACAGGCAGCTCAGAGTGAGTTCCAGAGCACACAGCACAAATTAAGGTTGTGCTTACAAGTGAAGGCCACTCATTGGATATGTGCACAAATAAAGAGACCCGTTCCGCCTATACGCTTGAGGCTTTCCGCGACTGGGCTGGATTGCACCATCAATCCCAGGAATGACACTTTGGTTTAATTAGATAAGTTTCCTTTGAAAGTTTGATTTTTGTTATGGTGCCTCTTTAAAGGGCTGTCATCTCTTTTATTAGTTTATTTTATCAATTTATGATTTTTTTCAATAAAATGGACTGTTCAGACACACTGTGGTGTTTGGTCCTGCTATCCAGAGTTGGTGGAGGGCTTTCTGTGCAGGAGTCCCCCCTTTCTCCATCGGGGATTGAGTGTGGAGGGTGCTGCATCTGGCAGTCCCATGTAACTGTAGACTAAGTTGGTTCATGGGCTCCCAGGCCTTTTGTAATTTCAGTGGCCTTGAGGAGTCTGTGTTCCATGCAGCTCCTTTTTCATTATTTGAGGGGGCTGATGCTCAGTTTTGGTTGCACTTCAGCCCCATGCTCCTGATCTTTGGGACACACTGCTGCTACTATGCGTTGGTAGTGGAGGGAGTGAATGTTTGTGGATGAATCAAGCGGGCTGCTTTGTCCTGGATGGTGCCAAGTTTCTTGAATGTTGTTGGAGCTGCACTCATCCAGGCAAGTGGGGAGTATCCCATCACACTCCTGACTTTTGCCTTTGGCTTTGGGGATTTAGGAGGTAAGTTACTCTCCACAGGATTCCTAGCCTCTGGCCTGCCCATTTATTTATATGGCTAGTTCAGTTCAATTTTTGGTCAATGGTAACCCCCAGGAGGTTGATAGTGGGGGATTCAGCAATGGTAATGCATTAAATGTCATGGGGCGATGGTGAGATTCTCTCTTGTGGAGATGGTCATTGCCTGGCACTTGTGTGACACAAATGTTACTTGCCACTTATCAGCCCATGCCTGGATATTGTCCAGGCCTTGCTGCATTTGGACATGGACTAGTTCAGTATATGAGGTGAGACGAATGGTGCTGAACATTGTGCAATCATCAGAAAACATCCCTATTTCTGATCTTATGATGGAAAGAAGATCATTAATGAAACAGCTGAAGATGGTTGGCCTAGGACATATTATTATGCGATGGACTACCCAAAGCAGAATAGCAGAGTTCTCAAAGTGATACATGACGCAGAGAATTCAAAGGCTGAGATGATGATTGTATTATGAAGGGTTAGCAGATGGGATATGCTAATGTATGACATAGATGATAATGTACCACTGACACTACTCAATCATGTTAGGCTTTCGAGAGAGAGAGAGAGAGAGAGAGAGGTTGGAATCATGCCTACTCTGTAACCTGTTTAGAAGTAGTGCTAATAAACAAGTGTTAAGCAGATACAAGTGTATGTTTACAGTCTGTCTAAGAACCAAGTCCCATGCCTAGAGTCAAAGACAGAAGAATCCAAGCTCAGAGCATGGTGGCAGTGATGGAGACAATGATGTAAATTATATCAGTGTTATTGAAGGAACCACAGAGTGAAGAAACCTTTGAAAGCATTTCAAGAGATTTCAGTGTAGGTAGGCAGCACACTAGAGAGATGTAATGATGACTGTACATGGTGATTAGTTCCTTCCCTTGCCCCACCTGTTTGACTGCCTCGAGGACCCGCAGAGAGGCCAGCGCTGGGAGATATGGAAATGCCATTTTGTCCGGGTCAGAGCAGCATCAGATCTTCACGAAAAAGAGCCAAAGCTCCAAGTTAGTTTTTTTCTTTATGCTGTATATTCAGCAGCAGACAACATTACCCTAAGTCATGGTGTGCAGCAATCCACTGTGGATTTTGATTCTACTATTAAAACCTTTGGCACCTTTTCTTAATTTGCCATGCAATCTCTTTATCAAGTAGGTGGTTCAGTGTGCAATGCGATCCCAACTCTGTGCAATGAATCGGGCTATAATTTGGGGCGACTCTGAGGCTTCACATGACTCTGTTGACTGGATAGGCCCATGGGCAGCGACCCCCGCCCACAAAGAAAGCCTGCCATGCCACGTAAAAGCATGGTGGCGTGAAAAACAAGCATTGATGGCAAGACTGCCCAGCAGTGGGCGAGGAGTGCTTCTAGTGTGGCAAAACTGAACATTTCAAGCCTTTCTGCAAATCCAGCAACTTAAATCAAAGCTGCAGAGCGGCGAATATTTACAAAACCCATTCTTTCCAAGAAATAGAAAGCCCAGAAAATGACAACCCTACAGAGTTCCTAGGGGAAGTAGATACTCATAATCTAGACTATTGGTCAGTTACAGTATAAGTTGAAGGTTTTGATACTTCTTTTAACATTGATACTGGAGCAGCTGGTAACATACTAGCAGATTACCTCGACTGGCTTCGGCCCTTTATCCATCTGACATCAAGTTACAAGGTCCAGGTGGCATTGAACTTCCAGTCAAAAGCAGGATTATTGCTCCTCTTAGCTACAAGGGATGACAGATCATTGATTCTCTCTATGTTCTTCACAATCAGCATACACCCTTATTGAGTGGTGATGTTGACGTACTTCTAGGAATCCTGGAAAATCCAGATGATGCTCATCATTTAGACAACTCGCTGTCCTTCATGCAACAGTCTCCATTCTTTTTTTGGAAGCAGTGGAGATTCATCTTTCAGAGGCTGAGGAGGCTTATATACTCAGCAGTGAGCTCCTTCCTTTCACAGAGACACCAGACAAGGCAGACAAGGAAGCTATGAATAGCAGTTCTTCATGAAGTAAGGCCAGAGGTGGAAGATGCAGAAGTCACTGCAGCAGAAGGTGACCATCCTCGTGAAGACCTGCTGAACCTGAACTGGCTCTTCCTAGAGAGTTATGAGGAAGAATCCTTTGCAGTACTGAGTGACCTTTTGGAGGTTGAGATCCGAGAGAATGATTCATTTTTTCCATTGTTTGATGCACCTTATGACTTCTCTGTTCTCTTTTTAGAAGAATCAGCTGTGCTTTTAGTGGCTGAGCAGCATTCAGATCTTAGTTCCAAAATGGTGTCCAGTTCTTGCTGCATTTGGACATCGACTGAATATTGTTAGCTCATCAAAAAACTCAATCAAGTTAGTCAAATATTTTCCCCAAAAAATGTCAAGCTTACTCTCTTTTGTTAACCCCTGCTAATCCAAATGGCTGTTAATTTTCTCACGGATTGTTGTTTCCAAAAACTTCCTCATCACTGGTATTAAACTGACTGGCCTGCTTTATCATTCTTCCGTCTTTTGAACAAGGGTGTAACATTTGAAATCTTCTAGTTTTTTGACATTACTCCTGTATCTATGGAGGATTGGAAGATTGTGGCAAGCACTTCCACAATTTCTATCCTTGCTTTCCTCAGCAACCTAGAATGTACCCCATTCAGGCCGGATGACTTATCTCTTTTCAGTCTTGCCAGAGTTCCGACTACCCTCTCTTTATCTATTTTTATCTCATCCAGTGTGTCAGCGACCTTCTTATTTACTGTTGCTTTGATGAAATCTCTTCCTTGGAAAACACCAATGCCAAGTACAGCCATACCTTCTGCTTCCACCAATAGATCTCCATTGGCCCCACCATTTCTACAACAGCTCTTTTACTGTTAATATGACTTACAGAAAACTTTTGGATTCTCTTTTATGTTAGCCATTAAAAATTAACTGCAGCACCAGCAGACCATTCCCTGAAGACTGTTCAAACTTTAAATAAGCATAGGAAAGTACAAGAAACACATAAAATTACATTAGGTGTCGGAAGAAATAATCCTAAATTAATCTGAGTGAAAAACAAATGCAAATGTGGTCCCCACAAAAAAAGGTTAGACAAGCCAGGTTTAAAGGCACACTGTGGGCGGAATTTTCCCAGAATTGCACTAAGTGCGGTAGCGGGCGGATAAAATGGAGTCCTACCTGCCAACGGAAATGGTGGGTTTTCACACCATATCTTCCTGAGCCCGCCTCATTATTTATTCATTCCTGGGAAACACGCAGTTTCTATGGCAAGCGGGCTCTCATTCACCCCCTCGCCATCACCCCACTGTTGCATCACACCGTCTGCCACCTTAAAGGGCAGCCGCCAGAAAAGCACTCATCATTACCAGCTCACCACCATTGCCCAGGAGACTTGACCAGCAAAGGAAAAAAGACTGCAGCTCCCTGCTTCAATGATGGGTCCCTTGAGTGATTGCTGGATGCCGTGGAGGCTGACGGGATGCACTCTACCCCCACTCTGGCAGCAGGATGGGCAGCAAAGTCACCAATCTGGCTTGAGAGGTGGTGGCAGCGGTGGTCAGCGTGAACACTCTGCAGAGGAGGACTGCCACCCAGTGCCGCAAAAGGATGAATGATCTCCTCCATTCCAACAGGATAAGTCACTCTTTTCATCGCTCCCAACTCACGCACTCACAAACCCATCACACATCCACAGGGCCCTCACTCACTGCCGGTGCAAAGGACATCACCATTCACTCACACACACCATCATTGTCCTCATCCTGTCCATGGGACCACTCGCCACCCACACAGGACAGGCATACTTATCATCTGGCCCAGCAGGCATCCTGATACACTCTCCCCATCTCTGTCCATGCAGGACAAACTGGCTCACAACAGGAGGGAAAGGTCGCACACAGGTGGAGGGATGTCAGAGATCAAAGTTCTGACAGAATTCGAAAACAGAGCCATCCAGCTGGCCGGCAATGACCGGGACCGGTCCTGTGCTGACGATGAGGTCGGCGCTGCTCTACCAACTGAGGATCCAGCAGTGCAACATCCATCAGACAACCATGCCTTGACTGATGTGTCTTCTTTCAAGGCCACTGCCATGCACTAATTATCTGCCCTTGCTTTCGCAGGCACTTCTGCCAAACAGCTGACAGAGTCCATGACCCAGGGGCTCTAATCAAGCCCCGAAGAAACTTCTGAAGAGGAATCTAGAGGCACCCTCCCTGAAGTCCCATCTGAACGCTCACCCACCCCCACACCTTGGTGGGACCTAGCTTTAGAGTTCCCCAGGGATCACAATCTAGTGAGCACATTGCACTTTGTATAATATAAAATGTTGTATAAATAAAAGACTAATGATGCTTCACTTACAGCTCAGCCATAGCCAATGTGCCAGTGGCATCAGTGCTTATGCCATGACTCTTGACTTCGATAATGATGTTGAGAAAACATTCTTTTCTGATCATGATTAAGTATTCACTGCAATTCCAAAAGAAAAAAAAATCATCCTTTGTGGGGCTTTAATTCCAGGGTTGGCTGTGACTCCGAAGGCTGGAGTGGAACCATTGGAAAAAATGGGGTGAGAAAAGCCAATGGAAATGACATCCTGCTGTCCACAGAATCACACAGTGCAGAAGAGGCCCTTCGGCCTATCAAGTCTGCACCAACACGTGAGAAACATCTGACCTACCTACCTAATCCCATTTACCAGCACTTGGCCCATAGCCTTGAATGTTATGTTGACAAAGTGTGCTCAGCATGACCTCATTACAACAAACGCCCTCTTCTGCCAGAACGGCAAGAGGCATCTTAGATCAAAGCATCCTCAATTATGTCATTGTTCAGGTCAAAAACCTAAGTGATGTCCTTATCACTTGATCCACATGGGGGACTGTTGCCTGCTGGACAGATCATAGACTTGTTCAATCGGTGTTGAACATTCACCTAAAACCAAGACATTGCAAGGTATAAAAGTCCAAGAGGAAGAAGATCAATGTCTCAACCCTAAATCAGTCTGATTGAAGAAAGGAATTCCAAGAGCAGTTCATTATCAATCTGGAAAATCTTCGCAGATAACTAGAATGTCAAGGAAGATGATTGTTTTCTGGATGGTATATTCCAGAAGATGGCCATTCTATGGGCAGTGGGAGTTCAGGATAGAAGATGGGTGGCCATCAGGAAGAGTAGGAAGACGCAAGAAGTACAGGAGCCTTTAGGCTGCGTGTCACTGTCAACCAATACTCAGTACTGGAGACTGCTGGGAGTGACAACACCTTGAAGGAGTGCAATCCAAACCATGGCAACTATGGGTAAGGGACAACATAGGAGGTAACAGCAAACTGTAGAAATGCAGTCATTATAGGAGTTATAGTCAAGGAAACAGACAGGTATTTCTGTAATCATCATTGTGAGTCCCACTTGGTGTGTTGCCTCCCTACTTTACTCCAAAGTAAAGGATATCACTGAAATGATGCAGAATATTCTGTGGGGGGAAGGGAATGAGCCAGAGAGTGTGGTACACATTCTTACTAAGAACATAGAGAGGGCAGGTTTGAGGTCCTACAGTCAGATTTTTAAGAGCTGGGGAGAAAGTTAAGAGCAGGACCTCCAAGGTAATAATCCCTAGATTACTCCCAGTGTCACATGCTAGCAAGAGTAGGATGATAGCGAGGATCAGTGTGTGCTTTGAAGCATGGTGCGAGAGGGAGGGCTCCAGATTCTTGGGGCATTGGGAACAGTTTTGGGACAGAAGACACCTATTCAGAAGTGACGGTTTACACCTCAACCGGACTGGGACCAATGCCCTTGCGATTGTCAGGAAGGTATCATAATTTTCATAATGTTATTGGAACTTATTGTAAAGTAATAGTGGGGTCTGCGTCTATGGGTTTGTGTGTGTTGGGGGGTGCGTTAATTGAATTACAATTGGCTGGTCTGGATGCTTTGATGTATCAGATGGGGAACTAGGTTTGAAATGCTAAGTAGGTAAACATGGGTGAAGTTTTAGCATGTGAGGTGTAAAGGGAACATTTGCATTTTTAAATAAATCAGAGTAGATTGAATTCAAGTGAGGGGGTGAAATGTTTCACTTAACCAGAAGAAGTTAAGAAACAGTGTGTCTGTCTATTTTTCCCAGAGGTTACTGTAAAATTAGTACTATGATAGATTTTTACTATTAGAGAGGTAAAGTCCAAAGACATAGTGAAACAAAGGGAATTTGCATTCAATGGGGAAAATATGTATAAAGGAGAGAAGGCTGTGTGTGCATGGGAAGGCATTCTAAGATCTAACAAGTATGAAAAGTGATGTCCAAACTGCTGTGTGCAAGAACTGAAGTTAAAGAAACTCACTTTGAATTAGACCGTTCAGGGTATCATGTTACTTTGCCTGGGTCTTTTAAAATCTATGTGTTTTTACTGTTGCCTTAATTGAGGTGTAGCTGGGAGTTTGATTAACTAGGGGAGCTAGAAACCTATGTATGTGCTTAAAATCTTTTTTTTATTAATAAAGGTTTAATTTAGTTTTGCAAAAAGCCAATGAGACTCTGTGGTCTTATTACTACTGAACTCAAAGCCCGCATCTCAAAATAAATACAAATTGCAAGCAATTGTGGCAGCTGCTTCAAGTTTCCCTCTGGGATTTGAGCAGCTTAGCACTTATCACCTGCTGTGCCTTAACAATGGTTCACTAGTGTGGTTGGAGAGGGTTTAAGCTAAATTGGCTGGGGGATGGACATCACCACGTAGAAGTAGAAAAGAGGAATAAGGTACATAAAGTGAGAAGGAAGTGGTTCCATTTTGGATAGGAGCAGTTAAAGAGAGCTACGAGGAATGCAAAGATAGAATTATCATGCATGTCTGTAAATGCATAGAGTGTGGTGACTAAGGTTGGCGAACTACAAACACAAATAGTCATGTGGGGGTATGATAAAATGGCAATAATGCAATGTGACTACAAAATGATGAGGACTGGATGCTTAACATTCAAGGAAATGAAGTGTTCAGAAAAAAAAATAGGAGAAAAAAGGGAGGTGGAATGGAAGTACTGATTAGGGAAAACAATGAAGTGTTGGAAAGAGCGGATATCTTGAGGGAGCAAGGACAGCATCCATTTTGTTAGAGTTTCAAAACAAAGATGGTATGATCACACTATTTGGGGTGTTCCATAGACCTCCAAATAGAAAGAGATTGAGGAGCAAATGTGCAGGTAAATCACAGAGATGTCCAAATACTATAGGGTGGGATTTAATGCCCTCCTCCATGGTGTGTTTGATGGTGGAGAATCATTTAATCAGGTGGGACGGTGGCAGGTGGGGACCTCGCCACTCTCCCACCCTCCACACAAATTAAATCTGTGGTGAGAAGGCCTGTGGACGGCCTTCCCACCTTGCCACTAACTGAGGCCCTTAAGTAGGCAATTAATGCCTACTTATGGGCCTCATCCTTCTGCTGTTGGTATTAACCCAGTGGCTAGTGGAGTCTCCCCATGTGATGACCACAACAAGCAAACACCGTCCAGGTTGTTTGTGGGCTTCCAGGGGAGTGTCTCTCATTCAAAGGCCTGATTGAGGGATCCAGGATGGGAAGGAGATGGGCCACTCTAAGCCGCTCTGCCCTTGCTGCTGACCCCACCTACCCTTCTCTCCCCAACAACCTTAATCCTGCAAACCTCCTCCCACAATCACTCATCTGTGCCTGGGTACCTCGGCAATCCTCGGCTTCAACTGGGTATAATAGCAGCAGCAGCCACTCTCTCCTCGGTGGAGCTGCTGTTCAATAGAACTGCCGGCCTCTGATTGGTCAGCAGCTCTTAGAGGTTGAGACTTCAACCCCGAGGGTCTTTGATCCAGTGGAAGTCCTGTCACTGTCCAGTTAAGTGCCTGAGTGGCATAAAATATGGTGCACCTTCCCTAAAAGAGGCTCTAGCCAGCCCTCCTACCAGCTGGTGAGACCCCTGTCACTCCCATTAAATCTCATCCAGAGATTATGATGAAACAAAAAAATAAGGATGTATGATGCATGAAAGGTGAACTCTTCAAACAAGAACCAGACCAAATACAATAGTTTGAGAGGGGAGGTGAAGAAGAAATTTGGCTGGTTAAGACAGAATATGAGAATTGAATAGCAGTTATCATAAAAGGGAACCCAAAATATTCTACTGGCATGTGAATAGTAAGTAGATAATAAGAGGTGGAGTGAGTCCTATTGGGAACAAAGAGGGTGAGATATTCTTAGAAGTGCAGAGGATAGAAGGTGAAAACTTTGTATCAATGTTCACTAAGGAAGAGGAATCTGACAAAATATCGCAAAAGAGGAGACAGTGGAGCTAATGGGTGGGGTGAAAATTCAAAGGGAGGAGGTACTGGAAATGCTTAGGGTGGATAGGTCACCAGGTCCGGATGGCTTGCATGCACTGATGCATTGAGTACAGGGAAGTTATGCTGAACCTATATATAAAGCTCTGGTTAGGCCACAACTAGAGCATTACAATGAGTTCTGGGTACCGCACTGTCAGAAAGTTGCGAGAGTCCTTGAAAGGGTGCAGAGGAGATTTACTAGAATGCTTACAGGGATGGGGAATTTTAAATAAAAGGTAAGGTTAGAGAAGCTGTGGTTGTTCTCCTTTGAGCAAAGGAGTTTGAGGGGAGATTTGATAGAGGTGTACAAGATTATAACAGATTTGGATAAGGTAGACAAGGAAAAAAGGTTCCCATTAGCTGATGGTGCAAGGACTAGGAGACACAGATTTAAGATTTGGGCAAAATATGCAGAAGGAATGTGAGAAAGAACTGTTTTACACAGCAAGAGGTAACAACCTGAAATTCACTGCTTATGAGGGTGGTAATTGGATGGGCACTTGGAAGGAAATAAACTTGCAGGGCCACACTGAGAGAGCAGGTGAAAGGAGCTGACTGGATTGCTCTGCGGAGGGCTGGCATGGACTTGATGGGCTGAATGGCTTCCTTCTGTTCCATAAATGTCTCCAGGACACAAATAAAATCAGCTGTACTAGACTCCTGTGCCTAGGCCATTGGGTTCGAACACTGTTGTCACAAGGATTAATTCAACAAAAATGATGCATGAATATGTGCCCTCCTGAAACAAATATGAGCTGGGGGAACAACACAAGGTCGCACCTCAAGAAGCCAGCATTCCAACAGCTCAAGGCTAGCTTCCAAAGATAAATTGAGAAGATAAAGGACATGTGGGAAGAGGAAGCCCGACAGTTCCAAAAGTATGCTGGTTATCATGACATGACAATCTTTTTTAACCCAGGGCCACCTATTGACCAAGATCAAATGAACAAAATCCTCTTCACTCACAGGATGGTGTTTCTCTTCCTAAGAAGGGCAATGCCATCTGTCAATGCTGCAAAGAACTTTATCAACAACTCCTCAACAGTGAATACACACAATAGCAACCCTCAGTTTCTGAGATCAAATCCATGGGTGAACAACTATTGAAGGGAGCAGTCAATTGATGAAGCAATCAATCAAATGAAAACCTCTGGCCCCAATGGTGTTCTAGCTGAGGTCTTCAAAACTGGCATGCTTTCACCCCAACAAGGCTCATGCACACATCCTAAGGATTCCCATTTTACTTCATGAATGTAACAATTGCAATAATAAGTATAAAAGACTTTAACTACATTTTACTCCAGAAGGAGACCACAGGGGCTAGAAACAGTTACTCCTACCACGAAAGGCAGTATAAATGGTTGTCATGACTTAAATCATTTTCTGTACCATTTTCCCATCACCCCGTGTGCTAAATGCAATTGTCACAGTTGCATTAATTATCTTGTCAGGATCTATTGTACTGTGTCATAGCCACTGTTATCCAATGCAGCAGAATGAGAATACCTCCATTAACACAGTCATTTATTGTGAGTAATCATTTTCTCCCTATAACATTAGTTTTTTGCTGACACCTGCAAATACTTGTTTTACAAGCTACAGAGGACTTACTTCAGGTAATTGCTCAGAATCACAGAACCAGCTGCAGGTTTATTTTGTTTAAAAGGGGCCTGGTCTTTATGACAAAAAGTTGTTTGCTTGTTGTCAACTGAGCTCAGTTGATAGAATTCTTTTTTCTGGAGGCGTCTGACATCTGCTTAAAGACCCCTCAGCAATATTTGTTTGGACTAAACAGAGTTTATACTGGGCGCGCTTGGTTTTAAAGTGTTTGCAGCAATCATAAACAAAAATATATTTTGTTGGAGATTCTGAAAATGGCTCAGTGGTAACACAATTGCCTCTGAGTGATGGATGTTGTGAGCTCAATCCCCACTCCAGAAACTTTGGACAGAGTTTTCCTGTTGGCGTGTGGGGGCGGGGCGCACGTCCGTGCGTAAAATGACACGCGGTGACGTCAGGCGAGCGTCCCGACATCACCACGCGCCATCGCAATATTTTATTGGGCGGGTGCACGATGATATCCGCTGTGCGCCCGCCATTAATTAAGGCCCTCAACTCACCAATCGACGCCGATTTTTTGGCGCCCGTGCAATCTTCAGGTCGGCGCATGGGCGTAACGGGCAGGTGGGTAGGACACATTTGTACAAGCCTCATCCACGGGCGGGGTAAGAGGGCTTGCTGGGGTCGTGAGAGTGCACTGTCAAGTATTGATTTTTCAAAGTTTATGAAACTTGCCTGTGTGATCTGCCAATACTTCAAAACACATACCAGCTGCTTTGTCTGGACTCTTAACCCTCAGGTCAGCACTCTGCAGTGAAGAATCTTTTTTGGGCCTGCAGGTTTCTGAAAGCTTTCCCAAGCCTGGGAATGGGAGCTGAACTCTCCACTGGAGGCATCTCCTCTGAGGAGGGAGGGCTAGAAGGGGGAGGAGGCCGGGAGTGTACATTCAGCCTCCAGGGGAGCCACCTTTGGGAGGACAGATGCAGGCACAAGGGGTGCAGGGCCAAGAGGTAGGAGGAGCCGCAGAAGACGCCATTATTTTGCTGCCAGGATAGTGGCGGCAAAGCAGCTACCTCAATATATCTGAGGTGCAGTGCCGAAGGAGGCTCCATCTCTCAAGGGAGACAGTCAACTATTTTTGTCAGATGATTGGGCCTGAGATCTCCCTAACTGTGTGGGTGGACACCCCATGCCAGTGGCTCTAACGGTCACAGCTGCCCTCAACTTCTATGCCTCTGGCTCCTTCCAGGGGTGATCTTTGTGGTGTCTCCCAATCAGCTGTCCACACTTGTGTCAAGCAGGTTACAGACGCTCTGTTCAGGCGTGCATTGACCTTCATCCACTTCCGCTGCGACCAGGCAAGCCAGACACAGCGAGCCAGAGGCTTCGCGACGATTGCTGGCTTCCCCCGTGTCCAGGGCGCTATAGACTGCACACATGTGGCCATCAAGGCGCCAGCAGGTGAGCCCAGTGCCTTTGTCAACAGGAAGGGCTTCCACTCCATGAACGTGCAGATAGTGTGTGATCACAGGATGCTGATTCTACAAGTCTGTGCAAGGTACCCTGGCAGCTCCCATGACGCTTACATCCTCAGACACTCCCAGGTGCTGGGGCTCTTCAGTGCTCCAGCCCGGCTGGATGGATGGCTGCTGGGCGACAAGGGCTATCCCCTCAGAAGGTGGCTCATGATGCCTCTCCGCCATCCAAGAACAGAAGCTGAGCAGCGGTACAATAGGAGCCACACCTCCACAAGGGCTGTGGTAGAGAGAGCCATCGGTCTTCTCAAGATACGCTTCCAATGCCTGGACCGCTCAAGGGCACACTCCAGATCGTGTGTCGGTCATAATGGTTGCATGCTGCACTCTCCACAATCTTGCGCTGGAAAGGGGTGAATGCTGTAAACGATGAAGACGTCAACACAGTGTCTGCGGCTGCACACGATGAGTCCAGCACTGAGTCCGAGGATGACTATGCACAGGGAAATGCTGAGGGGGTAGACGCTGACCCGGGCATACTGAAGGGAGGCAGGGACACCGGGCGGCTTCAATCCAACAAATCTTCAACTAGCA
Source organism: Cetorhinus maximus (assembly GCF_964194155.1). Classification (NCBI taxonomy): domain Eukaryota; kingdom Metazoa; phylum Chordata; class Chondrichthyes; order Lamniformes; family Cetorhinidae; genus Cetorhinus; species Cetorhinus maximus. The sequence goes on along the minus strand of NC_135882.1, from coordinate 37,829,218 downwards.
CACCACAGATGGTCCTCCAGGACAAGCCTGGGCAATAGGCTCCATACTCAATACCTAAGTGCCAAAACTTCCAGGTTAGGAACAGTAACTAAGGGCCTTGTTAATGAAGCTGAATGTCCCACAAAGCACTTCTAACATTTTTGGAAACCATACACATGCAGAAGAAAAGAGGCACCCTCAGCCATGGTCACATGTCTGAATTTAATATCACTGGCAAAGAAACTTAATGAAACAAAATGACATGTGAGTTCTAATTCAAAGCAAATCATAAAGACCTCATCTTGAGCCAACACAAAAGCACCAGTGATAAACCCGTGGTATGCCTTATGTTTACGTTTCCGGGTGCTACGTCTTGGTGCTGACCCCTCGCTGGGAATGGCATCTGAGACAGCCTGCTCACTCTGCTGTCCTGTTGGCCTCGATGACCTTGGCAGTCTGGCCCGTGGAGTCTACGCTGGCCCCGTCTTGGCGGGATCAGCAGTTCCACAGTTGGCATCGCCCCCGTCGTTGTAGCCTCACCAGATGCTACGATCACTGGGAGAGGAGCGGAGCAGCTGCCGCCCTCATCCGGAACGTCCTGAGAGGTGCCCGCAGAGACAACAGGCAGCTGCTGCGCCGACGTGAAATCGCTTCCCTGTTCACCGTGGATGGATGGTCACTGAGCTGGGAAACTTGGTGCCCATACCATCTCCCACACTGGCACTGACCAGCTGAGGTCAATGCCAATGTGAGGGCTTGCTGGTCAGAGCGCATCCCCAGGAAGCCCTGATGAGTCTCCTGGAGGAGCCTCTCCATGAGAGAAGCCACTCTCTCCATGGAGGACGCATGGCGCTCGGGCATGTGGCTCATTGCTTCGGTGATAGTTCGCGTAGACTCCTCCACCACGGAGACCAAGCCAAGCATAGCCTCATGTATCTTCCCCAGATGCTCCCGCACACCCGGCCGCATTTCCTGCCCCTGCTGCGGACGATTCCAGAGGCACATCATCAGGTATCGACTGAGCATATGCCTGGTCCCCTGCATTCCTCTGACTGCTGGTACCATGGGCACTCTCTGTCTCTGCCAGCTCCTCCAGCGACTGTGAAGTGCCCTCACCGCTGTGCCCTGGGACAGTAGCCAATGTTCTAACTCCCATCGAGATGCTAGTATCTGCGCTGGTGCCTGCCTGACAGGGATGGTGTGACGCTGGTGAGATTTCAGGGCCCTCAGGCGTGAGAGGGGGCCTCTGCTGCTCCTCCTCCCAGCCCTGATCCGCTGATGCTGAAAGGAAGAACAAGGACATTTGATCAGTTAACATGGAGACAATGACAAAGTTCATCCCTGTCCCCTGGATCATTATGTGCTCATCCTTCCATAAGCAATCATCAAGCCATGTTGCAAAATTAAATCACTTAGCATTCAGCACTGCTATGGGTGTTAGGAGAACAATGCTGACCTCACTGCTGGGCATAAAAACCTGGCCGTGGCACCCCAGCCTCACCAACACCAGTGGACCTGGGTGCATGGTGCCTCTCAAAATCTAGGGCCTCCTGCTCAAACCAGCTGAGAATGGCTAACTGCGCCTGGACGTCACCAGTCCTCGCACAATCTGCAGCATTATGAGATTATGAGCATTCTTCTCCTGAAAATGAGAGAAGAGCATTGATTTGTGCAAATTGTACCTGGGCTCCCTTCGCGGACGGCCCACCCCAACCAGAGTGGGACATATCAGGGCTCCAGTGCCTCCTCACCCGCTGCTGCCGCACACTCACACAAAGGAGCTAGGCCTGTTCCTCACTCCCCCACTCACCCCCCCACACACCCACCCCTTGGCCACATGCTCCCTACATCACATTAGGCACTACACGGTATATCTTTCCATAGCAAGGAAGCGCAAGCACATGGAGCACAGAAGGCAGCAGATCGATAGGTGCCACGCCACCTTGAAGCTCCCCTCCCAGCCTGTCATCACCCTGACTTTGACATGTCCTGGAGTTCCAGCACTGCACCTAGGTGCAGCTCCTGCAGGTTGCCCCCAAAACAGTCATATGGGTCTCAGTGCACCACATGCTGCAGGGGCAGAACCCATCTCTTCACCACCCTCAGATAATTTCACGCTGTACATCACGCAAATGCATGAACGGGCCTAAGGCCCTGAAAAGTGCCTAGTCTACCTCAGATTACCCTGGAAGGACAAGGTATCTCAAAGATTTGAGCAACAGGTGAAGCTAGCTGTTTCACACTGCGACTATGCAGAAGCAACACGAGTGGTATTTGCCAATAACAGGATGCTGCCAACAAGCCAAAAAGACGTTCTGCCTATTACACAAATGAATAATGTGGTATATAAGTTTCGGTGCCAGTGTGATGCTAGGCATGTAGGTCGTATGTCTTCAAAGCACTGCTGAGGAGGTCAAATGTCCCTGCCAACTCATGGGGCAAGACTTTCCCTTCATTTGGCAAGCACGGTGGACGGGCCTGGCAGTGGCCGGGAAAAGATCTGCCGCCTGCGATCAGCCCCCGACCGCGAATTTACACCGGCTGGCCAACTGACGACCAGCCAGCGTGAAGCGCGCGCTGCAATGCTCAGCGCTGCTGGGGTGGGGGCGGGAAAAGAGCAAGCGCAGCAGTCTGTGCATGCGCATTGGAGCGTGTGCTGAAAGCTCCCTGAGGGCACAGTGAAACCAAAATCAGCAAAGAAAAAGGAATCAAAATCGGGACAAAGGTTACAATCTGAAGTTGTTAAACTCAGTGTTGAGTGCAGAATGCTGTAAAATGCCTAATCAAAAGATGAGGTACTATTACTCGAGCTTGAATTGAGCCTCATTGGAGCATGCAGGAGATCAAGGACGGAGAGGTCAGGGGGCAAGGTGAAGAATTAAAATGACAGGCATCCAGAAGCTCAGGGTCATGCTTGTGGAGTTGACGGATATGTTTTGAAAAGCAGCCCCCCAGTCTGCACTTGGTCTCCCCAGTGTAGAACAGATTGTACCGTGAGCAGCAGGAGTTCAGGGGATAAAATGGTGAGAGTTTGGGACATAAAACAGTGAGAGTTCAGGAGATAAAACTGAGAGTTCAGGAGATAAAACTGAGAGTTCAGGAGATAAAACTGAGAGTTCAGGAGATAAAACAACGAGAGATCAAGAGATAAAACATTGAGAGTTCAGCAGATAAAACAACCAGAGTTCAGGGGATAAAACAGTGAGAGTCCAGGAGATAAAACAGCAAGAGTTCGGGGATCAAACAGCGAGAGTACGGAAGATAACACAGGGAGAGTTCGAGAAATCAAACAGCGAGAGTTCAGGAGATAAAACAGCACCCGAGATTAAACTCCTCCTAAACAGAGCCAGTTGGAACAGTAGCGCCAGTGAACCTGGGGGTGAACAGCGCCAACTGGAACCCCAACAGGAACCCCAACAGGAACCCCAACAGGAACCCCAACTGGAACCCGAACAGGAACCCCAACTGGAACCCCAACTGGAACCCCAACTGGAACCCCAATAGGAACCCCAACAGGAACCCCAACAGGGACCCCAACAGGAACCCCAACTGGAACCCGAACAGGAACCCCAACTGGAACCCCAACTGGAACCCCAACTGGAACCCCAATAGGAACCCCAACAGGAACCCCAACAGGGACCCCAACTGGGACCCCAACTGGGACCCCAACTGGAACCCCAACAGGAACCCCAACTGGAACCCCACCTGGAACCCCACCAGGAATCCTGCTAGAATTCAAAAGGCTGACAAAAGTGATGTCAGCACAAAGCAGGGAGCTGATTGGTAGGTAGTGGGTAAGTTTTTTTTCTCCACTTTAAAGCTACATTAAGGAGAGGTAAGGCTTAAATTTAGGATAAGAGTATTTTAAGTAAAGGTATGACGGGGGAGCTCAGTCCCGTGTGTTGCATGGCCTGCAGTATGTGTGAAATATTAGGTGCTCCTGGCAGTCTGGATGACCACATCTGCCCGAAGTGCCACTGGTTTGACCAGCTTGAGCACAGGGTTTTGGAGCTTGAGCATCGGCTGGAGGTACAGCAGGGCTTCTGCAAAGCTGAGAGGTGAATAACACGTTTTTAGACATGGTCACCCCACAGCTTAAGGAAGTGCAGTCAAAAGAAGGGAGGCAGGCAGGTAGTTAAGAAAGCTCCAGAGTGCATCTCACTCAAGAACAGTTTTTCTGTGTTGGAAAGCGGTGAGAGTGACAATTCCTCTGGAAGACACAAGGGGGGAGGAGAAAGAGAGGAAGAGCAATAGTGGTAGGAGACTCAACAGTGAGGGGTACAAACAGGCATTTCTGTGGCTGCAGACGTGAATCCAGGATGGTGTGTTGCCTCCATGAGGCCAGGGTCAAAGATGTCACTGAACGGCTGCAGGGCATTCTGAAGGGGAAGGGCGAACAGTCAGAGATTGTAGTTCACATTGGCAACAACAACATAGGTAGAAAGAGGGATGAGGTCCTGCAACAAGAATTTAGAGAGCTAGGTAGTAGGTTGAAAAGCAGGGCCTCAAAAGTTGTAATCTCTGGGTTACTCCCGGTGCCACATGCTATATGGGGTGATGCACAGAGAAATATAGAAGAAAAACCATCCAGTCTGCAAGTGTATAGTCAAGTTAAGGCACAAGGGAGCATGGCAAGGCTGGATGACATCTATTATTAAGCAAGGAGTCTTGGGAGTAAGGCAGATGAGTTGAGGTTGTTGATTAACACATGGGGATATGATATCATTAGTATCACAAAGACATGGTTGAGGGAGGGGCAGGACCTGCCGCTCAATATTCTGGGGTATAGAATCTGCAGGTGGGGAGGGGAGGTATAAAAAGAGGAGGTGGGGTTGCAATATTGATGAAGGAGTCAATTACTGCAATAAAGAGGGATGATATATTAGAAGGTTCCTCAAACGAGGCCATATGGTAGAACTTAAAAACAAAAAAGGGAGAATCACATTGCTGGGAGTGTAACTATAGACCCCCAAACAGTCAGGGAGAGATGGAAGGGCACGTATAGAGGCAAATTTCAGAGAGGTGCAAAAATAATAGGGTAATAATAGTAGGGGATTTCAACTTCCCCAATATTAACTGGGATAGACAAAGTGTGAAAGACTTAGAGGAGGCAGAATTCTTAAAATGTATCCAGGTGAGCTTTTTAAACCAGCATGTAGAAAGTCCTACAACAGGTCCAGTTGCTGGACCTAATTTTAGGGAAGGAATCCAGGCAAGTGGTAGAAGTGTCAGCGGGGGAGCATTTCGGTGATAGTGGCCATAACTCAGTAAGATTTAAGGTAGTTATGGAAAAGGACAAAGATGGACCAGAAATAAAGGTTCTGAATTGAGGGAAGGCCGATTTTAATATGATAAGACAGGATTTGGCCAAGTGGACTGGCAGCAGCTACTTGTCGGAAAATCTACATCAGAGCAGTGGGAGTCATTCAAAAAGGAAATAGTGAGAGTGCAGGGCAAGCATTTTCTCATAACGGTGAAGGGTGGGACCAACAAGTCCAGAGAACCCTGGATGTTGAGGAATGTACAGGATTGGATAAGGAAAAAAATGAAAACTTACAGTAGATACCGAGGGCTCAAAACAGCAGAAGCCCTAGAGGAGTATAGAAAGTGCAGGGGATTACTTAAAAAAGAAATTAGGAGAGCGAAGAGGGGGCATGAAAATACGCTGTCAGGTAAAATAAAGGAAAATCCAAAGGCATTTTATAAGTATATTCGGGGCAAGAAGATAACCGGCGAAAAAGTAGGGCCCATTAGGGACCAAAGTGGCAATCTGGCGCTGGTAGATGTAGGTGAGGTTTTAATTGAGTACTTTGCATCTGTATTCACTATAGAGAAGGACATGTAGGTATAGAAATCAGGGAGTGGCACTGTGATATTCTTGAACAAATTAGCATTGAAAGGGAGCAGGTATTAACGGTTTAAGTGGGCTTAAAAGTGGATAAATACGCAGGCCCAGATGAGATGTATTCAGGCTGCTGTGGGAGGCAAGGGAGGAGATTGCAGGGGCCCTGACATAAATTTTCAAATCCTCTCTGGCCACAGGAGAGGTGCCAGAAGACTAGAGGACAGCAACTGTGGTACCATTATTCAAGAAGGGTGGTCTGGATAAACCAGGAAACTATAGGCCAATGAGTCCAAAATCAGTGGCAGGGAAACTTCTGGAAAAAATTCTGAGGGACAGAATTAATCTCCACTTGGAGAGGCAGGGATTATTCAAGGATAGTCAGCATGGCTTTGTCAGGGGGAGATCATGGGCAGGATTTTCAGGTTGCCGGGCGAGCGTGGTGGGTGGCCCGGGAGCACTGGGAAATGGGCCGTCACCCGAGATAGGGCCCCCACCGCAATTTCACACTGGCTGGCCGATTAACAGCCAGCCAGCATGAAAGGTGCACTGAAAAGCTCTGCGCTGCCGGGGTGGGGATGGGAAGAGGGCGAGCACTGAGGTCAGTATGGGCGCAGGGGAGCGTGCAATGAAAGCTCCCTGAAAGCAGAGAGCTGCCTCAGGGAGCTGAAGAATTTTAAAAACAAAAATAAAGAATATGAAATTCTGAAAAAAATGTCCGCACATTGGACTAACTCACCTGAGCACATAAATAATAAAAATTCTGTCAAAACATACTTAATTTTTTACAAATTAATCTCGGAAACCTCATCCTGTCATTGGATGAGATTTTCTCAAAAATCCAAAGGCCACCTGGCCGATTCGCCCACCCACCGACCGTAGCGTTGGAAGGGCAGTGAAAAATCGCTCTTAATAGGCCTCTTAAGTGTTGGCGCATGCCTGCCGACCGAAATATCGCATGAGTGCGCCATGACATTGGGATGCTCACCCAACGCCATCGCGTGCTATTTTACGCTCGAACGTGTCGGGCACGTGCCCACACGCCGAACAAAAAATCTTGCCCCATGTCTAACAAATTTGATTGAATTTTTTGAGGAGGTGACTAAGTGTGTAGATGAGGGTAGTGTAGTTGATGTAGTCTACATGGACTTCAGTGAGGCTTTTGACAAGGTCTGACATGGGAGACTGGTCAAGAAAGTAAGAGCCCATGGGATCCAGGGCAATTTGGTAAATTGGATCCAAAATTGGCTTAGCAGCAGGAGGCAGAGGGTGATGGTTGAAGGTTGTTTTTGTGACTGGAAGCCTATGTCCAGTGAAATACCTTAGGATTTGGTGCTGGGTCCCTTCCTGTTTATAGTGTACATTAATGATCTAGACATGAATATCGGAACTATGATCAATAACTATGATCAATCTATGTTCACAGATGATACGAAAATTGGTGGTGTGGTAAAAAGTGAGGAGGAAAGCCTTACAATACAGGACGATGTAGATGGGCTGGTCAGATGGGCTAAACAGCGGTAAATGGAATTTAATCCTGAAAAGTGTGAGGTGATGCATTTTGGGTGGACTGGGTGGTATGAACAGGTCCCAGATGGGGTCATGCCCTATGAAGTCTCATGGCATCAGGTCAAACATGGGCAAGTAATCCTCCTGCTGATTACCACGTACCGCCCTCCTTCAGCTGATGAATCAGTGCTCCTCCATGTTGAACACCACTTGGAGGAAGCACTGAGGGTGGCAAGGGTGCAGAATGTACTCTGGGTGGGGGACTTCAAAATCCATCACAAGGAGTGGCTCGGTAGCACCGCCACAGGCCAAGTTGGCTGAGTCCTAAATGGCACAGCTGTTAGACTGGGCCTGAAGCAGGTGGTGAGGGAAACGACAAGAAGGAAAAACATATTTGCCCTCATCCTCACCAACCTGCAGATACATCTGTCCATGACAGTGACGGTAGGAGTGACCATCACACAGTCGTTGTGGAGATGAAGTCCCGCCTTCACACTGAGGATACCCTCAGTGTTGTGTGCCACTACCATCTTGCTAAATGGGATAGATTTTGAACAGATCTACCAACTCAAAACTGGGCAGCCATGAGGCACTGTGGGCCATCAGCAGCAGCAGAACTGTACTTGAACACAATCTATAACCTCATGGCTTGGCATATCCCCAACTCTACCATTACCATAAATCTAGGGGATCAACCCTGGTTCAATGATGAGTGCAGGAGGGCATACCAAGAGCAACACCAGGCATACCTAAAAATGAGGTATCAACCTGGTGAAGGTTTAACACTGGACTACTTGCGTACCAAACAGCACAAGCAGCAAGTGATAGACAGAGCTAATCGATCCCACAACCAGTGGATCAGATCTACGCTCTGCAGTTGTGAATGGTGGATGACAATTAAACAACTCACTGGAGGAGGAGGCTCCACCAATATCCCCATCCTCAATGATGGAGGAGCTCAGCACATCTGTGCAAAAGATAAGGCTGAAGTATTTACTACAATCTTCAGCCAGAAGTGCCAAGTGGATGATCCATCCATTGGATTTGTATAGAACCTTGGTGAGGCCACAGCTGGAGTACTGTGTGCAGTTCTGGTCACCACATTATAGGAAGGATGTGATTGCACTGGAGGGGGTGCAGAGGGGATTCACCAGGATGCTGTCTGGGCTGAAACATTTAAGTTATAAAGAGAGGTTGGATAGACTCGGGTTGTTTTCGTTGGAGCAGAGAAGACTGAGGGGCGACCTGATCGAGGTGTACAAGATTATGAGGGACATGGACAGGGTGGATAGGGAGCAGCTGTTCCCCTTAGTTGAAGGGTCAGTCACAAGGGGACATAAGTTCAAGGTGAGGGGCAGGAGGTTTAGGGGGGTTTTGAGGAAAAATTCTTTTACCCAGAGGGTGGTGATGGTCTGGAATGCACTGCCTGGGAGGGTGGTGGAGGCAGGTTGCCTCACATCCTTTAAAAAGTACCTGGATGAGCACCATTCAAGGCTATGGGCCAAGTGCTGGTAAATGGGAGTAGGTGGGTAGGTCATGTGTTTCTCATGTGTCGGTGCAGACTCGATGGGCCGAAGGGCCTCTTCTGCACTGTTTGATTCTGTGATTCTGTGATCTCGGCCTTCTCCGGAGGTTCCCAGCATCTCAGATGCCAGTCTTCAGCCAATTCAATTCACTTCACGTGATATCAAGAATGGCTGAAGACACTGGATAATGCAAAGGCTATGGGCCTTGACAATATTCCGGTAATAGTACTGAAGACTTGTGCTCCAGAACTTGCCATGCCCCTAGCCAAGCTGTTCCAGTACAGCTACAACACCCAGCTCCGTGGAAAATTGCCCAGGTATGTCCTAGACATGTACGCAAAAAGTAGGACATACCAACCTAGCCAATTACTGCCCCATCAGTCTACTCACGATCATTAATAAAGTAATGGAGGGAGTCATCAACAGTGCTATCAAGCAGCACTTGCTTAACAATAACCTGCTCACTACCGCCCAGTTTGGGTTCTGCCAGGGCCACTCAGCTCCTGACTTCATTACAGCTTTGCTTGAAACATGGACAAACGAGCTGAGCTCCTGAGATGAGGTGAGAGTGACTGCCCTTGACATCAAGACAGCATTTGACCGAGTGTGGCATCAAGGAGCCCTAGAAAAACTGGAGTCAATGGGGATCAGGGAGAAAACTCTCCGCTGCTTGGAGTAATCTCTAGTGCAAAGGAAGATGGTTGTGGTTGTTGGAGATCAGTCATCTCAGCTCCAGGACATCACTGCAGGAGTTCTTCAGGATAGTGCCCTGGGCCCAGCCATTTTCAGCTGCTTCATCAATGACCATCCTTCCATCATAAGGTCAGAAGTAGGGATGTTCGCTGATGATTGCACAATGTTCAGCACCATTCGCGACTCCTCAGATACTGAAGCAGTCCATGTTCAAATGCAGCAGGACCTGGACAATATCCAGGCTTGGGCTGACAAGTGGCAAGTAACATTCACGCCACACAAGTGTCAGGCAATAACCATCTTCAACAAGAGAGAATCCAATCATCGCTGGATTACCATCCAGCATTGGCATTACCATCGCTGAATCCCACACTTTGTATGTCCTGGGGGTTACCATTGACCAGAAACTGAACTGGACTAGCCATATAAATACGGTGGCTACAAGAGCAGGTCAGAGGCCAGGAATCCTGTGATGAGTAACTCACCTCCTGACTCCCCAAAGCCTCTCCACCATCTACAAAGCACAAGTCAGGAGTATGATGGAATACTCCTACTGCCTGGATGAGTGTAGTTCCCACAACACTCAAAAAGCTTGACACCATCCAGGACAAAGCAGCCTGCTTGATTGGCACCCTTCCACAAACATTCACTCCCTCTACCACTGACGCACAGTAGCAGCAGTGTGTACCATCTACACAATGCACTGCGGGAATTCACCAAGGCTCCTGAGACAGCACCTTTCAAACCCACAACCACTACCAACAAGAAGGACAAGGGCAGCAGATAGATGGGAATACCGCCACCTAGAAGTACCCCTCCAAGTCACTCACCATCCTGACTTGAAAATATATCGCCGTCCCTTCACTATTACTGGATCAAAATCCTGAAACTAACAGCACTGTGGGTGTACCTTCACCAAATGGACTGCAGTGGTTCAAGCAGGCAGCTCACCATCAGCTTCTCAAGGGCAATGAGGGATGGGCAATAAATGCTGGCCCAGCCAACGAAGCCCACATCCTGCGAATGAATAAAAAAAATTGCAGCACAGGCTTGTAAAAGTATGACATTGTGTGCAGTGCTGGCGCATTGGGTTGAGTTCTCATTTATTGATTGTTAGCAAAGGAGACAGTGCCACTGGCTTGACAAGGTATCAATGCCTTGGATGCCTAGCTGAAGGTTCACTGCAGTGAAGCATCCCTGGTGTCCCTGCCTCTATGAGAGTTCCTGTCCTCTGGCTTGAGGTCCACACCCTGCGATTCCCCAGGCTTTTCCTCTGAGCCATCACATGAGTCATCGTCCCTGGCCTGTGGAGCTGCCTCGCTTTTCTCAGCTTCCAGTTGGTCCCACCTTACCAGAGCCAGGTGGCGCAGGGTGCAGTATGCAATGACTATGAGGGAGACACGCACTGGCGGATGCTGCAATGCTCCCCCTGACCAGTCCCATCTGAAGTGCATCTTCAGCAGTCCAACGATCCTCTCCACCCCCTTGTGGAGGCATGACTCCTGTTGTATCTCTCCTCGGCCTCAGTTCTTGGGTGATGGAGTGCGGTCATCAGCCACCTCATCAAGGGATAGCCCTTGTCACCCAGGAGCCAACCATGCACTCGCGCAGGAGCCATGAACAGCCTTGGTACCTGTGAGTGCCACAAGCTGTAAGCATCATGTGAGTTCCCAGGTAACAGGCACAAACTTGGAGAATCTGTGTCCTGTGGTCACAGATATTCTGAATATTCATTGCGTTTCTGTTTATGAAAGTGCCAGGCTCACCTGCTGGCACCTTGATGGCCATGTGAGTGCAATCTATTACACCCTGGATGCAGGGGAACCCAGTCATCAGAGAAGCCTCCTGCTCTCTCCGCCTAGCTCACCTCATCTGTCCAGAAGTGGAGGAACGTGCAGGCGTGTCTAAAGATAGCATCAGTCATGCCCTTGACGCAACTGTGTGCAGCTGATTGAGAAACGCCTCACAGATCCCCTACTGAGCCCTGAAAAAAACTGGAGGCATAGAAACTGAGGGACACTGTGACCTTCAAAGCCACTGGCATGGGGTGTCCGCCCATGCAGTTGGAGGTGATTTCTGGACCTACCATGTGACATTTTGCTGCCACTGTGTCCCTGGAGAGGCGGAGTCTCCTGCAGCACTGGATCTTGGACATCAGGAGATAGTTGGAGCACTGCCTAAACACCCTAGAAATTGTGTAGTGACGTCTTCGGCGTGCCCTCCAGCCTTGGCATCCCTGCTAGCCCTGCACCTCTGAGCCGTGCCTCTTCTCTTAAAGGTCTGTCCCTGGGACGCTGCCCACGCCCACTTGGCCTCCTCTCCCTCCATCCCCTCTCTTCCTCTTCAGAGGAGGTTCCACCAGCGGAATACACTATCCCCAATTGATGGGATGTGGAGGACCAGTGCTTTGAAGATGAAGGAGCACTGTGCTGCAATACTCAGAGGAACCTTCCAGTGAAGATGAGGACCTGAGATGCTGAAAGGCAGGCTCGACAATCAAACAAGATGCCACAAAACTCTGGGACAACTCTACTCACACAGCAAAGGACCGGCAGTGACAGAGAAAGTGCTGCTGCTCCGGGGGCTTTTTATCCCATCCGTGGATGAGGAAATGATTAAAATGTGAATTCTGCCCACCCATTTTGCCTGTGCGATGAGCTAAAAATCCCACGGGTAATGTAGAGTCGCAGCCAATAGGTTTTTTTAATGACCTTAATTGACCCTTTAATTGTCGGCGGGCTCTGCTCCAACTCCTGGGCACGCCCACCGACCTCAATATTGCACACGTGCAGGATGACGTTGGGATGCATGCCCGGCATCTTTTCACACAATTTTACGTACGTTTGGGTGGGGCATGCGCCCAACCTCAGAACACAAGATTCAGGTTAGTGTTTCTGGCGGAATTACAGACATTGGTATTGTGCGAATTGAATGATCAGCACTCCAGGCTGATCTCAAGACCTGACTCTAATCTCAAGACTCGATAATGTGATTCATCTCAATCTGGTCTTGGAGCAGCAATGATGCAGAACGGACAACTAACATCAAGAGCATTAATACCAGCACAGTTAAGGTACTCCCAGATCGAGAAAGAGCTTCTAGTGATCATGTTTGCCTCTGAGAAGTTTGAAGCCTAGATGTATGGCTGGCACATGGTGAATATTGAAACAAATCAATTGGAATGAATAGTGCTCAAGCCACTAAAAAAGGTGCCTAAATGACTTCAAATTACTAAGACTCCAAAGAAACAGTATGAGACACTCATATGAGAAAGGGGAGAGGACATACTTAGCAGAGTATACCTGGCAGAAGTTAATGCCTGTGATTTTATACGGGGGCAGGTAGAAATTGATCATCTTGAATCACATCTGGTTGAAGACTTACACTCGCAACAAATCAATCAACTCAATGTTCCAGTAGATTTCCTGATACAGAAACAACTGCATGTAAACATTCAACAAAGGCTGGCTTGGGATCAAATCAGAGGTACCCGAATGCCTTCAGCCTTACTTTTACTTTCGAGAGGAACTAATACTCAAAGATAAATTGATATTCAAGGAGTAGCAACTCATGGTACAAGCTGCATTATGTAAAGAATTAATGCAAGTAGCATGTACAACGCTCATCAGCCTAGATCCACAGAGTGCACAGCAGCCTCTGTTGGCACAGAGTATCAGCAGAGCTTAAACAGTACATCATGGAATGTGACATCTGTTTGACTCATCATAGTTGTCCAAGTAATGCATCATTACTATAGTACAAGTTTGTGACTAGGTCTCGGTGGAAGTTTGGGGCTGACCTTAGTGAGCTAAATGGACATAGCCTGTTCATCATGTGTGGTTACTACAATCACTCCATTGAAGTAACCAGTCTCACTTCAGCTACTGGTATTTTGTGCAGCTCGAAGGGTTGTGAGTACCCATCCATTATCTCTAAAATACCAAAATGATTTTGAATGGATTTTATCCACAAAGCAGTTTGTACATTCTGCTTAGATTGTTACAGAATTCAAATGTTGTGGATAAATACTTCCCACACCAAATTGATCAAATTGTACTATATTTGGAGACATTGCAAAGTTGAGAATGCTATCAAGATGGTCAAAAGAATTCATAAAATGCAGGCAGTCCGAATAATCAAAATTCTTAGATCTATTAGATTGATGCAGCATAAGAACAGGAAAAATAGTCGGATTAAGCTATTTGTCCCCAAGAGCCTGCTCCACCATTCATTAAGATCATGGCTGATTTGATTGTGACCTTAACTCCACTTTCCTGCCTGCCCCCCATAACCTTTGGCTCCTTTGTAGATCAAAAAACGTCTCATTCAGCCTTCAGTCTATTCAATGACCCAGACTCCATTGCTCCCTGAGGTAGTGAATTCCAAAGATTAGCAACCCCCTGAAAGGAGAAATTACTCCTCTTCTCCATCTTAAATGGGAGACCCCTTATTTTGGAACTGTGCCTCCCCTAGTTCTAGATTCCCCACAAAAAGAAACATCCTCTCAGCATCTACCTTGCCAAGCTGCCTCAGAATCTAATATATTTCAATAAGATCATGTCTCATTCTTCTAAACTCCAATGAGTGTAGGCCCAATCTGCTCAACCTTCTTTCATAGGTCAACACCTCATCACAGGAATCAACCTAGTGAACCTTCTTTGAACTGCCTCCAATATAAGGACAACTGGTGGTTGGAGAAGGCGCACAAGATTCAGTAGAAGGTGGTCAACACAATGGTCTTATAAACCAGAACCTTTGTTGGCTTGCAAAGGTCCCTGTTGTCAAAGACATGTTAGCGCAACTTGAGGAAGGCAACGCTGGCACAGTTAACTCGGTGTTGGACTTCCTCATCGATGGTAGTCTCAACATGTGGATCCAGAATTGGGCTCCTCAGTCATCTGAAGTCTCACCAAGCCTGTCGGACGACATCCTCGATTCCGAGGGACCGGAAATAAGGAGACCAAATCTGTACACAGTATTCCAGGTGTGGTCTCACCAATGCCCCATACAATTGTAACAATACTTCCCTACATTTATACTCCATCTCCCTTTCAATGAAGGCCAACATTTTGTCTGCCTTCCTAATTAATTGCTGTACCTGCTTGCTAACTTTTTGTGATTCATTTATGAGGACACCCAGATCCCTCTGCATTCTGCAGACTCTCTCCATTTAAATAATATTTTGCTTTTCTGTTTTTCCTACCAAAGTGGAAAACATCATATTTTCCCACATCTGCCAAATTTTTGCCCACTCACTCAACCTATCTATATCCCTTTGCAGACTCTTTGTGGGGAGATTTTATGAAGCCTGCAAAACTGAGAAATGTAGTGTGCAGGGTAACTAAATTTGACAGGCGCTGAAATTTTGATTTTACAATGGCGAATTGAGATGCAGCCTATCAGCATGTTTGTGGTGAGTCAGGCCTCAAGCCATCCTGTGGTGGGCTCCCACTTGGAATACATTTGCATGTCATGAATACTCATTACCATGAAACCTTTTTAAATTACGTCCTACTTTCATCATAAAGTCAACAGTGCACGAGAATTTCGTGGCACCCGATTCATGTTCGTTTAAAGGTGATGTGGAACAATTGGCTTTGTGCAGTTGTGCTAAGGTAAACATTTTCTTTGTTGAACTCTGGCACAAAGAAGGAGAGCAGGAGAATGGCAGCTTGCATGGAAGCTCGGGACTGGAAAGGGCGAGTCAGGGGTTGGGGAGGGGAGGTTGGGTGCAGGGAGGTGAAAGGGCCGAGTGCCCAGAGTATCTATGGTACTCTGCAGTGTGGTTTACAGGTAGGGAAGGTGAGGTGAATGAGGAGCCTAAAGGGTAGGTTTGGTGCTGTCAACATTGGAGTCCGGTGGGCTGAATTGAGGGTGCTGGGTGGCTGAGGAAACAGTCACGGGTGTGTGTTGGATTCGGTCGGGGAACAGGTTCAGTGCATAGTGGGGTATTTAAAGTTCTCCTGTGGTGGGGCACAGGAACAGACAAAAGCAGTAGAATGGGGATGGGAGGGTTCAGGGTCAGAATGATCATCTTGACAGGGATGGGTGTAAGCACAATGGGGAGAGATGGTATGTCCACATCAACGGTGATAGGGTCCAGAGTAATGGTGGGAGGGTTCAAAGGTGACAGAGAGAAGGCACAAGGTTATGTTGGATGAGTCAAGGGTGATGGAGCAAGTTTGAAGATGACAGGAGGTGGGTGGAAGTACAGGAACAGATTTGGAAGGTAACACTCACCATTTTCTGGGGGTCACTTCAAATGTACCTTTGTATGAAGGAATGCAGATCGAAGTGGAAGGAAGTCTGTGTTGGGTGGGTGGAGTTCTGGGTGTTGACTATTTGAGGATTGCTGCTCATTATGTTATGGATGACAACCATGGGCAAACATATTCTCATCTCATTGACTGCCCTCGTACGCAATTGCTGCAATACCCATGGGTCTCAGTAGCCTAATGTTACTGCAACCTCAAGAGCTGGAGGACAGGATGAGATGCCAGCCAACAATGGAGAACTCAATGCCAACAGCAGGCAGCATCATACAGGGGGGCTGGTCTGGGTGCAGCCATTCGGGGAAGGCAATGTCAAAGAAAGGCACTGGCAAGTCAACACATCCTCAGGACAAGGACTAGGCACCTGTAGATGTCGGAGAGGCAATACCAGACATGACTGAGGATATCCTGGGAAATGGTTACCAGGATATGTGGGATTGTGCATCAAGACCGGCAACCAGTCTTGGTAGGTTTGGTGGGAACCACATTCAGTGGCCCTCAAGGTTACTTGACATTCAATTACTTTGTCATTGGTGGATTCCAGGGCACAACAGGTAGGGTTGTCAACTCTGGCTGGACATATTCCAGGAAAAGTCCACAGGAAGCAATGTCATGGAAAGCCAGCGGTGTGGCATGAGTGGGTTCAATGATGATCCAATGTTGCCAAGAGACTGAACCTGGTATCTGGCTGGGAAATCACTGCAGAAACTGTCTAATAGGCTTTGGAAAGGAATCAAACTGTTCTGGGCAGTACAGCTACCTTCAAATTCCATTGCGTTACTGTGTAAACACAGTATTCTGATTGCAACATTGCTGAGACACCTGAATGCTTCTGCAATTTGGGTAATAATCCGAGGAAACATCAAGCCATGAGCCCACTCACACAAAGCTGGGTTATGGGGGGAGGCTCTGTGTACCTCGAAAACCTATTGCTAGGGGTTGTGGGCTCCTTGTTTGGGGAGATTGAGCCCAACCTATTCATAGACTCATAGGCATCTACAGCACAGAAGGAGGCCATTCAGCCTATCATGTCCATGCCAGTCAACAAAGATCTGACTACACTAATCCCATTTTCCAACGTTTGGCCCATAGCCCTGGTGGCTATGGCAACGCAAGTGAATATCTAAATACTTCTTAAATGTTACAAGAGTTTCTGACTCAACCACCCTTTCAGGCAGTGAGTTCCAGACTCTCACCACCCTCTGGGTGAAAAATTTCTCCTCAACTCCCCTCTTAGCCTTCTACCTCTTACCTTAAATCTATGTCCCCTGGTTATTGACCCCTCTACCAATAGAAAAAGTGCCATCCGATCCACCCTATCTATGCCCCTCATAATCTTATATGCCTCTAACAGGTCCCCTCTCAATCTTCGTTGCTTCAAGGAAAACAACCCCAGCCTATCCAATCTTTACTCATAGCTCAGACACTCCAGCCCAGGCAGCATCCTGGTAAACCTCTCCTGCACCCTCTCTAGTGCAATCACGCCCTTCCTATAATGTGGTGACCAGAACTGCATGTAGTACTCCAGTTATGGCCAGCGTTTTATACTGTTCCAGTATAACCTCCCTGCTCTTGGCTAATAATAAAGCCCGACTGCCTCGGCTAATAAAGGCAAGTATCCCATATGCTTTCTTAGCCACCTAATCTACCTGCCCTGCTATCTTCAGGGATCCATGGATATGCACACCAAGGTTCCTCTGATCTTCAGTACTTTCCAGGGTCCAAACATTCACAGTGTAATCCCTAACCTTGTTAGCCCTCCCCAAGTGCATTACCTCACACTT
The DNA here is from genome assembly GCF_964194155.1 of Cetorhinus maximus. Classification (NCBI taxonomy): domain Eukaryota; kingdom Metazoa; phylum Chordata; class Chondrichthyes; order Lamniformes; family Cetorhinidae; genus Cetorhinus; species Cetorhinus maximus. The sequence continues at coordinate 37,811,613 of NC_135882.1, read as the reverse complement.
TTCTGAGTTGAATTCCATTTGCCATTGCTCTGCCCCTCTGACTAGTCCATTGATATCCTCCTGAAGTTTATGGATATCCTCCTCACTATTTACCCCCTACCAATTTTCCTGTCATTCGCGAACTCCTTGATCATAGCCCCTACATTTAAGTTCAAATCATTTATGTACACCACAAACGACACGGACCCCAGCACCGAGCCCTACGGAACCCCACTGGAAACAGACTTCCAGTCACAGAAACATCCCTCTACCATCACCCTCTGCTTCCTTCCTCTCAGTCAATTTTGGATCCAATGTGCCACTTTGCCTTGGATCCCATGCGCTCTTACTTTCTTGACCAGTCTGCCATGCGGGATCTTATCAAAAGCCTTGCTGAAGTCCATGTAGACCACATCAAATGCATTACCCTCATCAACACTCCTGATTACCTCCTCAAAAAATTTGATTAAATTTGTCAAACACGACCTCCCCTTTACAAATCCATACTGACTATCCCTGATTAATCCGTGTCTCTCCAAGTGCAGATACATTCTGTCCCTCAGAATTATTTCTAGTAACTTCCCCAATACTGAGGTTAGACTGACTGGCCTGTAATTTCCTGGTCTATCCCTTCCTCCTTTTTTTTTGGAATAGGACGTTAGTAATCCTCCAGTCCTCTGGCACCTCACCTGTGGCCAGAGAGGATTTGAAAATTACTGCCAAGGTCCCTGATATCTCTCCCTTGTCTCCCTCAACAGTCTGTGATACATCTTATCTGAGGATTTGCCTGAGGATTTATCCATTTTTAAGGCTGCTAAACCTATTAGTACCTCCTCTCTCTCTATGTTAATTCCCTCTAATAGTCCACGTCTTAGTTTTCCTAATTTCCTTTTTAAGTTCCCCTCTGCACTTTTTATACTCCCCTAGGGACTCTGCCATAATGAGCCCTCGGTATCTGCCATAAGCTTCTATTTTTTTTCTTAATCCGAACCTTTATGTCCCTTGACATCCAGGATTCTCCAGACTTGGTCCCCCCCAATGTCTTTACATGAACATATTTGCTCTGTACTCTCGCTAGTTCCTCCTTGAATGCCTCCCACTGCACTGACACAGGTTTATCTGCAAGTAGCTGCTTCCAGTCCACTTGGGCCAAATCGCATCTCATTTTAGTAAAATTAGTGTTTCCCCAGTTTAGAACTTTTATTCCCAGCCCGACCTTGTCCTTTTCCATAACTATACTAAATCTAACTGAATTATGGTCACTATCTCCAAAATGCTCCCCTACTGATACACCTTCCACCTGCCCCGGCTCATTTCCGAATATGGGGTCCAGAACTGCCCCCTCCCTTGTTGGGCTTTCTACGTACTGGCTAAAAAAGTTCTCCTGGATGCAAATTAAGAATTTTGCTCCCTCCCTACCTTGCACACTAAAACTATCCCCATTAATCTTTGGGTAGTTAAAATCCCCTACTTGATCAATATTGCAACCTCCCTCCTCTTCTATCCCCCTTGCTATCTCACCTGAATACCCTATAACCAAGAAGGTTGAGCTGCCAATCCTGCCCTTCCTTTAGCCAAGTCTCAGTCATAGGCACGTGGGAGTATGATATCATAGCTATCTGTGCCCTTAGCTCGTCCGTCTTATTCCTCAGCCTCTTTGCATTAAAATATATTCCATTTAGCCTTGCTAAACTCACTTCTTTCTTATCTAGCCTCTGTTTCCTCTGCCTTCCACACTCACTTACTAGCATTCTAACTTCAAATTCCATCTCAGCTTCTTTCCCCGCCAAACTACGTTTCAGGTTCCCATCCCTCTGCCAATTTAGTTTAAATCCACCCCAGCAGCATTGGCAAACCTCCCTGCGAGGATGTTGGTCCCGTTCCTGTTCAGATGTAACCCATCCAACTTGTACAGGCCCTACCTCCCCCAGAAACAGCCCCAATGTCCCAGGAATCTAAAGCCCTCCCTCCTGCACCATCTTTCTAGCCATGCATTCATCTGCTCTATCCTTCTGTTCCTATACTCACTACTGGGTGGCACCGGGAGTAATCCGGAGATTACTACCTTTGAAGTCCTGCTTTTCAATTTCCTACCTAACTCCCTAAAATCTGCTTGCAGGACCTCATTTCTCTTTCCTCCTATGTCATTGGTTCCAATATGGACCACGACCTCTGGCTGTTCACTCTCCCACTTCAGCAGGCCCCCTCTCATACTCTCCTCTAGGTGCTGCTGACTGCCTGTCCCAGGGTCCTCCTCTAGGTGCTGCTGACTGCCTGTCCCAGGGTCCTTCTCTCGCATTCTCCTCTAGGTGCTGCTGACTGCCTGTCCCAGGATCCTCCTCTTGTACTCTCCTCTAGATGCTGCTGACTGCCTGTCCCAGGGTCCTCCTCTAGGTGCTGCTGACTGCCTGTCCCAGGGTCCTTCTCTCGCATTCTCCTCTAGGTGCTGCTGACTGCATGACCCAGGGTCCCCCTCTCACACCCTCCTCTAGGTGCTGCTGACTGCCTGTCCCAGGGTCCTTCTCTTGCACTCTCCTCTCCTCCTTCTTTGGCTCTTTTCTCAGCCCAAGGACACCAGGTGAACTGAAAGTCATACTAATGACATCACCAGCAGAGGCTGGCTCCACTATTTGAGGTGAGCATCAGCCACAGAAGTGGCAGTGATGGCTCGGTGGGAGAGGATGGGGAGGAAATTAGAGCAGGGACAGCTGCTTCAGCTGCCAGGTTTACAGCTCTGCCCGCTTGCTGTTGGCCAATGTGATGACCAACAGCACGTTCCTGCAGTGACAGCCATAGACCCTGCAGCACCTCTAGGGTTTCCAGCTCAGCTGCACTTGGCATGGCCTCTATGTTCAGTTCCAATGCGAGAGCATCCAGCTCAGGGTGGCCTGCTGGCAATACTTGGTCAGTAACACACCGTATACCATCACATCCACCAGATTCCCTAGAGGAAAACACACCGAGGCCTATATCGAACCCATTGCAAAAGCCTACTTTAGACTAGCTAAAACTTCCTGTAAAAATAGTCACCGATTCTCAGTGCTTTTTTCACCTTGGGTCTCAGTAGGAAAAAGTTTTCAAAACTCCAGCCAGCAGCCCAGCACTCATTACTTTGACGTCCTCACCTCGAGTCACTACTGCTCGGCAGGAAAACAAGGCGCCATTCACAAGCATGTGTGACCCATGCCAGTGCCGTTTTATGTTTTATGTCATCACAGCCAAGCACACAATCAGGTTACCGTTTTACAGTAAATAATGAGCTTCTGTGTACAAATCGCTATATTAATTTATTTGCTTAAAATAACAGTTTAAAATCTCCCGGAATATTTCTTTCACCACTGGAAGGTTGATGACGATTTCAGGAGACTCTCAGCCATTCTGGGAGGGTTAGCAACCCTAGCAACAGGGGACAAATGTGGCATCTCACAGGCTACCAAACAAAAGTGCATAAGGGAGGTGACCAAAGCCACCTATGTCTTGACTTCCAATTCATGGTTCATGCCTCCATGCAGCTGGTGTAAAAACCGACGGCTGCTAAAGTCTGGCCACCTAGGGCAGGTTCTCAGTGAGGCCACAATACTGTGAGTAGCTGGGTTCTGGATTCTGGGTCTCCCTTCCACCCCTGCCCTTGTGGAAATGGCTTTTTCACATCCTTCTTAAAGTGTAGTGACCAGAACTGGATGCAATACTCTAGTTGTGGCCTAACCACAAAAACTCTCTCTTCCTGTCATCTGCCCCCTGCACCAGGATGCCCAATGCAGCATCTGAGAACCTTGGTGCACTGTCAGTGCTTGCTGCAACTATTTAATGTTGAGAAGCCTTCCCTTTCTTTAGCAGCCAAAGCATACCTCTCCTCTTAGCTGACTTTGAACAGGCATCAGAGATGCCTAGAAGGATAGGGTGTACATATGTGTGGGTAAGCTTATTTATTAGCAATTTTCTCATTTTTATGGCAGTGACTAGAGATCAAGTTCAAATTGGTTGTTGCCATGAAAACTAAACTAAACTGAGAGCACACTAAAGCAATCATGCAATTCTCATTCCAGTAATTGTGGGAAGAATTGGTTAAGTTCTTTGACTATGAAAATCTTTCCAAATGTTCTCCCTTTTTGTGAAAAATTTTAGTCTCTAGTTTACCATTTCATACCATTGCCACCAATGACTGGTATAAAACCTATGCTGATAATTTCAGTACATGCAGGTAATTTATACGTCAGAGTCAGTGAGGCCAATGCATAGGTCAGACTTACTGGATTCTATGTTTGGGAGAGGAGAAAATGGGAATTCACCTGCCGTGGAGATGCTCTCCTCTGATCCAGCCCCAAAGTCACTTGCAGGTTTTGAAAGACTGCACAGAAATTTCCTGGAAGCTCAGCTTCTTATACTCATTTTATTTTGATTTAACATCAGTTTAAAATTACACAGGCTTTTGATTTACTAGATGGCTTCATAACCGTTTCCAATGGTGGAAGAGTTGACAATGAGAGGAGACAGGTTTAAGGTAATTAGCAGAGGATGATGGGAAGAATTTTTTTTAATGCCATAAATTGTTATGATCTGGAATCCATTACTGGAAAAGGTAAAGAAACACATTCAATAATAACTTTCAAAGCAAAATTGGATAACTACTTGAAGTGGGAAAATTTGCAGGGTTCTGGGGAAAGAGCAGGGAGGTGGGATTAATTGGAGAGCTCTTTCAAAGAACAGGCAGAGCCTCCTTTGTGCTATATGATTTGTTTCTAAGATTCTATGATCAATTTTTTAAAATTCATTTATGGGATGTGGGCATCATTGGCTGGGCCAGCATTTATTGCCCATCCCTAATGGTCCTTGGTGGTGAGCTGTCTTCTTGAACCACTGCAGTCCCTGTAGTGTAGATACACCCACAGTGCTGTTAAGGAGGGAGTTCCAGGATTTTGACCCAGCGACAGTGAAGGAACAGTGATATATTTCCAAGTCAGGATGGGGGGTGGCTTGGAGGGGAACTTCTAGGTGGTGCTGTTCCCATGTATCTGCTGTCCTTGTCCTTCTAGATAATAGTGGTCGTGGGTTTGGAAGGTGCTGTCTAAAGAGCCTAGGTGAGTTTCTGCAGCGCATCTTGTAAATGGTACACACTGCTGCCATTATTGGTTGGTGGTGGAGGGAGTGAATGTTTGTGAAAGGTGTGCCAACCAAGCAGGCTGCTTTGCTCTAGATGGTGTCAAGCTTCTTGAGTGTTGTTGGAGCTGTACTTATCCAGGCAAGTGGAGAGTATTCCATCACACTCCTGACTTTGCCTTGTGGATGGAGAGGCTTTGGAGAGTCAGGAGATGAGTTACTCATCACAGGATTCCTATCTTCTGACCTGCTCTTGTAGCCATAGTATTTATATGGCTAGTCCAGTCCAGTTTCTAGTCAATGGTAACCTCTAGGATGTTGATAGTGGGGGATTCAGCGATGATAATATCATTGAATGTCAAGGAGCGATGGTTGTTGGAAATGGTTATTACCTGGCACTTGTGTGGTGCCAATGTCACTTGTCACTTGTCAGACCAAGCCTGGATGTTGTCCAGGTCTAGCTGCATTTGGACAAGGACTGCTTCAATATCTGAAGAGTTGGGAATGGTGCTGAACATTGTGCAATCATCAGCAAACATCCCCACTTCTGACCTTATGATGGAAGAAAGGTCATTGATGAAGCAAATGATGGTTGGGCCTAGGATACTGCCCTGAGGAACTCCTACAGTGATGCCCTGGAACTGAGATGATTGAACTCCAGCAGCTACAATCACCTTCTTTTGTGCTAGGTATGACTCTAACCAGCAGAGAGTTTTCCCCCCGATTCCCATTGACTCCAGTTTTGCTAGGGCTCCATGATGCCACACTCAGTCAAAGGCGGCCTTCATGTCAAGGGCACTCATTCTCACCTCACCTCTGGATTTCAACTTTTTTGTCTATGCTTGAAGCAAAGCTGTGCTAAGGTCAGAAGCTGACTGACCCTGGCGGAACCCAAACTGAGCAGCGGTGAGCAGGTTACTTCTAAACAAATGCCTTTTGATAGCACTGTTGATGACCCCTTCCATCATTTTACTGATGATCAAGAGTAGACTGACTGGGTCGTAATTGGCTGGCTTGGATTTGGCTTGCTTTTTATGTACAAGACATAACTGGGCAATTTTCCACATTGCCGGGTAGATGACAGCATTGTAGCTGTACTGGAATAGCTTGGCTAGGGGCTCTGCAAGTTCTGGAGCACAAGCTTTCAGTATTATTGCCAGAATATTGTCAGGGCCCATAGCCTTTGCAGTATGCAGTGCCTTCAACCATTTCTTGATATCACGTGGAGTGAATCAAATTGGCTGAAGACTGGCATCTGTGATGCTGGGGACCTCTGGACGAGGCCAAGATGGATCATCCACTCAGCACTTCTGGCTGAAGATAGTTGCAAATACTTCAGCCTTCTCTTTTGCACTGCTGTGTTGGGCTCCTCCATCATTGAGGATGGGGATATTTGTGGAGCCTCCACCTCCAGTGAGTTGTTTAATTGTCCACCACCATTCAGGACTGGCAGAAGCATAGGTCTGATCCGTTGATTGTGAAATTGCCAAGCTCTGTATATCACTTGCTGCTTATGCTGTTTGGCACACGAGTAGTCCTGTGTTGTAGCTTCATCAGGTTGGCACCTCATTTTTAGGTATGCCTGGTGCTGCACCTGGCATGCCCGCCTGCACTCTTCATTGAACCCTGGCTTCATGGTAATGGTAGAGTGGGGGATATGCTGGGCCATGAGGTTACAGATTGTGGTTGAGTACAAGTCTGCTACTGTTGATGGCCAACAGCGCCTCATGAATGCCCAGTCTTGAGTTGCTCGATCTATTTGAAATCTATCTCATTTAGCGCAGTGGTAGTGCCACACAACATGATGGAGGGTATCCTCAGTGTGAAGACAAGACTTCATCTCCACAAGGATTGTGCGGCGGTCACTCCTACCAATACTGTCATGGACAGATGCATATTCAGCAGGGAGCTAGGCTTAATGGCACATTCCTGTTCCTATGGTCCTGTATTTGAAATTTTCAGTAATATAGGATTACACCGAGTATTGAGTGACCTCCAAACAGTGCTTAAAGAGACTATTGGTGACTGTAGTATAAAAGGTTACCAAATGGGATATGCTAATGTATGGTGTAGATTATGATGTACCCCTGACATCAGTCATCATGTGTTAGGCTCTCAAGGGAGAGGTTGGAATTATGCCTAAGAGCTACATGCCTATTCAATAGCCTGTTTACATGTAGTACTAATAAACAAGTGTTAAGCAGACACCAGAGTATGTCTACAGTCTGTCGAAGAATCAAGTCCCACACCTAGAATCCAAGAGAGAAGGACCCAATCTCAGAACAGTAGCTACTCAAGAAAAGATCCTGAAATATTTTATTATTTTACTTATATGGGTTCAGGAAGGACATGCATACTCATCATGGGCCAACAAAATCTCTAGCCCATTGCTAGACTACTCAAGGACTCCCACCTTCTAGGCTCACCTGCTGGTGCAGGAAGCTGGCCAGTTTCACACCCTCATACAACTGCTGAGCTATAGGTGGATTCCATTTGGCACCTGCCTTGCACTGGCCCCATGTAAATGACGCCCAAATATGAGCCTGGTTTGCATCTTGTGACATTGGCTTTGAGCTGCAGTACCTGGTCTCTGCATCCATTTTGGTTAAAGATCAAAGATCAACACAAAGGACCAGGTCATCAAATGGAGGCAGGTCTGGAAAATAAATGCCACCCTGTCCCACCCTCAGCCATTTTCATGAGGGTGGGTGAGGGACCGAATCCCAGAACCCCTTTGCTCCTTTGAAGGAGATAATTAGCAGAATTGTGGGTTCAGTGTGAACCTGTCCCAGGTGAATTATTTTAATTCTCATGGAGGCGGCTGGACTTTACCAACTGTTGGATTTTACAGCTGGGGCATGGAGGTATAAACCATGGATTAGAGGCATTTAATAAGTAAGGCATATGGGACACTTGCCTTTATCAATCGAGGCTCGGATTACAAAAGTAGGGAGATCATGCTGGAGTTGTATAGAACCTTGGTGAGGCCACAGCTGGAGTACTGTGTGCAGTTCTGGTTGCCGCATTATAGGAAGGATGTGATTGCACTGGAGGGGGTGCAGAGGAGATTCACCAGGATGTTGGCTGGGATGAAACATTTAAGTTATGAAGAGAGATTGGATAGACTCGTGTTGTTTTCTTTGGAGCAGAGAAGACTGAGGGGTGACCTGATCGATTTGTACAAGATTATGAGGGGCATGGACAGGGTGGATAGGGAGCAGCTGTTCCCCTTGGTTGAAGAGTCAGTCATGAGGGGACACAAGTTCAAGGTGAGGGGCAGGAGGTTTAGGGGGATGTGAGGAAAAACGTTTTTACCCAGAGGGTGGTGACGGTCTGGAATGCGCTGCCTGGGAGGATGGTGGATGCGGGTTGCCTCACGTCCTTTAAAAAGTACTTGGATGAGCACTTGGCACGTAATAACATTCAAGGCTATGGGCCAAGTGCTGGTAAATGGGATTAGGTAGGTAGGTCAGGTGTTTCTCACGTGTTGGTGCAGACTCGATGGGATGAAGGGTCTCTTCTGCACTGTGTGATTCTGTGATTCTGTGAAATGGCATCCAGTGAAGATTGTGGAAGCATTAGAGAAAGTAACTGAGAGGAGGTTGAAATAGTATTTCTGTTGAAGAGTGAGAGAGGATCTGTGGTGAGGTGAGTATTGGAGATGCAATTACCAGCAGGAGAAGAGGAAAGCCTAAGACCAGATGAAAGGATGCAGTGGTGGGAGATCTAAACGCAGCAGGATCAGGAGAACGGGTGACTGACAAGAGGAAATGGAGCAGGGTGATCAGCCAGCATTGTGGCAACCCTAAGTATAATGGGAGAAGCTGAAGGAAGAAGAGGCTGAAGTATTAAACGACTATAGGACTTTGTATCTGCTTGCACTAAATAAAGGATGCTCTCAATGTTACAGTAAAAGAGTGGTAGGAAAATTGGAGAGAATAAAAATACAGAAAGCAGAGTTGTTTAAATGGCTGGCAATTCTCAAAGTAGAAAAGTCACAGTCCAGATGGGTTGCATCCCATGTTGCTGAGAGTAGTAAGAGTGGAAATAGTGGAGGCCTTGCCCACGATCTTTCAATCATCTTTGAATGCAGGAGTGATGCCAGAGGACTGATGGTTTGTAAATGTTACATCTCTGTTCAAAAAAAGAAGAAAGCTTCAAGAGACCATAATCCAAGACAAAGTTAATTCTCACTTGGAAGAACATGGATCAATATAGGACATTTAACAGAAATTTGTTGCTGTTAAATCATATCTAATTAAATTGACTGAGCACATCAATGGAATAATAATGAAGGTTGATAAAAATAGTGCAGTATTCATAGGGTTTAGATCAGTCATGGAGAAGAGCAAGGAATAACCTAAAGTAAAACTTTCAAACTGGAAGAGGGCTAATTTCAATGTGATGAGAAGACTAGGGTAATATTGAACCAGAGGCTGACTGGAAAGACTGTAACAGAACAATGGGTGATCTTTAAGGAAGAGGTGTTTAGTTACAGGCTAGGTACATTGCAACAAGGGCAAAAGACATGTTAGCGAACCTTGGATGTTGGAGGTCTTGTGGCACAGTGGTAGCGTGCCTGCCTCTGAAACAGAAGTTCCAGGTTCAAGCCCCACTCCAAGGCTCGATGGCCAAGGAATGTGCGTTTATAATATAGTCAAACAGGTTGAGTATCAACTTGAGAATCCTTCCAAAATACACCAACTGCAGGCATTAAGAGTGAGAGTAATTCCTGGTCATCCATGTGATGCAATTAAATTGGAGCCTCTACCATCACTTATCCATAGCTCCAGGCCACAACATGCATACAACTCAAACTCTTTGGGGAGGCCAGTTGGCTGGACAGCTGCTGTGGATCAGATTGATGCCAACAGCATGGGGTTTGATCTCCATTCCAGCTGGGCTGCATTCTGGACTTGCCTCCATGCCCTACCCATGGTGGATATTGTGATGTGGTGGGTCGGACCTGCCTTCGGGCAGAGAACTGAAGAAGAAGAAGACAATAGGTTGAGAGGGGAGGTGAAGCAGAAAATAAGACTGGCAAAGAGAGAATATGAGAATAGAATGTTGGTCAACATAAAAGGAGCCCAAAAATCTTCTTCCAGCATGTAAGTAGTAAGAGGTGGACTGGGTCATATTAGGGACAAAGAGGGTGAAAGGTGCTTTGAGGATGGTAAGAATACTTAATAATTTCCTTATATTGGTGTTTACTAAGGGACAGGAATCTGCCAAAATTTCAGTAGAAGCAAAACTAGTGGAGACAATGGATAGTGTAAAAATTTAAAGGGAGAAGGTTCTGAAAAGGCTGGCTATGCTTAGAGCAGTTAAATCACCCAGTCCAGATGGCTTGCATCCCATAGAAGTTATGCTGAACCTACATAAATCTCTGGTTAGGCCCCAACTTGAGTATTGTGCCTCATTCTGGTCACCACACTTTAGGAACATAGGACTTGGGAACAGGAATAGGCCATTCAGCCCTTCGAGCCTTCTCCGCCATTCAATAAGATCATGGCGAATCTGGTTGTTGTATAGGTCCAACCTTTCTTCATAAGGTAAGTCCCTCATCCAGGTAATGAACTACTTCTAACACAATTATATCATTTTTTCAAATAAGGAGACCAAAACTGCACACAATACTTCACAGGTGGTCTCACCAAGGCCCTGTACAGTTGCAGTAAACATTTATTCCATTCCCCTTGCAATAAATCCCAACATTCCATTTGCCTTCCTAACCACTTGCTGTACCAGCATACTAACTTTCTGTGATTCATATACCAGGAAACGCAAATCTCTTTGTACCACTCAGTTCTGCGATCTCTCTTAATTTAAATAATATACTGCTATTCTACTCTTCCTGCCAAAGTGGACAAGTTGACATTTTCCCACATTTTACTCCATCTGCCAAATTTTTGCCCATTCACTTAACCTGTCCATACCCCTTTGCAGACTATCTACCTCCTCTTGACAACTTACTTCCCTACCTATCTTGATGTCATTGATAAACCTAGCTATCATACATTCAACCTCATCATCCAAAATATTGATATAGATTGTAAATAGTTAACGCCCCAGCACTCATCCCTGTGGAAGCTTGCCAACCTAAAGAAAGACCCATTTACCCCTACTCTCTGCTTCCTGTTAGCTAACCAATCCTTTATCCATGCTAATATGTTACCCCCTACACCATGTAATCTTATCTTGTGTAGTAACCTTTGATTGGCACTTTATCAAATGCCTTCTGGAAATCCAAATACATAGCATCTACAGGCTCCCTTTTCTCCACTTTGCTTGTTACTTCCTCAAAAAACTCTAATAAACTAGTTAACCACAATTTCCCTTTCACAACCTCATGTTGACTATGCCTGATCAAATTATGGGCCAGAATCTGATCAAGCGGACATATGCCTTACCCAAACGCACGTGAAATTGTGCGAAATGATATGTATCCTGACATGAAATGAAGAAGCTTGAATTTGAACAAGCAAAGGAACTGAAAAAACTTGAATTAGAAGCAAAGGAAAAAGAAATAGCTTTTAAAAGGGAACAAGCAAAAAGGCAGGAGAAAGAAAGGAAGCTGGAACTGGAATTTCAGGGAAGAGAGAAAGAGAGAGAAAGAGAATATCTGCTTAAAAGGCTGGAAGTTAAAAAAGAGATCTCGGATTCTGAGGAGAGTTCTGATGATGAAAAAACCTCTAACCTAAAACTCAGCGGGGAGATATTTAGATTTGTACAAGCTCTTCCAAAGTTTGAGGAAAAGGATGTTGAAGTGTTCTTTATTTCATTTGAGAAGATAGCTAAACAAATGAAATGGCCACAGGAGTTCTAGACATTATTATTACAGTCTAACATGACTCTTCTTTGGAACTCAGTCTGATGTGATGCCAGTCAACAAAGTAATGCTGAGACAGGAGAGCCCGAGTAAGATGGATACAGCATTTTACCCCAAGTTGTACACAGTCATCGTCAAAAAGGAAACTGTGTGTGTGACTGTCACTAGAAGGAGTACTGTATGACAGAAATACTTCATGCATCAAGAAGTATCATGGTATCAAAGACACGATAGTAGATGAATCAGATGTAGGGGCTGCGGCGAAGCTGACATCCAGCAATCCAGAAGTCCAAGCCAGCGATGCTGATAAGAACATAAGAAATAGGAAAAGGAGTAGGCCCCTTGAGCCTGCTCCGCCATTCAGTAAGATCATGGCTGACCTTGATATGGTATGATATGATATGGCGACTTGATAGAAGTTTACAAAATTATGAGTGGCATGGACAGAGTAGATAGTCAGAAGCTTTTTCCCAGGGTGGAAGAGTCAATTACTAGGGGACATAGATTTAAGGTGAGAGGAGAAAACTATAGAGGAGATGTGCGGGGCAAGTTTTTTATGCAGAGGGTAGTGAGTGTCTGGAATTCGCTGCCAGAGGAGGTGGTGGAAGCAGTACCTGATAGTGGTGTTTAAGAGGCAGCTTGACAAATACATGAATAGGATGGGAATAGAGGGATATGGACCCCGGAAGTGCAAAATGTTTTAGTTGATGGGCAATATGATCAGCGCAGGCTTGGAGGGCCAAAAGGCCTGTTCCTGTGCTGTACTTTTCTTTGTTCTTTGTTCTTTCTTGTGTCTCGATTTCCACATTCCCATCTAACGCCGATAACCTTTGATTTCCTTGCCTAACAAGAATCTATCTAACTCTGCCTTAAAAATATTCGCCTCCACCATCTTCTGAGGCAGAGAATTCCAAAGTCGCACAACCCTCTGAGAGAAAAAAAATTATCCTCATCTCTGTCCAAAAAGCGTGACCCCCAATTTTAAAACCCCCTAGTTCTGGACTCACCCACAAGAGGAAACATCCTTTCGACGTCCAGCTTGTCAAGGCCATTCAGGATCTTGGATCGTTCAATCAAATCCACTCTCTAAACTCAGTGGAAACAAGCCCAGTCTATCCAACCTTTCCTCATAAGACAACTCACTTATTCTTGGTATCAGTCTAATAAACCTCCTTTGAACCACCTCCAATTCATTTACACCCTTCCTTAAATAAGGGGACCGAAACTGCACACAGTATCTGAGGTGCGGCCTCACCAATGCCCTTTATAACTAAAGCATAACATCCTTACTTTTATGTTCAATCCCTCTCGTAATAAAGGATAGCATTCCATTAGCCATCTTAATTATTTGCTGTACCTGCATTCTAACTTCTTGTGACTCATGTACTAGAACACCTAGATCCCTCTGCACCTCAGAATTATGCGGTCGTTCTCCATTTAAGTAATACTCTGCTTATTTGTTCTTCCTGCCAAAGTGAACAATTTTACATTTTCCCACATTAAACTCCATTTGCCAAATCTTTGCCCACTCACTCAACCTATCCATATCCATCTGCAACCTCCTCATGTCCTCTTCTCAACATGCGTTCCCACCTATGATGGCAGACAGCTTGAAGTTCAGAGGGAAAAATATTGGTTTCAGAGGGGATGATGACACTTCCTAATCCTGATGCGATGACCTGAGACAAATGTTCCTGAGACAACAGGCAAACCACAGCATGAGAGATTACCAAAGTGATATGAACATTTGGTGTGATTTTGTGACAGAACATGAAATTGGAAATCAGTGATTTAAAACTATTTGATTTTAAGTTGGAAAACTGCAAATTTTGAAATAAAGCATGTGAAGTTTTCCATGTAATTATGTTCGAAACAAAAAGGGTATATGCTGAACACTGCTTTTGAAAGCAGATGTGTTGAAAGAAAGAAAGTGAAGTACTGAACAAAAGACTGAAACTATCTTGGACTGTGATGCACTGAACTTACCTGACATTTGTAATTGAATAAATTAATTTACTCAGTGAGTAAAGGAAATAATGTTTTGTTAAGTTTGATTGCAACATTTATTGCAGTATGTTTAATAAGGCATGGAGTCTAAGCTACATACTCCAAGCAGAAAAAACATGGTTATATTTTTGATCTAATAATGGAGGGATGTCATGATGATAGCATGATGTGTGTAGACTCAATTACTTGAGTATTGGATATTATGCGGTACTTGGATAAGATACTGTAAGGTACACTCTGTACTATGTGTGGGGTCACCTGATCTGGGGTGGAAGATGAGATAGCACATTTTAGCGAGTCAGGCAACATGGCAGATTAAATAATGCAACAGCTGCAGTTAAATCTGTGGCTTCGAGTGTTGGTTTTCCAGCCTGAGATGTGACAGCTGCCAATGTAGATAAGTGAGAGAGATGGTGCCTCAAGATGGATGTGCCTGCTGAAGACTTTTGGAGAGGATGAGAATATAATTGGCCATAGGCTGCTACTGTGGAAGGATGAGGAGCACCACTGCAGGGCAGTTTATGGCCATAGCTGTGGCTATCTTGCAATTGTGGCCATGGGGTTTTAGAAATGTTATAAATGGAGTGCTGCTCCCCAGGTCTACCAATGGCTTTGGACACCACAGGGTGGTCAGTCTACCCCTTGGGAAATTCCAGTCCACATCAGCACACCTGCACACGTTAATTGCTTTAATACTTGAAGGCAGGTAGCCATCAATCTCCCGCCACCGCCCCCACACCCCCACCACCCCACCCCCTCAACCAGCCCCTGTACCAAAACAGCCTGGAGGTGGTAACTTACCGGCAAACCTAGCACACCAATACCAATTTTCAGGCCTTCTCACTTCAATCCTGTCTCTGTCGGGAATAAAAAAATACTGCCCATGCTGTCCTGCTCCGTGCAGAGATGAACCTTAAATTCCACATCCTCTTCCACACCCAAAACTGTTATTTCCAATCCCACAACATCACCTCTATCTTAGCCCCTTAGCCAGTTACAAATCTTAATCCATGTTTTTGTTTCATTGTGACTTTCACCATTTTGGGGGCTTGCTTTTGCACTGTTGGCGTGACAGCCAACTGTTCGTGCATTCTAATTATGATGATATTCTTGTAACTAATTAATAATTGCTGCCAGCTTTTTAGAAACTAATTTGTGGTTGATTATCAGGGTGTGTATCGATTTTCACACTGATAACATCTCACCTTCCTGGTTGAAACTGTTATGTTTATAATAATTATATGTTTTTCCATCTAACTGTTTTTGGATACTGAATGTCCTTTGCATCTTTTGAAAAAGTTCACTGAATGTCAGCAAAGAAATAGTCAGACAAAAACAAAGCAGTGCGGTCGTAGGGAACCTGAAATCAAAAGAGAAAATGTTGGAAATATTATCAAGTCATGTGGCATCTGTGGAGAGAGAGGCAGAGAATCAACAAAGGTTCCTAAGAGTGACAGTTTGCTTAAAAAAGTACTTGTTTTTCTCAGTACTCTTCTGACCTTGTGGTGGGTGTTACCGCTGGGTGAGGAGGAGTGAATTAGCCCTTTATTCAGCTCTCTTGGTTGATCGCTACAAAGTTTTAAAAAAAATTTTCCCGGTTGATGCCTTTTCCAATCCAAATGTATTTACTTTTTAATAAGAAGCCAATCAAAACAGGTTTTCTTGAGTCAAAGAAGGGGTAAGTTTATTTGTTACTAGACCCTAGTAAAAATAATTAAAGACACAATGGCACACACACACACAGACACACACACACAGACACACACACCACACACAGACACACACACACCACACACACACACACCACACACACACAGACACACACACACCACACACCACACACAGACACACACCACACACACACAGACACACACACACCACACACACACACACCACACACACACACAGACACACACACACCACACACACACAGACACACACACCACACATACAGACACGCACACACACACAGACACACACACACACACAGACACACACACACCACACACACACACACACAGACACACACACACCACACAGACACACACACACCACACACACATACAGACACGCACACACACACAGACACACACACACCACACACACACACACAGACACGCACACACACACAGACACACACACACCACACACACACACAGACACACACACACCACACACACACCACACACACACACACATATCAGAAATAAGAAAGTTAAAGTCCAAATAACAAAATATACAATTAAGTCCTTTGCTTGTCCTCAAGGCATAGTTTGTTGAATGCTGTGCCCATTTGAAGTCAGTTGGTTTTATTTAAAATCCAGGAGTTAAACTGAAGCTTGGGTACTGCACTTTATTGGAGGCAATCTTTGCTTCAGAGAGAGAGAGAGAGAGAGATTCATTACTGCTTATTTCAGCAGCCCTTTTTGGAAGACGTCAATGACTTCTCTCTGTCTCTAGCTTGGCTAAACCAGTTCTTAAACCTCCTGTCTGTATATTAGAAGGGAGATGGTCGATTAACATGTCTTGCAGCCATTGTTGCAAACCAAGTAATCAGTTTTTGATCTTTAATCTCAGAAACTTTCGACACATTTCAAGATAATAAAAAACCAACAGGAGATGGGTTATTTCATTCTCTCCAGGGGGTTTTGAGTACCTGTTGGGGTGTATCTGGTTGGTTAGCAATTCCCATTGTCTTGACAGAATTACAGTTCATTAAAGTCCAGAACTTGCATTTTTAATGCCTTCTTTTCAAGAGTCCCTGTTTGAAGTTGGCCTTGACACCCCCCAGGCGTGAAATTCCATGCACCCTGTCAGGGCAGGTCTGCAGTACAATCCATATAGGAATTTTCAGAAAAGTGGTCAATTATGAAACCAGACATCAGGTCTTTTCTTGTATTTTGTTTAAAAACAGGTCTTCTTTAAACAGGTGAAGTTATGGGTAGATCTCACTCAGTCATAATTTTCCATTCTCATGACATGGGGAAAACAGTTTAGAGTCATAGAGTCATAGGGTCATAGAGGTCTACAGCACAGAAAAAGGCCCTTCAGCCCATCAAGTCTGCACCAGTCAAACAAGTACCTATCTATTCTATTCCCATTTTCCAGCACTAGGCCCATAGCCTTGTATGCCATGGCATCGCAAGTGCACATCCAAATACTTCTTAAGGGTTTCTGAGGGTTTCTGCCTCTACCACCCTTTCAGGAACTGAGTTCCAGATTCCCACCACCCTCTGGGTGAAAAAATTCTTCCTCTAAACCTCCTGCCCCTTACCTTAAATCTATGCCCCCTGGTTATTGATCCCTCCACCAAGGGGAAAAGTTCCTTCCTGTCTACCCTATCAATGCCCCTCATAATTTTATACACCTCAATCATGTCCCCCCTCAATCTCCTCTGCTCCGGGGAAAATAGCCCCAATCTATCTCCTCATAACTAAAACTCTCCAGCCCAGGCAACATCCTGGTAAATCTCCACTGCACTCTCTCTAGTGCAATCACATCCTTCCTATAATGCGGATTCCAGAACTGCGCACAATACTCTAGCTGTGACAGAAAGGGGCAACAACATCACAGTATCTACCCTGTAAAGCCCCTTCATAACCTTGAATGTCTCAATTTCTTTCTTCTAAACTCTAGGGAACATAGACCTAATTTACTCAGCCGCTCATTACAGGGCAACACTCTCATCCCAGGGGCCAATCCAGTGCACTTTCATGATACTGCCTCTAATGCCAGTATATACTTCCTTAAATATGGAGACCAAAATTGCACACATGTTGGTCTCACTAAAACCCTGTACAGTTTTGGAAGATTTCTTTATTCTTGGTACTCCAATCCCTTTGCAATAAAGGCCAACATGCCATTTGCTTTCCTAATTGCATGCTAACTTAGTGTTCCTTATAAGAATATGTCCCAGTCTTTCTGAGCATCAACATTTAGAAGTTACACGCCTTTTAAAAATTATCTGCTTTTCTAATCTTACGAATGAAGTGAATAGCCCCACATTTCCCCTCCATCTGCCACTTGTTGTCCACTCAGTTAACCTGCCTCTTTCTATTTGCAGCCTCATTTTGTCCTCGTCACAGTTTGCATTTGGATCTTTGTATTGTCAGCAAACTGATCCTTGCATCAATCCACTAGTTACAGCCCGCCAACTAGAAAATATCACATTTATCCCTACTCTCTGCTTCTTGTCTATTAACCAATGCTCCACCCATTTCAATATATCACCCCCAACTCCACGAGATTTTATCTTGTGTGTTAATATTTTGTCTGGCACCTTATTGAATGCCTTTTGGAAACCAATGGGAAGAATTTTGCCCTTGTTGGGCAGGCTCAGCGGAGGCGGGCGGGCCCGCGATCAGGTATGGACCGCGATTTCACACTGGCAGGCCAATTAAGGTCCGCCCAGTGTGCCAAGTGTGCTGCAGTGCTCAGCACCTGTGTGGTGGGGTGTGGGGGGGGGGGAAGAGGAGGGCGAGAGGGGAACTTCACGCATGCGTGCGGGTGCGCGCTGGAAAAGCTCCCTGAGGCACAGAGCTGCCTCAGGGAGATGAAGTATTCTGAAAAACAAAAATTAAGAACTTTTAAATATTAAAAAACATGTCCACTCACGTGACATGTTATGAATGAGATGTTAAATTTTTTATTTCATTTTTTTATTTGCCATTGGAAATCTTATCCCCCCTCCGTGGATGAGGTTACCTAAAACGTGCAAAGGCCACTTGGCCTTTTCGCCTGCCTGCCAACCATAAGGTTGGATGGGCAGCAAAAAAATTAATTAATACTTTAATGGCCTTAATAGGCCTTCTAATGGTCGGCGGATGCGCTGCCAATTCCCACATGCCCACCGACCGAACTACCGCGTGACTGCGCATTGACGTCGGGATGCTCGCCCGACGTCATCGCGCATTATTTCACACTCAAGCAGGTCGGGCACGCACCCGCCCGCCCGCCCACCGAGGTGAAAATTCTGCCCCATCTGCCTACATCTACTGATTGCCCTTTCTCGACTGCATTAGTTACATACTAAAAAACTCTAATAAATTTGTCAAGCAGGATTTTCCCTTCATAAAACTATGTTGACTTGTTCATATTTTGCTTTTCTAAGTGCATTGTTAAGACTTAATGATAGATCCTAGCACTTCCCTGGAAAAAGAAGGCTTACTGGTGACCTAATCGAGGTTTTTAATATTATGAAAGGTTTTGAAAGAGTGGATGCAGAGAAAATCATCTATGGGCAAAAGCATAACCAGGGGCCATCAATATAAGATATTCACAAGAATTCCAATAGTGAATTCAGAAGTAACTTCTGTACCCAAAGAATGCTAAGAATGTGGGAGTAGTTGAGGTGAATAGTATAGAGGCATTTAAGGAGAAACTAGACATGCTTGAAGGAGAAGGGAATGAATGGTTTTGATGGTAGATTTACATGAGGAATGATGGGAGGAGGCTCAAGTGGAGCATTCTGTCATGGACTAGTAGAATGACCTGTTTCTGTGCAATATCTCTGATGTAATCCTACCTAATCCTATGTAACACAGCAGAATGAAGCCATTTTGTTGTATGTCACAGCAAGACATGAAATAATCTGTTTCTAAACTGCTGCTCTTTGTCTTGGTGTCTGTAATAGTAATTATAATATTGCACCTACATGGAGGAAATCTGACAAAGTATGAGCTCATCATGAAAAATTAATTCAGTGTCAAATTTGATGCATAATTTCATAAATGGTGAAATGCTTGATTTAATTACTTTCTAACACATTCCAAAGCATGCTAGTCTCTTTTTCATCCTGTATTCATCAGTAGGGAAGTGTTCAAGAGGTAAACCTTTTTAGAAATCTGCAACTTTACGTACAGACTGTGATTAAACTAAATGACAAACATCTTTTCACTTTTCTCCAGCAGCACTGGTTCCACTGAAATAGGATGTGGAGTACCTGCCACAATAAACGATGAAGCCCAAAAATGGACACAAGGATGGCGATATGTCATGAACCCACTGCTTCTGATGCAAGTACCATATAAACTTGGTGCTGCCTGTTCAATACCATGATTACAGTATGCATTCAGTGCTAAGTGTGCTGCTGCAAAAATGAGCAGGGAGTGCAAAATCATCAGAGGCTAGCATCACTTAAAGCCAGCCTCCACTATTTAAAGTCGACCTGTACCTCTGAAAGGGGAGGTGCATTCTGACTACAGCAGGTACTGGACGTGGCTGAGGAAGTGTTTCGGAGTAGGGAGAACATTAAAAATTGGCACCACAGGGCAGGCTGCATGCTCCAGACTTCTTTAACACCTCACTGGAGACTTTTGTGCAGGAGGTAGACAGGGGAAAAGAGGTGTTCTATCAACAGGAGGCCCTCCAGACACTAAGAAATTAGTCAGACCAGATAGCCATCACAGTCAATACCCAACAGTGTCATCCTGCAGTGCTGCAAGAAGTCCAATGATCACATGTAAGTGGTCAAGATCAGTGAATACATCTTCAGATCACAGAATCACACAGTGCAGAAGAGGCCCTTCGGCCCATCAAGTCTGTACCGACAAGTGAGAAACACCTGACCTACCTACCTAATCCCATTTACCAGCACTATACCAAATGCTGTGGGCTGGATTTTACACATCCCTGCCAATGGATTTGAAGGCGGGGATGGGTACTTAAAATCCAGTCAGCACCATGCCCGCCATCTACCCACCTGTTCCTGCCCCATCCACAACTATATATGTGGTGGAGGTACTGTCAAGCAGGCAGCCCACCTGCTCTTGGGCCAGTTGAGGCCCTTACATGCCCAGTTAATGGCAGTTTTGACTTGGGCCCATCAGAGGCTCACCCCCAATCAAGGTCATTCCCCTCCTTCACCCTCACCTCCTTGTCTGTCTGTCCTGGCTCCCCACTCCCCTCACCCAACACTGCCAGTCTGGCCCTGGCAATGCCCTCTCCAGAAACTACCTTGCCTCTGGCTCCTTGCTCCTCAATGTCAGGAACTGGATGCAGTCCCAGCAGTGGCCACCAATCCCTGTGGTGCTGCTGGGTCCGGAAACTTCGAGGCATCCAATTGCCCAGCAGCTCTCAGAGGCAGGTCTTCCTCCCCAGATGAGGACAGAAGGCGCACCTCAAACTAATTAACACTTCTCACAGTGTTAAATTGGTGCAGAGCAGTCTTCCAGTGCTATCCCCGGATTTTTAGCTGAAGGGGCAGGGACCACAGCACCCCGTTAAATTAAGGCCCATATCTCTATTGCTAAACTACGAGTTGCACACACCACTGAATTCACCATCACCCCTTCCGTCAACATCAATAATTTCCATCAACCACAACTCATACCTAACATTCATTGCTTCACCTCACCCTCACACACTTCACACTGCTGCAAACCTCACACCCACATCTCAGTTTGTACACATTGTCAGCTATTCACTCATGACAAGTGTAGCACACAAACACATTGTACCAAATCAGTCTTGCAGATGGCTGTTCTCTCAGGATAAAAATCTAATGGCCCTATTTTAGGAGAGCAGGGGAGTTACCCGGGTGTCCCAGGCATCAATCTCAATCAACATCACAAAAATTAATAGATTATTTGGTCATTATCACATTGTTGCTAGTGCAGGTTTGCTGTGTGCAAATTGCCTGCCACAATATTACAACAGTGACTAAAGCCTGAATTTTTCAGTTGGTGGGCGGGCTCGGCGGGAGCAGGCAGGGGCGGTCACAGAGCTGATCACCGCCTGCGATCGGCTCCGCGCCGCCATTTTACACAGGCAGGCCAATTAAGGCCCGCCCAGCATAAGATGCGAGCTGCAGCGCTCAGCACTACCTGTGCGGGAGCGGGGAGGAGAGAGAGTCGGGACCAGCGCTCTTTCGCGCATGCACACAAAAGAGCGCTTCAATCTCCCTAAGGCACAGGGAATTATTAAATAAATGGATTAAAAATTTAATTAAACATGTCCCCTCATGTTACTGTGTCACATGAGATGGGGCATGTTTTGATATTTCAGAAAAAATATTTATTTAATTAATAAAAGCTTCAGGAAACCTCATCCCGTTTGTGGATGAGGTTTCCTAAAAAACGCGAAGGCCGCTTGAAGAATGGCCTGATTCAATTCAGCATATCCATGAACACGTTTGAACTTACCCAGACAATCTAGGAGAATCACTTTTAAAGGCAGGCAGGTCAGCATACCAGAATCTTTGCGACCTGATATTCTCCAACAACTTCATCACTCAAACATGGTTTAAGATTGGATGAGAAGATTAGCAAGAGAGACTGAGAATGAACAAAGACATTGAATTCATCAAAAAGAGTGAGGCCTGTTAAGAGGATATGGCAAGTCAGAACAAAGAACCATTGATTGCGCACAAAGTTCCTATCTCTTTCATCCAAAATAACATCCAACCTATCGTCAACTACTTTACCAAATACCCTATTATTTGGCAATTGCACAATACATTAATCATAACTGTCGTGCACACTCTCAGTGTTATTTTCAGTTTATTTAGTGTGCTTGGAGAGATCATTATAGATAACGGTCCACAATTTATTGGTAAGCCATTTCAGGATATGTATGAAAAGTAGAATATCGATCACACTGCTTCTTCTCCTCATTACGTTATATCCAACGGACTAGCAGAAAGAATGATTCACATAGTGAAATCCATAATTTTCAAATGTAGACAGTCCTAGCAAGATCTACACATTGCAATGTTACAGCTGAGAGTAACATATTTAAGTGCAACTATTCCACCACCGGCAGTGTTCATGTTTGGCAGACCAGTGCATACCAATATACCTGCTCTTACCCATTCTACTCTCTCAGAAACTAGAGATCAACTTTCAAAAATGCAAGGAAAGGTGACCAACATGCACAAAAAAAATGCGGGTACAGGATTGCCAAGTTTAGAGTTGGGACAACAAGTTTGCATCCAGGATCCCACAGAAAGTACATAGCAACCAGCTGAGTTGACAAGGATTTGTCCAGAACCAAGGTCAAATGAAGTGATTACACACAAAGGTATAACCAAGGACAAATCAGATCCATTCCAGCTCCTCAACCAATCCTATTGCATCAAAGTCAAGATCCCAAATGCAGCCAGGAACAACATCCAAGAATAACAACCCCATAGCTCACTGTGAGCAGTTAAATAAACCTCCAGACAAGGGTACCATTACAAGATCTGGGTGTACCAGCAGATTACCTCTACAATCTAGAGACCCAGACTCATCTCTTCTAAATACTTATGTAATGAACTAAGCATGGACATGTATTGTAAATAGTTGTACGTCTATGGAAGGGGGAAATGTATCTTTAAAAAGAAAGGGGGATGCTGTAATGTGCCTCTAAAGGATAAGAGCATAACATCACTTGAAAGGAAATGTGTCATGCAATCCAGTTTTAGTTTCACTTTTGCTTTCAGCAGAGCACACACACACACACAGCTCTGCAGCTCTGATACCTTCAAGCTTCATACCCATGTATATCTGTTCCCATGTGCCTAGTCTCAATAAAGGAATCCACCGCGTGTTTACACAATCCCTTATGAGTGATTGGTGCCTTTATATGATTATAAAAACATAACAGCAACACCTTTTAACATCAGTATCTCTTTTGCCAAACTTGAAGGTTCTGTGAAATAATTTAGATTCATTTATATTTTATACATTCATAAATTTCATATACTTATCATTGGTTATCAGTGAATATGCAGTAGCGCATTCCTCACCTCTATCTTAAAAGGAAGATCTCTTATTTTTAAACTGTGACTCCTATTTCTAGTCTCCCCTGTATGAGGAAACAGAGGTCAGAGTCATCCCAGATTTGCACAAAGTGCAGTAGCGGCCGGGAAAAAAGTCATTTTACCCACCGGTTGCAATGGTGGGTTTTCACACCATATCATCCCATTCCCATCTCATTAATTATGCAGCCACAGGAAACATGCCATCTTTCTGGTGGGCGGCCTTATGATTTGCCGCCATGCCGTTACCTTGCTGCTTCCTCATGCAGAACACTATATTTAAACTGCAGCTATGTGCACACTTCTCAATGCTTGCAGCCCAGAACTGCTCCGGCGAAGACATGGCCCCAAAAGTGCAGCCCTCCCAATTCAGTGACGCATCCCTGAGAAGCCTTCTGGATGCCGGGGAGGCCCACCGCGATGTCCTCTATTCTCGCTCTGGCCACAGGAGTCTCAACGCTCTGGCTTGGGAGGCGGTGCCAGAGGTGGTCAGTGCCAATGGTGCACACAAGAGGTCGGCCATCCAGTACAGAAAATGGATGAATAATCTCATCCGTGCCGCCAGGGTAAGGCAACCATCTTATCATAGAGTCATAGAGGTCTACAGCACAGAAAAAGGCCCTTCGGCCCATCGAGTCTGCAGCAGTCAAACAAGTACCTAACTATTCTAATCCCATTTGCCACCACTAGGCCCTTAGCCTTGTATGCCATGGCATCACAAGTCCACATCCAAATACTTCTTAAATGTTATGAGGGTTTCTGCCTCTACCACCCTTTCAGGTAGTGAGTTCCAGATTCCCACCACCCTCTGGGTGAAAAAATTCTCCCTCACATCCCCTCTAAACCTCCTGCCCCTTTCCTTAAATCTATGCCCCCTGGTTATTGATCCCTCCACCAAGGGGAAAGGTTCCTTCCTGTCTACCCTATCTATGCCCCTCATAATTTTAGTCACATTAATCATGTCCCCCCTCAATCTCCTCTGCTCCAGGGAAAATAACCCCAGTCAATCCAATCTCTTCTCATAACTAAAACTCTCCAGCCTAGGCAACATTCTGGTAAATCTCTCTACTGCAATCACATCCTTCCTATAATGCGGATTCCAGAACTGCACGCAATACTCTAGCTGTGGCCTAACCAGCGTTTTATACAGTTCCACATAACCTCCTTGCTCTTATATTCAATGCCTCGGCTAATAAAGGCAATTATGCCATATGCCTTCTTGACCACCTTATCGACCTGTCCCTCTACCTTAAGGGACCGGTGGACATGCACACCAAGGTCCCTCTGATCCTTGGTACTTCCCAGGGTCATACCATTCATTGTGTATTCCCGTGCCTTGTTTGTCCTGCCCAAGTGAATCACCTCACACTTATCCAGATTAAATTCCATTTGCCACTGATCAGCCCATCTAACCAGCCCGTCTATATCCTCCTGTAATCTAAGGCTTTCCTCCTCACTATTTACCATCCCACCAATTTCATGTCATCTGCAAACTTACTGATCAACCCTCCTACATTCAAGTCTAAATCGTTTATATGTACTACAAACAGCATCACTCTAAACTCACACACTCACAATGCCATCTCACATTCACTGGCATCTCTCTCAGTGCCAACTCAAGGGACATCACCACTCACTCACTCTCACACACAACCTCACATTTCTATTTGGCCCCATCTCCTCTGGAGGCTACCTCCTCAGCTCTCACCACCTTGAGGCCATTTGCATAGATCAACATGTGCCCCTACACACACCCAGGGATACCCCCTTCCCCAGTACAGCTCTCAACACGCATCCCCTTCCCTTGACTGAGGCCAATTTTCCACCTTTGCCAAGCAAAGCCACCTTCGCCTTACAGCTGGACTGGTAGGTAGAAACTTGCCTGTGAGCCCCCCTAAAAGTGATGCCTGCAAAGCCTGATGCTGATGACTGCTAGCTGGATGGGCAAACAAACCTCACAGTCCCGAGCAAAATACAGCTCACCAGGTGCACGTTGCTTATGTATAGTTGTGATACTCGTCGGTGTGGTGCACAGAATAATCCAGCATGGGGGTGGGTAGGGCTTATAATGAGATGCTAAAATTAGGTTCCCGATGTGTGGCAGTGGGAAATACGGCCCGCCAATGACGGATGGAGCGGATGATCACTAACTCGTTTCATGACTGCATGAAACTGATTTTTGGCCTTCTTGCCATATTGTTCTCCCATCCACCATGATGCCCAATGCCAACGGGGCTGGAAAATTCCAGACATACTCTCAGTATCCACCTTATCAATTCTACTCAGGATCTTATATATGTTTTAATAAGATCACCTCTCATTCTTTTAAACTCCAATGGATACTCCAACCTGTCCAAACATTCCTCACAACATAACTCCTTCACCCCAGGAATCAGTCAAGTGAACTTCTCTGCTTCTAATGCAATTATATCCTTTCTTAAGTGAGGAGACCAAAACTGTACAAGGTACTCCAGATGTGATCTCACCAATACTCTGTACAATTTTACCAAAGCTGCTCTACTTTTATATTCCAATTCCCTTGGAATAAACAATGACATTCCATTTGCCTTCCCAATCACTTGCTATAATATTAACTATTTGTGATTCATGTACCAGGACATCTAGATCCTCTGTACTGCAGAGTTCTGCAATCTCCACTTACATAATATATTGCTTTGCTATTCTTCTGGTCAAAGTGGACAAACTTCCATATTCCCACATTATATTGCATTTGCCAAATTTTTGCCCACTCACTTAACCTATCTATATCCCTTTGCAGACTCTCTCTGTCATCTTTACAACTTACTCTCCTACCTATATTTGTGTCATCAGCAAATTTAGCAACCATACATTTGGCACCATCATCCAAATCACTGATATAAATTGTAAATAGTTAAGGCCCCGGCACTGATCCCTTTGGCACACCACTCATTTCAGCTTGCCAACTTGAAAATGGCTCACTTATCCTTATTCTCTGCTTCCTGTTAGCTAACCAATCCTCTATCCATGTTAATAGGTTACACCCCTACACTATGAGCTCCTAACATATGTAACCTTTTGTGTAGCACTTTCAAATGCCCTTTGAAAATCCAAGTATAGCACATCTACAGATTCTCCTTTATCCACATTGCTTGTTACTTTCTCAAAGAACCCTAATAAATTAGTCAAAAATGATTTTCTTTGCACAAATCCATTTTGCCTCTGCCTGATTGCTTAAGGTTTTCTTAGTGCCATGATATAACCTCCTTAATAATGGATTCTAGAATTTTTCCTATGAAAGATACAGGCTAAGAGACTTGTCGTCTCCTGCTTTCTGTCTCCTTCCTTTCTTGAATAGAGGAGTTACATTTGCTATTTTCAAAACTGATGGGACCTTTCCAGAATCAAAGGAACTTCTGAAAATTACAACCAAAGCAGCTATATCTCAGCAGTCATTTCTTTTTGGATCATAGGATGAAGTCTATCAGGTCCTGGGGGCTGGTCAGCCTTTCAGTTCTAATAGTTTCCTCAGTATCCTTTCACCTCTTGATTTACAATTATTTCTGGGATGTTATCTGGATCTTTGACTGTGAAAACAGGCACAATATATCTGCTCAAAGCATCTGCTATTTTGTTATTTCCCATTATTAATTCCCCAGACTAATTCTCCAAAGGGCCAATGCTCCATTTAGTTACTTTTTCTTTTTAAAGTGCTTGTAGAAACACTTTTTACCCGTTTTTATATTTCTAGCTAGCTTCCTCTCTTACTCAAATTTCTCTTACTGTATTTTTCTTGTCATTCTTTGCTGGTTTTTAAATTCTGTCCAATCTTCTGGCCTACCACTAACCTTCACAGGATTATGTGTTTTTTCTTTCAATTTGATACTATTGTTAACTTCCTTTTGTTAGCCATCCTTCTCCTAGATACTTTCTTTCACACTATCTTTGCTGAGGGTCATGAAATATCTCCTTAAATGTCTGCGACTGCCTGTCAGGAAGATATAATAACTTTCATAACATTATTGGAATTTACTGTAGAGTAATTGTGGTGTGTGTGTGTGTGACTTAATTGAATTAAAGTCAACTGATCTGAAGGCTTTCATGTAACTGAAGATAAGCTAGGCTTGAAATGTAAAGTAGGTAAACATAGGTGCATTTTTAAATAAACTGGATCAGCTTGAATTCAAAAGAGGGGGTGAAATGTTTCACCTAGCCAGGGGAAGTTAAGAAACAGTGGGCAGAATTTTTCCATCGGTGAGCAGGGGGCGGGGCCCGCTCGCTGACGCGAAAATGATGCGGGATGATGTTGGGGGGAACCCCCAATGTCATCCCGCCCCATTTAAATATTCATGAAGGCAATCAGCTGTCCACCCGCCGACCTGTCAATGGTCAATTTAGGCCATTGACAGGGTAGTTAAATCAATTAAAGGCCCTGCCCGTCCAACCTTAAGGCTGGCAGGCAGGCGCCAGGAGCCCCAGCGGGCTTCGGTAAAAACATGAAACCTCATCCACCAGTGGGATGAGGTTTCATGTCTGTTTTAAAAATCTTTAATAAAGTTTCTGTGATATTTATTAACATGTCCCATCTCGTGTGATTTTTAAATTTTTTTATTTTTAAAGTTTGAAACACAGTCAGCGATCTCCCTGAGGCAGCACTTAGCCTCAGGAAGATGTGCGGTCTTTCATGCACATGCGCTAAAGAGCACACTCTGGCAGTCGGGGAATCCCCCCCCCCCTCCCCCCTGCACAGGAAGCGCATAGCGCTTCCCGTCGGGTGGCCCGCCCACTTAAAATGGTGGCGGGGCCCGTTTCAGCGGCGGCAATTGGCTGCCTGCCCACCGCCGAGCCGGTGGGGCCCGTCCACCCATCAAGGGCAAAATTCTGCCCAGTGTGTCTATTTTTCACAAAGATTACTGGTAAAATTTGAACTTTAATAGATTTTTATTATTGGAGAAGTAAAAGTCCAAAGGCATAGTGAAACAATGGGAATTTGCATTCAAAGGGGAAAATATGTATAAAGGAGAGAGGGCTGTGTGCAAGTGTGAAAAGCCTCCAGCATCTAAGCCTCAAGCTGCTGTTGACAAGGAAGTGAAGCTGAGAAAAACTCACTTTGAATTCGACTGTTCAGAGTATTGTGTGTCACTTTGCCTGGGCCTTTTAAAATCTATGTGTCTCACTGTTGCCCTAATGGATGTGTAACTGGGGTTCAGATTAATTAGGGGATTTAAAAGTTATCATAGTAGTAATTTGTAGATCTATGTATGTGCTCAAAATCATTTCTTCTATTAATAACAGCTTAATTTAGTTTTGTAAGAAACCTCTAAGGCTTGGTAGCCTTCTTTTCACTGAATTCAAAGCCTGCATCTTGAAATTAGTACAAAGTGAAAGTAGTTGTGGCAGCTGCTTCAGGTTTCCCCCTGGGATTTGGGCAGCTTGGCATTTACCATCTGTCTGCCATAACAGAAATTGGGGGTTCTTTGCGGGATATGCAGAGCATCTTTGTACTATCTCTCTGCTGAAATCTGATGTCGCCATAAGAGCATCAACAGCCACGTCCTCGGTGGATAACCCTTGTCCCCGAGGGACCAACTCTGCAGCCTCTGTGGACCCTGGAATATGTCATGGATCTGATACCTGCTGAGGGGCCATGGACGCTCCCTGAGAATTGTGCGCATACCTGCAGGATGCGTTTGTGATGATCGTAGAACAGCTGAACATTCAGCGAGTGGAAGACCTTGCAGTTCACATGCTGGACTGCATGTTGACAGAGATCTAAACACCACATGAGTGCAGTCAATGGCACCCTGCACCTGTGGAAAACCAGAGATCTGCGCAAATCTCAGCTTCCAGGCTTGCCTGATCCCGGCTGGGGATCAATGCACAATGTTGTGTGCCTTCGCGAAGATAGCATCTGTGACCTCCTGGATGCACTTGTGGGCAGAGGCTCACAAAATCCTGCAAAGGACCCCTGCGGATTCCTGGAAGGAGCCACTGGTGTAAAAGATTGAGTGCCACAGTAGCTTTCACAGTGGATGGCCTCCAAGTCCCCATGGTGCAAAATCCTGCAGTAGGTGGCATATGTGACTGACTATTTCCCTAGACATGTGCAGCCTTTGGTGCCACTGGTTCTTGGTAATCTGCAGGAATGGCAAGCACCGTCTTTAGACTCTGGGTCTAGCAAGGCACCTACGAGCGATGGCTCGCTATGGATCCTCAGCTGTATGCGCAGGATGCCCTGCCACCCTTTAATATTGAGGGTGGTACTCCATCTTTGGTGAGTCATGGCGCCTCCGCCGCACATTTCTCCTTCTTCTCTGCTCCCTGTAAGCCATGAGGCACACCGCTAGATTACCATGCTCCATGATCCTGATGTACTTCTCCTGTATGGCCAAAGAGAGAGACGCGTGGATTAGCATATGTCTCCTATAGACCTCTCTTGATTAAGTCCCCAGCTATGTCTGAGTCTCAAAGAACCTCCACGCAAGCCAGAGAGCGCTGGCCACTACTTGGATGGCCAGTGTGTAGTGCACTTCATGTCTGTCCGAAACCCCACCCACCTCCACCCAAATCCACTTGACCAATTGGCAGCAGCTTCGGCCATTCGACTGCAAGCTGTGCTCTCAGCTCAGGCACAGGCATTCTCCTAGCCCACACTGCAAGGCTGCGCTGTTAGCTTGAACTGTGAGGAATACTGGTCAAAACCTGAATAAAGACATTGCAAGGGACTCTAAGTGCCTCCACCAGTGACTGCTCCATGGCCAGCTTTCGCAAGGGTATTCAATAACATGCCCAATCGCCCAATTGTTCTGCAGCTCCCTAAAATGCACATTAATTTGCAGTCTACACCCAAGGGGTGAAAGGTTTTGGAGCATTTGGTGGCACATTCATGCTTTTGCATTGCTTGAGTGGGCAAAAGTATTTCAGAGGTCTGACTCCAAGCATGTCAATGGAGCTGCTGCTGAACAGTCTCAGCTGCAGAAGAATGCTCACTTTTGACAGGCTTTTCCAAATGCATGGCCACTTCCGTCACCCTCTGCCACCCTCCCCATCCCCAGCATGTGCTTGTGTACTTCCATCAGTCTGTGCTGCTTGCTGCCCTCTGGCCCCACCCGCACTGGAACCCTTGCCCTGGCACCACGTTGAAAGCCAGCCGGGGAAAAGCGACTTGCCAATGACCCCCACCGAATGCACGGCACATCTTCCTTGATGTCCTACGGGCAATCCTCGCAGGTGCTGCGCAAGGTTGTGTGCACTCACGTCCAAGTTCCCCTCAAAATTCGGCTCACTGGGTGCATGGGTGGTAAATTTGACGTGGGGGGGATGACTCTGGCCTGCTGGCACAATGATGGAATTAAGTTCCTGACGTGGGCGGTGGGAAACATGGCCCACCATTGACGGGCGGAGCAGATGTTCGCAAACTAGTTTTACAACAGCATGAAGCTAATTCTTGACCTTCTTGCCATATTGTCTGCTCACGCTACCAAACACACCTGCTGCCAATGGAAGCAGAAAATTCTGCCCCATGTATCTGTAATGGGTATCATGTCATACATATTTATTTCTATTTGAGCTGACAATTCATCAATTTTCTTTTAATGTTATGCTTATTCTCATATCGAGGTTTTATTTCTGTCTTTTTACTATTTTTTTAAGTTCTGACCTTATTTACTAGTGCACCCTTAAGTTTGTCCGATCTGTCCCTGCCTGCCAAATTCTGGTTATCATTACCCTTACTGCTACCTTGCTCTCTTGCCATGCTTCTTCCCTTTACCACATTTTGCCTTATGTAATCCCTCTCCCTCAATATTTAGTTTAAACCCCTAATTATACAACTCACCAGAACACTGGTCCCACCACAATTCAGGTGAATACCTTCCCAACAGTACAGCTCCCACTTTCTCCAGTACTGGTGCAAGGACCTCAAGCGTCAAACCCAGTTCTCCCACATCAACGTTTATACCATGCATTCAACTCCCTAATCTTATTTACCATACGCCAATTTGCTCATGGCCCAGGAAATAATCCAAAGATTATTTTTAATTAAGCCCCTAACTGTTCATACTCCCTGAGCAGAACCTCTTTCCTAGTCCTGTCTATGTCGGTGGTTCCTATGTGGACCACAACAACTGGACCCCCCCCTACCCACCACGACCCCCCGACTGCATGTTCCCCTCCAGCTTCGAGCAGATGCCCTGAACCCCAGAACTGGGCAGGCAACACAGCCTTCTGAACTCTCACTCTTGGCTGCAGAGAACTGTGTCTACCCCTCTGACTGTCCCCTACCACCACTACATTACTATTTACTCACCCAACCTAATGGCTTCCTGCAGCATGATGCCATGGTCAGTTCACTTATCTACCCTGCAGCCCCCACTCTCATCCATACAGCTTAGAGC
This sequence comes from Cetorhinus maximus, assembly GCF_964194155.1. Lineage (NCBI taxonomy): Eukaryota > Metazoa > Chordata > Chondrichthyes > Lamniformes > Cetorhinidae > Cetorhinus > Cetorhinus maximus. The sequence goes on along the minus strand of NC_135882.1, from coordinate 37,779,587 downwards.
ACCTCGAACATGTTGAACAATTGCATAGGCTGGGACTCCTCCACTTCCATCTTCTCGATCTGCATATACCTGCCTCACTCGCAGTCACACCCTGCTGTTCCTGACTATGGACCAAATCAGAAGACCCTAGCCTAAGAGGTGCAAATGCCTCCTGGATACATCACAGAGTTCAAAGCTCAGATTCCAACTCTATTTTTTGCAAAAATATACTTTATTCATAAAATATCTAAAAGAACATTATGAAACATTTCAAAATGGCCATCACAGAATTGCAATGATATTCAAATTATCTACATAGACTATGCTGCACTGAGATGCTTCAATATAATTGTGATACATGTAATATTTACTGTATACATTCAATATGAGTCATACGGCCCAAGGGGTTCTACACAATTCCCAGCCGCTCGGTGCACTATGGCTAAAAGTTATTAGACAGCGACCTTCCCCCATTGCGCCTCCGAGGTGGCTGCCCCAAGCTTTAGTGCGTCCCTCAGCATGTAGTCCTGTTCCAGTCTGAAACATTCGGCCAAGGACAATTCTTTGCACTGGAGGACCAACAAGTTTTGGCAGACCAAAGAGCATCTTTCATTGAGTTGATGATCCTCCAGCTGCAGTTGATGCTAGTCTCAGTGTGTGCCCCTGGGAACAGCCCATAGAGCACAGAGTCCTGTGTCACAGAACTGCTCAGGACGAACCTCGACAAAAACCACCTCATATCTCTCCAGACCTTCTTTGCAAAGGCACATTCCACAAGGAGGTGGACAACATTCTCTTCCCCACCACAGCACCTCGAGGGCAATGTGCAGAGGGGGTGAGACTCCAGGCATGTAGGAAGGATATGATGGGAAGGGCCTTTCTCATCACCAGCCAAGCTATGTCTTAATATTTGTCTGAAAGCTCTGGCGATGAGGCATTCTACCAGATGACTTTGACAGTCTGCCCAAGGAACCATCCGACAGGATCTACCATCTCCTTTTTCCACTGGGCCTCTAGGAAGTTACATGCAGACCACTGCCTGATGGACTTGTGGTCAAAGCTGTTTCTCTGCATAAATTTTTCCATGAGGGACAGGTGGTATGGCACGGTCCAACTACCTGGAGTGCTCCGTGGCAGCGTGGCCAGACTTATCCTTCGCAACACTGGAGACAGATAGATTCTCAACACACAGTGACACTTGGTGTTTACGTCCTGAGGGTCTAAGCACACTTGGTGCAGCCACACACAAAGGTGGCCACCAGGATGAGGGCGATGTTGGATACGTTTTCCCCCCCTTTATCTAGAGGTTTGTATATGCAGCCCCTGCGAACATGGTCCATTTTTGACCTCCAAATAAAGTGGGAGGGGGCTCTGGTGATTGCCACAGCGCAGGAGTAAGGAATGGGCTAGGCCTGTAACATGTACAGCAACACCAAGTGCCCCATACCTGATGACCAGGTTCTTACCCGCAATGGAGAGGGTGCTTCGCTCCCACATGCCCAGTTTTTTTTTGACCATAGCTACTCACTCCTTCAAGTTTCTAACACATGCCCTGGTCTCTGAACCATATCCCCAGCACCTTCAGGCCATCTGACCTGATGGTGAAGAGGACAAAGGATCAGTCAGCTAAGTTCTTAAAGAACATGGCCTCACTCTTGCCGCGATTTACCTTGGCCCCTGAGCCCAGTTCGAATTGGTCGCAGTTGTGAATCAGTCTGCACACCAACAGCAGATTTGAGCAGAAGACAGTGACATCATCCATGTACAGGGGGGCTGTGACCTGAGTGTCTCCACTGCCTGGTATCATCACTTCTCTTATGCCTAAATCTTTCCTGATGGACTAAGCAAAGGGTTCTGTGCAACACACAAAGAGGACAGGAGATAGAGGGCAACCCTGCCTGACTCCAGATTTAATTGGAAAGCTTTCCGATTCCCACCTGTTGATTGAAACTGCACTACAGATGTTTGTGTACAGTAATTGGATCCAATTGCGGATACCCTCCCCAAACCCCATTTTGGAGAGCACATCCACCATGTAGGTGTGCAACACCCTGTCAAAAGCCTTCTCCTGATCCAGACTGATGAGGCAGGTGTCCATGCCCCTGTCCCATACATAGGCAATCATATCCCTGAGTGGCGCAAGGCTATCAGAGATCTTCATGCCAAGTACAGTGCAGGTCTGGTCAGGGTGGATCACCAACTCCAGATTGGCGATGACCTTTGACAGAATTTTCAACAGTGAAATAGGTCGCCAATTTCCAATTTACTCCCTTTCCCCCTTACACTTTGTAGATGAGGATAATGATGCCTATCCTCATGATTCTGACATGCTGCCATCCAGAAGCATGTCTGGGTACAGTTCCAGCAAGTCTGGGCTGATTCAGTCCCACAGAGCCAAATACAACTCAGCTGGTAAGCCATTGCTTCCAGGAGTTTTACTCTTCTCAAAGGACTCGAGGACCTTACTCAGCTCATCCAGAGTTAGCGTACTATCAGCTAAGACCTCCGTGATAGAGGTCAGGAAGGACTGGGAGGCCGTGCTCTCTGTGGGCTTCACGTCATACAATCTGGCATAAAAGGATTTGCTGATCCTCAAAATGTCGGACTGCGGTCTTCTTCCTTCAGGCTGCTGATCACAGAATTCTCTCTGTGTACCTTTTGGAAGAAGAAATGTGAGCACATCTCATCCTGCTTCATGAGTGGACTCTGGATCGGAAGATGATCTTGGAGGCCTCCGAGGCAAAGAGCAAGGCTTGCTGGCTCTTCACCTCTTGGAGACCTTCCTTGATATTGACCCCTATCAACTGCAGCCAGAGCAGATTCTGCATGTTTTTATGGAGTCAGGACATATCCCTCTGTTCCTTTCTAGCCTTCTGAACACTTCTTAGGATGAAAAACCTCTTGATGTGCTCCTTTATCGATTTCAACTCATTAACTCTGAGCCGAAGCTCGTCAAGCCACATACGCTTACTGCAGACATGTTTGCCTTGGATCACATTGGTGCTACCAAAATTCCACATACGGCAGCTGCAACACATCGCCTGCCCTGCCATCTTTATTGTGTTTTAATTAACTAATTAATTTATTATTTTCTTAATTAAATTTTAATTAATGTCTCTAGTCCTGCTTGTGCTTAGATCAAATTGTCTTATGTTTGCTCCAGTTGTAATTCCCAGGTTTAGATAAGATAAATAAGAAATACTGCCCAGCCAATCACTTACCTGCTTCCCTGTGATGTCACACTTCAATGGGTGGAGTTTTATGACGGAATTTTACGGTCCCATCAAAGTCAATCGATTTTTGAAGCATTCCACCCCCACCACGATGAGGCCCTAAAATTCTGCCCATGGACTCTCTGCTGTAATGACACAGTAGTTGGTAAAGGCTGTTATTTAAAATCCCAGAGGGAAATTTTAAACAACTGTCATATCCTATATTTTCAATTGGTATGTTTGAGGTACAGCTCTAAATTCAGGAATAAGAACCACCAGTTCTCAAGAGTTTTTAATATCACACTACATGAGACATTTATTAATTTACAACAAATTGAACATATACACATTGTTATAAATTACTATCATAACTGCAAATAAATTCCCAAATTAATCTCCACTAAGTAAACAACACCCCATAAGCTTTAAGTATACACCAGGCAAAGCCTTTTCATCTTACAAATTCAAAATGAGGTTCTTTTCACTTTGGCTCCTTTGCAGATAGTTGTAGGCTTATGGCTGCTTTGATGTTACATGCCTCTGCTCTGTACACACAAACTCCCCTCAAGTTATACCCAGCACTTCCCATTGAAGTTAAATTTTCATTGTATCACCAGGCCCTTTGAATTCCACCTCTTCTAGCAATAAACCCCTTTCATAGTACCAATTGTATTAGTGATATAAACATTGCTTGGTGTCTCCTAGCTAGGTGCAAGATTTCACTCCCGTTCTTGAATGCTCTATTCAACAAAATGCAAATTTTCCTCTATCTCTGTTTACAATTCAAAACTAGTATACATCAAAGCACCCAGACTAGCTGGCTTTAATCCAATTAACACACAGGCTAAACCTCTATTTAAAAAAAATAATTTCCAATAACATTATATACATTAATAGTTTCATGACATGTTACAGCCTAGCTGTCCTATATCTGCTCTATTTGCAAAGTCTCACTCTCTCCTGCACTGCTTTATACCCCAATCTTTTCTCACTCCTTCCTTCCTTCGAAGTGAAGTCCCACTCTCTCCTATGTTGTTTTATACCCCGCTCCACTATAGCTTTTTCCCACCATTCTCACAGTTGAATCTCACTCTCTCCTGTGCTGTTTTATGTCCCTTTCTGCTATCCTTCCCACCACTCAACATGACTCCAGTAAAATATATGAAGAAAAATACTTATCTGATTATTTCACGTATTCTGCTAATTGTCCAGATGGTTATTACATAGAAAACATAGAAAATAGAGCAGGAGTAGGTCATTCGGCTCTTTGAGCCTGCTCCACCATTCAATATGATCATGGATGATCCTCTATCTCAACGCCGCACTCCTTCACTAAAGTTGGATTTTGGTAGGCTAGGTGTGAAACCCAATGTGTGCGGATTAGATCAGGTAAGAGCTGGTCTGAACTTGGTAGATTCCTTTGGATTGCAAGGATCCCCTTTGGAGCGGTAAGGTACCCCTTTGGCTATGGTTCCAGGACACCTTTGGGAGAGGTAAGGCTCCCTTTGGAATAGGTAAGGCACCTTTGGGATTGTTAAAAGTAAACATGATTGCATGTGAAAAGTGCATAAACTCATTGGAACTGTCAAAGCCATCAATGAACTGTCAAAACTGTTAAAGAACTGTCAAAATTCATTGGAGCTGTCAAAATTCATTGTAACTGTCAAAGCTCATTGAAACTGTCAAAGCTGTTCATGGATTTAACTCTGCTGGTCTTTAAATTAAAAAAAAACAGCCTGGCATTCAAAAAACCATCAGGGCTTGATATAAAAACAGAAAGTGATAAAAACTCAGCAGATCTGGCAGCATCTGTGGAGAGAGAAACAGAGTTTATGTTTCGAGTTCATGTGACCCTTCTTCAGAGCATATGGACTCAAAACATTAACTCTGTTTCTCTCTCCACAGATGCTGCCAGACCTGCTGAGTTTTTCCAGAATTTTCGATTTTTATTTAAGATTTCCAGAATCTGCAGTATTTTGCTTTTATATCAGTGCTTGATAGTTCATTCCATCTGTTGACATAAGCCTGAGGGTTGTCATTATAGGATTTGTGCTGCAGCAACCAATTTTACAAACTAACATTATCACAGTGGGGTGCCTGTTAAGTGAGCAGTTTGATTGACAGCCCCAAGTGGTTTAGAATAAAATGCTCATTTTCATAAGAGATTAATTGAGGAAATTATATGTATTGAATGTCTTTTTATCAATGAGAGTATTTAAAAAAATAATGTTGTTATCAATAGACAAATAACTTTATTTATTTCAGCATGGCTTCTGATGTTTTCCAATAGTGGATACTAGGTGGATTGGCATGGAGAGGGTAAGGGCAAAGGTTGGCGGTCGGGGGCTTGGGCTGGCATGAGTTGGCACTAAATTGGCACAGGGCTATAAAGGGCCATGGAGATGGGTAAAATAGGGGGTATGAGGGACATGGGGATGGGTATAGGGGCATGGGTTGGCATAGGGGTGCAAGGGGCCATTGGGGTGGGTAGAGGGGCATGAGTTAACATAGGGGTTATATGGGGTCATGGGAGAAGCGTAGAGGGACATGAAGCAGCATAGGTCGACATGGATGGGGCATGGGCAGTGTATGGGCATAGAGCAGTGAGGGCTGGAGGGCTGTTTTCTGTTTTAATAATTTTAAAATTACATTCAACAACGTGGCGGGGCAAAGAGGATGGCCTTGATCCCAGCCCACCACCACACCTGGCAGCCTCTGCACTTGTTCTGGAGATAGTGGGCCTGACTTCTAATCCAGCATGCTCCCCCAGAATGAAAATCAGAACTGTGGGATGTCTTTAAAGGTTGGGTTCACAAAGCCAGGATTCTTCTGTCTCTGCACACCCAACCCCTGAGCGAAAATCTGGGCCATAGTGTTTGGATTTACAAATGGCATTCAATATGGTGCTACATTAAGTGTGGCATAAGAGTTAATGGTGTTGGGGATAATATATAGATAGATGATTAGAAAACTGTAGCTAGTGGGATGCCATAGGAATCAGTGCTGGGGCATCAACTATTAACCATCTAAATTTTTAATGAGTTGGATGAAGGGACCGGCTGTATTATAGCCGAATTTGCTGATGGTACAAAGGTAGCTAGGAAAAAAAGTTGTTAAGAAGATACAAAGACTCTGCAAAGGGACATAGACAGGTTAAGTGAGTGGGCACAAATTTAGCAGATGGAGTATAATGTGGGGAAATGTGATATTGCTACTTTGGTAGGAAAAACAGAAAAGCAAAATATTATTTAAATGGAGAGAGAATGCAGAATATTGCCGTACAAAGGAATCTGGATATCTTTGTACATGAATCACAAAAGGGTTAGCATGCAGGGACAGCAAGTAAATAGGAAGGCAAATGGAATATTAGGCTGTATTGCAAGGGGAATGCAGTCTAAAGTTAGAAAAGTCTTGTACAACTGTACAGAGCACCGGTGAGACTGCACTTAGAGTATTGTGTATACTTTTATCTCCTTACTTATGGAGGGGTGTACTTGTATTGGAGGCAGTTCAGAGGAGGTTGACTAGGTTGATTCCTAGGATTGGTTAATTAGTTTGGCCTTATACCCATTGAAGTTTAGAAGAATGAGAGGTGATCCTGGTGAGGGAATCCAGAACTAGGAAACACAGTTTCAAAATCAGGGGTCTCCCATTTAAAATGGAGATGAGGAGGAATTTCTTTGGAATTCTCTACCACGGACAGCAGCAGAGGCTGAATCAATTAATTTACTTAAAGCTGAGTTTGATTTTTGATCTACAATTAAGGCAGGAAAGTGGAGTTGAGGCCATAAACAGATCAGCCATGATCTTATTGAAGGTAAAGCAGGCTGGAGGGCCTATATAGCCTCCTCCTGCTCCTATTTCTTATGATTTTAGTTTCTATGACACTCTGTACATTAACAGGCAACCTAGAAGCACATTTTGAGACAGCGGGTATGTGTGGCCTGCAGTCAGGGCAGGAGGAAAGGGTAGAACAGGTTCTAGTTTGCTGGAGTGTCAGGTTGCACACTAGTTCTGCTGAAGATTACTCAGATGAGGAAATTGATGGGTTGATGTACAGAAAAAGGCTGATGGGTATGCAGAATTAAATGTTTATTGCATTAGAAGACCTGCCAGCAAGCCTATGTGCAATGTCCAGGAGCAAAGGAGTCCAGCACCAACCTTGCATTGGGCTTTGCGCAGATCTTAGAGCCCATCCTTTCCAGTGTGGAAATGGTCGTAAACCTCTTTATCACACTTTTGAACCCAACCGCGATGGAAGCAGCTGATGGTTGCTGTCTTAGCTTCCAATGCAGCACAGAAAGAAGCCACTCAACCTCTGAAGTCATGCAAGCTCAGCTTTCAGCCACAAATGCTCAGACTGCTAACAGTCATGCCTGCAGATGCCAGTGTTCAAAGTGCTTACAGGTTCTTATAGCAATACAGCAATCTGTCCTCCAATACATTCCTGAGGCACTGACCTGAGGTAGTGGCAATGGTGTTTTGAAACACAAACCTGCAGTCCACTCTCAGGATGACAGCATTCATCCTCCCACCACTGCCACTTCGTCAGTGTCTAAGCTGTTGCTTGTCAACCAGCCAACTCAGCCTTTGCAATACCCTGGTCCACTCCTCTATCACCGCCAACACCTCATCCTCTTCCCACGGCACCTTTCCATGCAGTCAGAGGTGTAAAACCAGCCCTTTTACCTATTCACTGTTCAGGGCCCCAAACACTCCTTCCAGGTGAAGCAGAGCTTTACTTGTGCTTTCTTCAATTTAGCATGCTGTATTCACTGCTCACAATGCAGTCTCCTCTACACAGGGGGTCCAAACGGAGACTGCGTGACTGCTTTGTGGAACACAACGGCTCAGTGCACAAGCATAACCCTGACCTTCTGATTGCTTGACATTTCAATTCACCATCTTGCTCTCATGTTCACATTTCTGTCCTCAGCCTAGCTGCTACAATGTTCCAGTGAAGCCCAACACAGGTATGATCATCTTCTCAACTAATGATTAGTTAGTTATTATGACCTATTTTACAGCCTTCTGGACTCAGCATTGAGTTCAACATCTTCAGACCGTGAACTCTGTCGTCTGTTTTGATTTGGTTTTTTTTTTGCCAAGTTCCAGTCAGTCTGTATCTTGTTTTCATGTTTTGCTTTCACACAGAGCTGTCCTTCATTCTGCCATTAACACTAACTCTCGACCAATGCTTGTGAAGGAATAAAGGTCAAATAATATGGGATTAATGCAGGAATATTAGGCTAAAAATTACTCTTCAGTAAACCTTACAGCAAACTGCAATTTTTAGGACAAAGCTAGCTTGCAAACACAACATGGTCAACTCCCTTCACAACAATGTGAAGTTACTGATAAGAAATACACACATCTAACAAATGGTATTCTATGGTTCTTGCTATGACATTAACTTGTAAGCTAAACTTGTGCTTTATTCCTTTACCACAACCATTACCACTCCCTTTGTCTTTTGTTCCATGACTTCTTTATGATTTATCTCTCCCACCCTCTAATCTATGCCTGACCTTTTTTGTTCTACCTGATCTTCCCCACTTTTTTAACAGCATAAAACCCATTTTGTTTCTACCTCTCTTCCATTCATAGGAAGAGTCATATTGGACTCAAAACATTAACTCTGTTTCTCCCTCTACAAATGCCACCTGACCTGCTGAGTTTTTCCAACAATTTCTGTTTTATTCTAGACTGTTGCTGCCCATGCCAAGGTGGCACAGTCCAAAGTTGGCCTTCTAGTGTCAGAGCTGTGTGAAATCTTTCAACAAGGCCAACTGCAGCACTAGGACGAGCAAAGGCACATGGAAGTGAGGCTCTAAGGGAGTGTATGAAAGTGATTAGTTTAAAAGCAAACTACTGCAGATGCTGGAAACATGAAATAAAAACAGAGAATGCTAGGAATATTGGAAATCAGGTAGCATCTATAGGGAGAGAAACATGTTGATGACGTTTCATCAGAGGTAATCAGTTGACTTCTGTATGGAATATTGGATGGTTTGATTGATAAAGTTGGTTTGTAATATTTGTATTACAGTGGCTTTTATTTCAGCAGAGTGGCCAAGTGAATGCTGTGATGGCTAGTGACTGTTGCTGAATGGAGAATTGGAATTGCGTTCACTGGTACTGCAATCTGGGGAGTCATCACAGCCAACCAGAAAGGCAATGTGTTGATTGTCTCCTTCCCTTCCCCTCCTACTCCTCTTCATTATACTCACTATGCACAGAATGGAAAGGGGTATGCCTTCGTGATGGTGAGGTTGTGCAGGATGCAGCAGACCATGATGAATCATGACCTATACTCTGGAGAATAGAGTAGGAATCCTCCTTAACATTCCAGTGATGCATTGCTTAAGCACCCCAATGGTATGCTTGATGACATTTCATGTGGCAACATGGTTCTTGTTACATGCATATGCCCATTTATGTGTGGGTTGCAAGCCAGAATTATGTTATCCAGTCCAGCCACACTCGGGTTTCACATGAGGTTTCAACAGCTGATGGTAGGACATACTGACACAGAATAAAGGCATCATGACTGCTGCCAGGATATTGAATATTAATGTGAATGGTGCGCTGAGTATGGTCATATGTCACCTGTACAATAAAGGAGAGGAACCCTTTAAGATTGTGATATATCTCTGAATTTATATGTAGCGCTTGCGATGTGTGCAATCAAAGGCAGCCAGAAACTTGGGGAAGCCTGTTATGCAAATGAAGCAGTGTGTTTGCTTTGCCGGCTTATCTCTGGAAAGAGAGAATGCAACATTTTCCCATCAGTGACCCTCCCCTTATACAACAGTGGATGGCAAACTGCAAAAATTGGAAATGTCAGCTGCTCCAGGAAGGAGCCAAATGCAAAATAGTTGATGACCACAGTGACCTTTATAGCCACTGGCAGTGCCATCCTTGCCCAGCTCTGAGGTTTCAGGTCTACCTGCAAGAGGTGACAAATTTCAGTGCACACCTCCTAAATGAAACGGAAATGTTGCAGACATTGTTAGCCATTGAGGTTGAGAGAGAAGAATTGCTCCTGTGCAGTGGAAGGTGGATATGCCTCCGGCTTAGAATCGTTCTCCTCTCCCTCGTCCTCCAAATCTGAGCAGCTTATACTCCTCTGTATCCCCTCTGTTTATTCTCCATGTCATGCTATAGAAACTACAGCACCCATGACTAGGAACAAGTGGCATCAGCAAAGCCCTTGAACTGAGAACCAGGGCCTTTAACACGTTATATGACTTCATGGGAAAAAAGTTTTCCCCATTGGGGGGGGGAGTGCGGGAGTGGGCGCGGGTGGGCGCACCCCAATCAGCACCCCCAATCTGGGACGTGCCACCATTTTATGTAGGCGGGCCAATTAAGGCTCACCCAGCGTGACATCTGCCAGGAAGCGCTATGCACTCCCTGTGCGGGCGGGGGTGGGGGTTCCCTCACCCAGGAGAGCACTCTTATGCACATGCACGCAAAAGAGCACACAGATCTCCCTGAGGCAGCAAATCAGCTCCGATTTAAAACTTTTAATGAACATGTTTAAAAATTTTCCCTGCCATGTGCCCTCATGTGACACATGAGTTGGGACATGTCCATAAGTTTTATTGAAACCTTTCTTAAAAATTTAAATACCCTCATGATACCTCATCCCACCCGTGGATGAGGTTTCATGCTTTTTCCGAAGCCCGCCTGGGTTGAACGGGCAGGCCCATTAACGACCTTAATTAGTTTTTCAATGGCCTCAATAGGCCGTTGACAGGTCGGCGGGCACGCAGCTGGCTCGGCTGCGCCCCTGCCAACCCCAAAATGGGAATAATGCGGGGTGACATCGGGAGTTGCACCCGACGTCATCCCGTGTCATTTTACACGTCGGCGAGTGGGCCCCGCCCCCGCTCGCCGACCGGAAGAACCTGTCCCATGTACACATTCACTAACTTTAAGCAGTTGTACAAATCTGCAACCCACTTCTACTAAACTCAGCAATAGCAAGTAGAAATCACCAGCAAGTAACCTGAAAATTGTTGAAGACTCCTTCGAAGAGCTCTGGTGGGGGATGGTTCTTCCCGCTGCATGTTCAGCTTTGCAAGGTTAAGAATGGGTGTTAGCTGGAGAATTCAGGTTGAAAATGACGCCAAGTTGACTGTTGTCATGATCTGTCTCCTATGCATACTTTAGTGCATGCTCCCAGCACCCAGCCTAACAACCAACCCAAAATGACAATCGGCATGAACTTCACCAGAAGTGTGTGTGCGTGATGCAGACATGACGGCCTGATACTGGCATGATGAACCAGATTCGGTGCTGTATTATTAAGAAGGAAAATTGGGCAGGGTATATTCTGGATATGCTACCACCATATTTACACCCCCACCAAACTAAAAATTACCCCCTAGTGTTCCAGCATAAAACAGACTGCCCAAATCCTGAAGAGTCACTGTAGGGTAGGAACTGGAGTGCTGTTTTGGGCTGCAGTAGAGTGCTAAAGTTGGAGCTTGGTGACTGAGGGAATAAGGGTTAATTTCTATCTAAAGTCTAGTCTTTCTTTAATTTAATAATTAACTAAAAGTTGCTGTTTGGGTTGGGAGAAGGCGAGTTTTAGGTCAGCTTTAAAACAAGGTTTATACAGGCTCTGCTTGCAGCTACAACTAGTTAATTAGATAACTGGCTTAAACAGGTTTTCAGAGACTAGATTCAGAGAGTATAAAAACAGGCCATCTTACAGTGCTGACTTTGTCTGCACTGGAGTGCTGCTTTGGGCTGCAGTAGAGTGCTCAAGTTGGAGTTTGGTGACTGAGGGAGGAGGTGAGGGGGGAACAAAGTTATCCTTTGAGTACCATGAGTACGGTTGGGTAAGTATAAATACTTAAACTACTTTTATCGCTTATAGTTTTTAAGGTCTTATTTTGTGGTTCATCATTTTGTAAGGCCTATACTCTGTAACAACGAGGACCAGGGAAGAAGGGCCCTAGAGTAATTGACATTATTTGATATTAAGTATCTTTCAAAAGATTTAATTTAAAGGGGTAAGTCATGGCAGGAGAGCTCAAAGACGTGGTATGCTCCTTTTGCTCTATGTGGGAAGCCAGGAACATTTCCAGGGCCAGCATGTATGCGGGAAGTGTCTCCAGTTGCAGCTCCTGGAATCCCGGGTTTCGGAGCTGGAGCAGCAGCTGGGGACACTGTGGAGCATCCGCAAGGTGGAGAGTATCGTGGATAGCACGTATAGAGAGGTGGTCACACCGCAGGCTAAGAGTCCACAGGCAGGAAGGGAATGGGTAACCACCAGGCAGAGCAAGAGGACTAGGCAGGCCATGTAGGAATCTCCTGTGGCTATTCCCCTGCAAAACAGATATACCACTTTGGATACTGTTGGGGGAAATGGCCTCTAAGGGGAAAGCAGCAACAGCCAAATTCGTTGCACCACTGTTGGCTCTGCTGCACAGGGGAGGAGCGAAAAGTGTGGGAATGCAATAATTATAGGGGATTCAATTGTAAGAGGAATAGATAGGCAATTCTGTGGCCGCAAACGAGACTGCAGGATGGTATGTTGCCTCCCTGGTGCTAGGGTCAAGGATGTCTCAGAGCGGCTACAAGGCATTCTAAAGGGGGAGGGTGAACAGCCTGTGGTTGTGGTAAACATTGGTACAAATGACATAGGTTAAAAAAGGGATGAGGTCCTAAAAGCAGAATATAGGGAGTTAGGAAGTAAGTTGAATAGTAGGATCTCAAAGGCAGTGATCTGAGGATTACTACTAGTGCCACGGAGTAGAAATAATAGATCAGATGAATGTGTGGCTGATGAGATGGTGTGAGGGGGAGGGTTTCAGATTCCTGGGACATTGGGACCGGTTCTGGGGGAGGTGGAACCAGTACAAACTGGACGGGTTACACATGAGCAGGAACGGGACTGATGTCCAAGGGGGAAAATTTGCTAGAGTGTATGGGGAGGGTTTAAACTAAAATGGCAGGGGGATGGGAACCTATGCAAGGAGTCAGAGGAGGGGGAATCTAGGACAAGAACAAAAGGCAGAAAGGGGAATAAGAAAAGAGATAGGCAGAGAAATCAAGGGCAAGAATCAAACAGGGCCTCAGTGAGAAATAGTAGGCAAGGGACGAATGATGTTAAAAAGACAAGCCTTAAGGATTTGTGCCTTAACGCGAGGAACATTCGCAATAAAGTGGATGAATTAACCATGCAAATAGATGTAAACAGGTATGATATAGTCGGGATTACGGAGACATGGCTGCAGGGTGACCAGGGATGGGAACTGAACATCCAGGGGTATTTAGTATTTAGGAAGGACAGACAAAAAGTAAAAGGCGGTGGAGTTGCATTGCTGGTTAAAGAGGAAATTAACTCAATCGTGAGGAAAGATATTAACTCTGACGATGTGGAATCTGTATGGGTAGAGCTGAGAAACACTAAGGGGCAAAAAACATTAGTAGGGGTTGTATATCGACCTCCAAACTGTAGTGGTGGTGTTAGAAATGGTATTAAACAGGAAATTATAAATGCTTGCAATGAAGGAACATCTGTAATTATTGTTGACTTTAATCTGCATATCCATTGGGCAAATCAAATTAGTAACAATACCGTAGAGGAGGAGTTCCTGGAGTGTATACGGGATGGTTTTCTGGACCAATACGTTGAGGAACCAACTAGAGAACAGGCCATCTTAGACTGGGTATTGTGTAATGAGAAAGGGAAAATTGGCAATCCAGTTGTGCGAGGCCCCTTGGGGGTGAGCGACCATAATATGATAGAATTATTCATCAATATGGAGAGTGATGTAGTTGATTCTGAGACTAGGGTCCTGAATCTTAATAAAGGAAACTATGATGGTAAGAGGCGCGAGTTGGCTATGATGGATTGGGAAACGTTACTTAAAGGGATGACGGTGGATGGGCAATGGCAAACGTTCAAAGAGCTCATGGGTGAACAGCAACAATTGTTTATTCCTGTCTGGCGCAAAAGTAAAATAGGAAAGGTGGCCAAAACATGGCTGACAAGGGAAATATGAAATAGTATTAGTTCCAAGGAAGAGGCATACAAATTGGCCAGAAAAAACAACAGACCTGAGGATTGGGAGCAGTTCAGAATTCAGCAAAGGAGGACCAAGGGGTTGATTAAGAAGGGGAAAATAGAGTATGAGAGTAAGCTTGCAGGGAACATAAAAACTGACTGTAAAAGTTTCTGTAGGTATGTGAAGAGAAAAAGATTGGTGAAGACAACTGTAGGTCCCTTACAGTCAGAAACAGGGGAATTTATAATGGGGAACAAAGAAACGGCTGACCAACTAAATAAATACTTTGGTTCTGTCTTCACAAAGGAGGACACAAATAACATACCAGAAATGCTGGGGAACACAGGGTTTAGTGAGAGGGAGTAACTGAAAGAAATCCGTATTAGTAGGGAAATGGTGTTGGAGAAATTGATGGGATTGAAGGCCGATAAATCCCCAGGGCCTGATAATCTACATCCCAGGATTCTTGAGGAAGTGGTCCTCAAAATTGGTGGTCATCTTCTGAGATTCTATGGACTCTGGAACAGTTCTTACAGATTAGAGGGTAGCTAATGTAACCCCACTAGTTAAAAAGGGAGGTAGGGAGAAAACAGGGAATTATAGACCAGTCAGCCTGACGTCGGTAGTGGGGAAAATTCTAGAGTCCATTATAAAAGATTTAATAGCTGAGCACTTGGAAATCAGTGGCAGAAACAGACAGAGTCAGCGTGGATTTACGAAAGGGAAATCATGCTTGACAAATCTACTGGAATTTTTCGAGGATGTAACTCGTAGAGTTAATGAAGTTTGAACTTTCAGAAGGCTTTCGACAAAGTTCCACATAAGAGATTGGAGTGTAATATTAAAGCGCATGGGATTGGGGATGGTGTATTGAGATGGTTAGAAAACTGGTTGGCAGACAGCAAACAAAGAGTAGGAATAAGCGAGTCTTTTTCTGAATGGCAGACAGTTACTAGTAGGGTACCACAGAGATCGGTGCTGGGACCCCAGCTATTCACAATATATATTACTGATTTAGATGAGGAAACTAATATCTCCAAATTTGCAGATGACACATAGCTGGGTGGGAGGGTGAGCTGTGAGGAGGATGCAGAGATGCCTCAGTGTGATTTGGACAAGCTGAGTGAGTGGGCAAATGCATGGCAGATGCAGTATAATGTGGATAAATGTGAGGTTATCCACTTTGGTTGCAAGAACAGGAAGGCAGATTATTATCTGAATGGCTATAAATTGAGAGAGGGGAATGTGCAACGAGACCTGGGTGTCCTCGTACACCAGTTATTGAAGGTAAGCCTGCAGATGCAGCAGGCGGTAAAGTAGGCAAATGGTATGTCGGCCTTCATAGCGAGAGGATTCGCGTACAGGAGCAGGGATGCCTTGCTGCAATTATACAGAGCCTTGGTGAGACCACACCTGGAATTTTGTGCGCAGTTTTGGTCTCCTTATCTGAGGAAGGATGTTCTTGCTATGGAGGGAGTGCAGCAAAGGTTTACCAGACCGATTCCTGGGATGGCGGGACTGACATATGAGGAATGATTCAGTCAGTTAGGATTATATTCACTGGAGTTCAGAAGAATGAGCAGGGATCTCATAGAAACCTATAAAATTCTAACAGGACTAAACAGAGTAGATGCAGGAAGGATGTTCCCGATGGTGGGGGAGTCCAGAACCAGGGGTCACAGTCTGAGGATAGGGGGTAGACCATTTAGGACTGAGGTGAGGAGAAATTTCTTCACCCAGAGAGTGGTGAGCCCGTGGAATTCGCTACCACAGAAAGTAGTTGAGGCCAAAACATTGTATGTTTTCAAGAAGGAGTTACATATAGCTCTTGGGGTGAAAGGGATGAAAGGGTATGGGGAGAAAGCGGGAGCAGGCTATTGAATTGGATGATCAGCCATGATCATAATGAATGGTGGAGCAGGCTCGAAGGGCCGAATGGCCTACTGCTGCTCCTATTTTCTGTTTCTATGTAACACGTGAATACCTTGCATATTTGTCTGAAATTTCATTTTCAGTTTATAAAGATAATGTTAATCCATTTAAAATAGATAGGTTAGCACCTCTGGCAAATAGCAGAAAGAGGAATTGCAGAAGATAATGCCAGTGTTAACCCATCCTAAAATCATTTAACAACTTCAGTAGAATAGTACATAGACAATGTGCTTTGAAGTAAAACTACCCTAGTTTCTATCGTTCATTTCAGATTCTTTATGCAAAATAGAAATTCTGAGATGTTTAAGCTGGACACATTGGCCTAGAAATCAGGTTGCACCTGAACATAGGTGGGCAGAGGACAAACTGGCCGTAACAGTTACTATCAATGCAGCTAATTGCTGCTTGCTACTTACAAACTTTTGTGCATGCAACCAGTGCTAATCATTAGCTGTATCTATCAGTGTGGGCTGATATCGAGAGTGCAGGATACTATTTATAAACAGTCTGACAGTAGAGACTTTGGATCAACCTGAGGAAACAATGGCTGAAGAATGTATGCTGCTGCACTGGAGATCTTAGTGCAGGCAGTGGAGTGGAAAAGGTACATCCTTTTTGACCTGGGGGCAGGAAGCCTTCCAGACATCTACTCAACAGGCAATGAGAACAATGATAAAAACAAAAAACTAAAAGCTACTGCGGATGCTGGAAATCCAAAACAAAAACAGAATTACCTGGAAAAACTCAGCAGGTCTGGCAGCATCGGTGGAGAAGAAATCAGTTAACGTTTCGAGCCTTCACGGCCCTTCGGCAGAACTGAAGCATAGTTAGGAGAGATGTGAAATATAAGCTGGTTTAAGGCGGGGGGGGCGGGGGGTGGGGGAGAGAGAAGTTGAGGGTGGGGTGGTTGTGGGGATAAGCAAGCAGTGATAGGAGCAGATAATCAAAAGATGTCACAGACAAAAGGATCAAAGAGGTGTTGAAGGTGGTGATATTTGTCTAAGAAAAGTGCTAATTAAGAATGGATGGCAGGACATTCAAAGTACAGCTCTAGTGGGGGTGGGGTGGAAAGACTAACAAGGTTTTAGTTATAGATTTAAAAATAATGGCCTATTTCCACCTATTTCCATTATTTTTAAATCTAAAACTAAAACCTTGTTAGTCTTTCCACCCCACCCCCACTAGAGCTGTACTTTGAATGTCCTGCCATCCATTCTTAATTAGCACTTTTCTTAGACAAATATCACCACTTTCAACACCTCTTTGATCCTTTTGTCTGTGACATCTTTTGATTATCTGCTCCTATCACGGCTTGCTTATCTCCACAACCACCCCACCCTCAACTTCTCTCTCCCCCCCACCCCCCGGCCCCCCCACCTTAAACCAGCTTATATTTCACCCCTCTCCTAACTATGCTTCAGTTCTGCCGAAGGGCCGTGAAGGCTCGAAACGTTAACTGTTTTCTTCTCCACCGATGCTGCCAGACCTGCTGAGTTTTTCCAGGTAATTCTGTTTTTGTTAATGAGAACAATGAGAATGTTGAAGGGTCGTGTGGACCCGAAACGTCAGCTCTTTTCTTATCCGCCGATGCTGCCAGACCTGCTGAGTTTTTCCAGGTAATTCTGTTTTTGAATGAGAACACATTGTTGAGTATGGCAGTGTTAGGAACACTGCCCAAGAACATTGCTGCAATACAGGGAAAAATCAATGAATTGTGAAGGAGACTGTTAAAATACCTGCTGATCACAACTGCACCTTATTAATTACAATGCTTACAGCACACTCAACATTATCCTCCACCAGACACAAACTCCTGCAATCATTACAATACACTTCCTTAGGCCTCCTTCTCCTCATATTTACAATTTACCCATAACTCACATCTCAGACACAAAGATCCAATATTCCACCATGACCCCCAAATTTTTCAAACACCTTGAATGAATCTCTCAAACACACTTTACTCTGCAGAAGAAGGGTGTACTCAACACAAGGCAACAAGCTGCCACAGGAGAAGGAGGAACAAGTCTCTGAACTCTCTTCCCCTTGAAGGGACCATCCTAGCCATTTTAAGGGGGGGTGATGACAAAGGCTTGCTGCAGCCTTTCTTGATTATCTTTCTTGATTATCTTTCTTGATTATCTCTACAAATTATCTTTGTCTCTTCTGACTTTTGTCTCGCCCCACAAACTCTGCATATGTGCTAAAAGCATCTGCAGCCGACAGACTACTCTGCATCACACCACAAGCTAACCCTTATCCCTATCTTTCATTTCAGTTGCTGAGAATGTCAATACCACTCAGCCAATGGAGGAAGAAGAACCCATTTCAGAGACTCATCATCACTTAATCGGAATCTTGCAAACACAAACTCAAATATTGACATCAGGTGGGCCTTAGAGGTTAGGTTAGCAGAGGGATCTCCATGTGTTGATTCATTGGGCACAATTGCGCTAGAGTGAAGACAAGGGAAAATGATGCCACAGGTTCCAGCCTAGTGAAAACGATGTTGCTGCAGAGGACACGAATACTCCATTTGTGGACCCAGGCTACAGAAAAAGACCTTGTGGACATAAACCTACAAATGCATAGTACACTGGACAGCCTGCCGGAGTGCTCATAAAGTTGATGAGTATAGAGAACTTGTCTTAAATCTTAATGGACTGCATAGAGACCATTCTGTCCTATTTTGACCTAGTGGTCAGCTCTTTCAACACCTTGGAACAAACCATGATGAAACATTTCATTACAGACCTACCAGCTTCTACTGCTTCCTACTGCTGACACTGCTGAAATGGAAGCTCAGTTTGCAGCCACCTTAGTGTTTGCTGGGGGAGGGGGGAAGAATGGGTGGTCATTGATGAAAGGAGCTAACATCACTCCTGCATTCACCAGAAACCTCACAGTGCTGAGTCATGGGAGAGGACATGGGAGAGGCATTGCTGGGAATCTGAAATAAACACACAAAATTCTGGAAATACATAGCAAGTCTGGCAGCATCTGTGGAAAGAGGATCAGAGTTAACGTTTCAGGCCATGGCCTTTCATCATGTTGACTCTTAACCACCCTCTGAAATGGTCTAATAATCCTAATAGTCTAATAAACTGCCAGAGAAAATTTAGATAAGAACTTCCTTCCTAACAGCATTATGCCTGTCCCTATACTGCATGGACTGCAACAGTTCAAGAAGCCAGCTCACCACCACTTTCTCAAGGGTAATTAACGATAGACAATAAATTATGGCCTTGTCAAAGATGCTCCCATTCCATGAATGCATATTAAAAAAGTGAGTATTGCATGATTCTTTTAAATAGCAGTAGTGATGATTAGGATTGTGAGTAGGTTTTGTGGCACAGTGAGCGTCCCTACATCTGATCCTGAAGCTCTGGGTTCAAGTCCCACTTGACATCAAGTCAGGACTTGATGGTCATGGTAGTTGCTTGAATAACATAGCTAAACATGTTGATTATCAGCCTGTAAATCCTTCCAATATGCCTGATGTCAAACATTAAAGAGTGGGAGAGTTTCCTGGTCAGCCAGGCTGCAAAAGGTAATGGCAAACCACCGCAGTGCTTTGCCAAGCATGATCATGAACCGATCCAATGGAAGTCCATAGTCGCCAACGTCCTCTTATTGCATGGTACCTGAAGGAGAAGGAGGATGAATTGGGTTATGTTGCGCTGCACAAGGTGATTGAAGTCTTGGGGATTCAAGAATGCAAAAAGTACAAGACTGAAATTGTACAGGTTATGCAGACATTATGCAGCAACAACATTGTTGTTGTTGTACTGTTTCTACCAGTGTGATGACTTGTGTCAATAAGGTGGCTCATGCACTGGGGGCCTAGCAGACCTCTTGGCGAATGATAAATTGGCATTACACTGAATTTATAGGCCACACATTTAAATGAGGCAATTAACTGAAAGCTACCTTGGGATCTTTTACTATTTTAAAGACCATATATAAATTAAGATGTTGTTGTTTGTGCTGTCCTATTTGCTAACCCACCCCCATCTTACCCACCTCCCAGTTTTTTTTTCTCTCTCTCTACTTTGAGTTTCTCTCACTTTCTTGCCACTATGCTGAGGAACTCCTGCAGTGGTTTCCTGGAGCCAAGGTGACTGACCTCCAACAACCACAACTATCTTCCTTTATGCTAGGTATGACTCCAATCAGCGGAGAGTTTTCCCCCTGATTCCCATTGACTCTAGTTCTGGTAGGGTTCCTTGATGCCACACTTGGTCAAATGCTGGCTTGGTGTTAAGGACAGCCGCTCTCACCTCAACTTGGGAGTTCAGATCTTTTGTCCATGTTTGAACCAAGGCTGTAATGAGGTCAGGAGCTGAGTGGCCCCTGGCGGAACCCAAGCTGGGCATCAGTGAGCAGGTTATTGCTAAGCAAGTGATAGCACTGTTGATGACCCCTTCCTTTAATGATGATCTAGAGTAGGCTGATGGGGCGGTAATTTGCTGGGATGGATTTGTCCAGCTTTTTGTGTGCAGGACATAGCTGGGCAATTTTCCACATAGCCAGGTAGATGCCAGTGTTGTAGCTATACTGGAACAGCTTGGCTAGGGACGTGGCAAATTCTGGAGCACAAGTCTTCAGCACTATTACCAGAATATTGTCAGGGCCCATAGACTTTGCAGTATCCAGTGTCTTCAGCCATTTCTTGGTATCACATAGAGTAAATCGAATTGGCTGAAGACTGGCATCTGTGATGCTGGGGACCTCCGGAGGAAGCCGAGATGGATCATCCACTTGGCACTTCTGGCTGAAGATTCTTGCGAATGCTTCCGCCTTATCTTTTGCACTGATGTGCTGGGCACCTCCATCATTGAGGATGGGGATATTTGTGGAGCCTCCTCCTCCAGTGAGTTAATTGTCCACCACCATTCATGACTGGATGTGGCAGGACTGCAGAGCTTAGGTCTGATCCATTGGTTGTGGGGTCACTTAACCCTATCACTTGCTGCTTATGCTGTTTGGCGTGCAAGTAGTCCTGTGTTATAGCTTCACCAGGTTGACACCTCATTTTTAGGTATGCCTGGTGTTGTTCCTGGCATGCCCTCCTGCACTCTTCTTTGAACCAGGGTTGATTCCCTGGCTTGATGGTAATGGTAGAGTTGGGGATATGCCAGGCCATGAGGTTACAGATTGTGTTCGAGTACAATTCTGCTGCTGCTGATGGCCACAGTGCCTCATGGATGCCCAGTCTTGAGTTGCTAAATCTGTTCAAAATCTATCCCATTTAGCACGGTGGTGCTCCACAAGGACTGTGCTGTGGTCACTCCTACCGATATTGTCATGGACAGATGCATCTGCGGCAGGCAGGTTGGTGAGGATGAGGTCAAGTATGTTTTCCCTCTTGTTGGTTTCCTCACCACCTGCCACAGACCTAGTCTAGCAGCTATGTTATATAGAACTCGGGCAGCTCAGTCTGTAGTGGTGCTACCGAGCCACTCTTGGTGATGGACATTGAAATCCCCCACCCAGAGTGTATTCTGCACCCTTGCCACCCTCAGTGCTTCCTTCAAGTGATGTTCACATTGGAGGAGCACTGGTTCATCAGCTGAAGGAGGGCGGTACATGGTAATCAGCTGGAGGTTTCCTTGCCCATGTTTGACCTGATGCCATGAGACTTCATGGGGTCCGGAGTAAATGTTGAGGACTCTCAGGGCAACTCCCTCCCGACTGTATACTACTGTGCCGCCACCTCTGCTGTGTCTGTCCTGCTGGTGGGAGAGGACATACCCAGGGGTGGTGATGGTGGTGTCTGGGACATTATCTGTAAGGTATGATTCCATGAGGATGACTGTGAGGCTGCTGCTTGACTAGTCTGTGAGACAGCTCTCCCAATTTTGGCACTAGCCCCCAGGTGTTAGTAAGGAGGACTTTGCAGGGTTGACAGGGCTGCGATTGCTGTTGTCGTTTCAGGTGCCTAGGTCGATGCCGGGTGGTCCGCCCGGTTTCATTCCTTTTTAGCGACTTTGTAGCAGTTTGTTACAACTGGGTGGCTTGATGGGCCATTTCAGAGGGCATTTAAGAGTCAACCACATTGCTGGAGTCACATGTAGGCCAGACCAGGTAAGGACATTAGTGAACCAGATGGGTTTTTACAACAATCAACATGGTCATCATTAGACATTTAATTCCAGATTTTTGTTGAATTTAAACTCCACCATCTGCTGTGGTGGGATTCAAACCCAGGTCCCCAGGGCATTACCCTGGGTCTCTGGATTACTAGTCCAGCAACAATACCACTACGCCATTGCCTCCCCCATTTTCTATAAAAAGACCTGATATAAATGCAAGTTGCTTTTGTTTTACATCCAGTTGAACATGCAAATTAGTTTAATCTTTCATTCAAAAAACACATTCAAGTGTACCTAAACTCAAGGGGCTGAATTTTGCTGTCGGCGAGCAGGGGGCAGGGCCCCATTTAAATTTTCAGGAAGGCGAGGGCACAGCCAAATCAGCTGTGCACCTGCCGACCTGTCAATGGCCAATTGAGGCCATTGACTGGATAATTAAAGCAATTAAAGGACCTGCCCATCCAACCTTAAGGCTGGCCGGCAGACCAGGAGAACCGGCAGGCTTCTGAAATTGCATGAAACCTCATCCACCGGCAGGATGAGGTTTCATGTCGGGTTTAAAAAAGTGTAATAAAGTTTGTGTGAAACTTATTAGCATGTCCCATCTCGTGTGACATTGTCACATGAGGGGGACATGTTAAGGATTTCTTTTTTTTATTTTTAATGTTTGTACAACTTTCAGCGATCTCCCTGAGGCAGCACTTAGCCTCAGGGAGATGTGCGCTCTTTAGTGCGCATGCACGAAATAGCGCACTCTTGCATTTGGGGAATCCTCCCCCGCCCACACAGGAAGCGCATAGCGCTTCCCACCAGGCGTCATGCTGGGCAGGCCTTAATTGGCCCGCCCACTTAAAATGGCAGTGGGGCCCACTTCTCCGGCGGGGATCGGCTCCCCGCCCACCAGAGATTGGGCCGGGCCCACCCACCCAGCAGGCAGAAAATTCTGCCCAAGATTTTTAGTATCTTCCTCAGCAAAAAAGTGTCCACAAAAGATTTATATCTTTAGCTAATGAGTGGAGGCCCAACACAACTTGTTAATAATAAATGAAGAACCCTGAGGTGTCTTCTCGCCCACAGTCATGTCAACACCGCATGCCCTATATTCAGACTGTTTTCAGGGTTTAATGTGTGAGGAGAGGCAAGTTGTACTCATTACTCAACAAACACGAATAATGAAATACCCACTGAATTTCAAGCTGCGAATGGGAGCTGGATGCTAAAACAAGTTGCTGGCAGCAGTTGAAATCATTATGTGACATCATGTCCTGTTTTGTCACCATGGAGACAGCAATCAGCTCACAGAGCATTTTATCAGTAAGACATGGCAAACATCAGCTTTGAAATGTTCTGCAAAGTTCATACGATCCAAAATGATCTTACCTCTCTGTCATGTCGCCTCTTCAGTGCATTGCAGCAATTATCATTCAATTAATGTAACAGAACAGTACATCAACAATCTGCTGGTTATTGCTACTTAGATTTTATAATGGACTCTGTTATAAAAGTGCAGTGGATATCTAAAGGCAATTCAATACACAATCTAACAGGTTTGCATTTTCTAATAGCAAGATGTCTCATTAAAAACAAAATCTCACACTGATAAGGCTTAATTAGAGTGCTTAAATATTCTTGCAAAACAGATTAAAAGATGAAATGCAGTCACAGTACCTGCTGTAATAATTTTTCAGAATGTTATGCAAACATACTTGCATTAGTATAATGCCTTATAGCTAAAGAAAGTCGCTTTCTGTAGTGCAGCAACACTTATGTAGGTGGACAGCGTTATTATAACATAAGCACTCTTTGGATTTTAGCGGCAGCCTTCTGTCTCGTAAGATGATATTTTGCGCCATGATGGTCAACTCTTCATTAAGCATCACCTGGTATGATCACTGGGGTAACTGACATTTAAATGCTACTAAAAAAATTACATCTATTTTAACGCAAACATTGACACATTATACCATTCTAGCTCACCATTCACTGCAACTAGAGTTGTGAGGATTTTTTGAACCACAAACCTATTTGCAATAGACCCAATCTCTTTAATGTTAACTATCTAAATTACAAAACATAAGGTGGATAAAACTACGCCAGTTGATATTTTGCACCAAATCTTGGTTACTTTTCATATGAATTGCAAATTCTCTCAAATAAATGCATGAATCTAAACCTGTGTTTGTATACATTTGAAGAAAGCACATGCATACAGAATAATCTCCAATGCAAGTTATTTCAGTCCTCAAACTCTTTTCAGTCACAATCTATTCACTTACGTATAGTGAAACTAAATCCATCAATGTTGAAAGTCGCACTCCGGCATTTTTTGAACCCTCGTTTTCTACTATTTGGCTCAGTCATATTCAGATTTCTGTAATCCAGGTGCAACCGTGTCACAAGTTCTGGGTATGGAGCTTGAAATTAGCTATCGCTACAATTCTGCATCTATCAGCACTCACGCCTGGCCTCGCATATCTCCTAATACTGGAATACAGACACCAAGCAGCATCTCCACCCCTGATGTACTCACTGAAATGCTGGCGTACTATAGGCAGTCTGATTAATCCACCCCACCTCAATCACCTTGTAACAGTTGCTTTTCGCTTACCATCACATTTCACAGGCTGAAAGATGTTATGTGGAACTAATTACAGATGGTACATTGTTCGTATTTTTTGAGATTGTGCTACTTTTCAGGGTTTACAGTTATAAGGTAAAACCAGCTTCTTCATCCGTATATTTTCTTATTTTTATACAATTATTCAACATCGAACAAGCATATCATTAATACTTCCAAAAATAACTCATTCCTTCAATCCACAGCTGAATTATATTTGGGAGAAAATTAAATGGTTGATTGTTATATACAGAACAGTATGAAGAAAGAGAAGTCCATGACCTTGACAATAATTCAATCCTTACAATTAAATCAATTAAAGGAAAAACATTAAACAGATTCTCCAAATAATGCTGTCATTGTCTAAAATCTGCTTGATGGGTTTAGACTTATCTCTGAATAAAATTAAAGAACAGAATTCTTACTATTCTTGAAAGATACTTTAATAGCAAATGTTATGCATAGCAGTTTTTGATTTCTTAATCAGTCAGCTCTGATAACAGAACCACACGGTTTTACAAAACAGCAGGAAGCCATTTGGCTCTTTGCAGCAACAATCTAATTCATTCTCAGTACCATCACCCTTTATCATTCTCTGCTTCAAATATTTACCAATCTACACTTAGAAGATACAATGAGAGGAACGTTAAACCCAAAAAACAGGAAATTTTCGACTGGGTGAATTATACAATTATAGAATGGTTACAGCACATGAGGCCATTCATTTTGTTGAGTCTGCGCTGATAATGATCCAATTCACTTTTGAAAGCTTCAGTTGACTCCTCCCCTGCACTCTCAGGCAGTGCATTCCAAATCCTAAGAACTCGCACCTGAAAAAGGTTTTCCTTATGTTGCCATTGCCCCTTTTGCCAAATACCTTAAATCTGTGTCCTTTGGTTCTTGATCCCTCCACTAATGGAAATAGTTTCCCCCTATTTACTCTTTCCAAAACCTTCATGATTTTGAATAACTTTATCAAATCTCCTCTCAGAGAACAGTCCCAACTTCTCCATTCTATCTACATAACTGAAGTTCCTCACCTCTGGAACCAATCTCGTGAATCTTTTCTGCACTCTCTCCAATGCCTTCACATTCTTTCTAAAGTGTGATGCCCAGAACTAGACACAGTACTCCAGTTGAGGCCTAGGCAGTGTTTTATTTAGGTTTAACATCACTTCCTTGCATTTGTACCCTATGCCCCTATTGATAAAACCCAGGATGCTGTATGCTTTAATAACTATCCTCTCAACCTGTCCTGCCACCTTCAATGATTTATGCACATATACACTTGAGTCCCTCTGCTCCTGTAGAATCCCCTGTAGAACTGTATTCTTCATTTTATATTAGCTCTCAATGTTCTTCCTACCAAAATGAATTGCTTCACACTTCTCTGCATTAAATTTCATCTGTAGCTTGTCCGCCCATTCCACCAATGTTTCTACACCATCCTCCTCATGGTTCACAATACTTCCAAGGGCAGAATTTTACATTTACCTTCACCCTTCACTAGCTCAGAGACACACACCCCGGTGGGTCCTAGTTATAGAGTAGGCTCAGGGTCACATTCTGGGGAACATCTCACTGACATGTCTCCACAACAGAAGGAGACAATGAAAGCCCAGGTGTCTGGCACTCAGAGGACTGTTGGAGATCAGGCACCCAAGCCTGATGATGAGCCTCTGGAAATTGCCATGTCACAAGTGCTGGAGATGCAATGACAGGCGGTAAAAATTCAGGTAGAGTTGCGAGATGCATTCAACAGCCTAGAGCCAAGGATAGAGGAGTCCATCCGCATTCTCTCTAATGTTGTGGCTCCGACATGAATCTCAAGGTCTCCATGGGAAGGGTGGTGACCACCATGGAGACCTTGGTCCAGCAGATCCTGCCGGATTTGCGCTCGGACCTGCGCTTCAACGCTATAGGCATTGGTGCTATCCATCAGTGGCTAGGCGAGAGGGGGATAGAGCATCTTGGCCTCCCCCAGGAGCTGTTTCTCCTGAGACAGTCAGGCATGGGCCCTTGGACACCAACAGGTAGGAGGACCGGAAGCTGGAGACCCCAGGTGATACTAACAGTGTCCAGCCAATCCCAAGCTCCTCTGCCCATGACCCCATCACCTCCAGCTGTACAGTCTGAGGAGGGTGCACCTACCCCACAGCAGGACACCTAAAGCAGGCCAGGGCACTCCAGGTCTCGGCCCTCTAGAGGATGCCCACCAAAGTCATCAAAGACAACAGGGCATGCCAGTCGGCAGGCTGCCTCCACCTCTGCTGCAGATGTCAGTGATGCACCTAGCTGTGGTGGTCGGGTTAGAAAAATTAAGAAGCTTTGACATCATTCTGGGTCACGGGTGTTCAATCACTGTTTATACCATGCACCTTTGTAAATACATTTGCTGTTCATGAGAATGGTCGCGTTATTTGAAAGCATTGTGCATATGCATCTATATGCCCTCTTAATGCAAGGGTAAACCATGCTCCCACTCAGTGATCGCCTCCCTTTTCAGTCTCACATTCATGTGCTTTGAAACAGACCTTTTTTTATTTATTCATGGGATGTAGGCTTCACTGGCTGAGCCAGCATTTGTTGCCCACCCCTAGTTGCCCTTGAGAAAGTGGTGGTGAGCTGCCTTCTTGAACCACTGCAGCCCATGTGGTGTAGGTACATCCACAGTGCTGTTAGGAAGAGAGTTCCAGGATTTTGACCCAGCAACAGTGAAGGAACGGTGATATATCTCCAAGTCAGGATGGTGAGTTACTTGGGGGGGAACTTCCAGGTCGTGGCGTTCCCATCTATCTACTACCCTTGTCCTTCTAGACGATAGTGGTCGTGGGTTTGGAAGGTGCTGTCGAAGGAAGCTTGGTGAATTCCTGCAGTGCATCTTGTAGATGGTACACACTGCTGCTACTGTGCATTTGTGATGGAGGGAGTGAATGTTTGTGGATGTGGTGCCAATCAAGCAGGCTGCTTTGTGGCTGGATGGTGTCCAGCTTCTTCAGTGTTGTGGGAGCTGCACCTCCAACAACCACAACCATCTTCCTTTGTGCTAGGTATGACTCCAAGCAATGGAGAGTTATTCTCCGATTCGCATTGACTCCAGTTTTTCCAGGGCTCCTTGACGCCACACTCGGTCAAATGCTGTCTTGATGTCAAGGGCAGTCGCTTTCACCTCACCTTGGGAGTTCAGCTCTTTTGTCCATGTTTGAACCAAGGCTGTAATGAGGTCAGGAGCTGAGTGTCCCTGGCGGAACCCAAACTGGGCATCAGTGAGCAGGTTATTGCTAAGCAAGTGCTACTTAATAGCACTGTTGATGACCCCTTATGTTACTTTAATGATGATCGAGAGTAGGCTGATGGGGCAGTAATTGGCCAGGTTGGATTTATCCTGCTTTTTGTGTACAGGACACACCTGGGCAATTTTCCACATTGCCGGGTAGATGCCAGTGTTGTAGCTGTACTGGAACAGCTTGGCTAGGGGCAAGGCCAGTTCTGGAGCACAAGTCTTTAGTTCTATTGCTGTAATATTGTCAGACCCTAGAGCCTTTGCAGTATCCAGTGTCTTCAGCCATTTCTTGATATCACATGGAGTGAATCGAATTGGCTGAAGGCTGCCATCTATGACGTTGGGGACCTTCGGGGGAGGCCAAGATGGATCATCCACTCGGCACTTCAGACTGAAGATTCTTGCGAATGCTTCAGCCCTATCTTTTGCACTGCTGTGCTGGGCACCTCCATCTTTGAGGATGGGGATATTTGTGGAGTCACCTCCTCCAGTGAGTTGTTAATTGTCCATCACCATTGGATGTGGCAGGACTGCAGAGCTTAGATCTGATCTGTTGATTGTGGGATCGCTTAGCCCTGTCTATCACTTGCTGCTTATGCTGTTTGGCGCGCAAGTAGTCCTGTATTATAGCTTCACCAGGTTGACACCTCATTTTTAACTCTTTTTGGAGTCAACCAATTAAACAATTGGTTGGAGAGTATCGTGGATAGCACGTATAGAGAGGTGGTCACACTGCAGGCTAAGAGTCCACAGGCAAGAAGGGAATGTGTGACCACCAGGCAGAGCAATAGGACTAGGCAGGCAGTGCAGGAATCTCCTGTGACCATTCCCCTGCAAAACAGATATACTGCTTTGGATACTGTTGAGGGGAATGGCCTCTCAGAGGAAAGCAGCAACAGCCAAATTCATTGCACCATGGTTGGCTCTGCTGCACAGGGGAGGAGTAAAAACTGTGGGAATGCAATACTTATAGGGGATTCAATTGTAAGGGGAATAGACAGGCCTTTCTGTGGCCACAAACGAGACTCCAGGATGATATGTTGACTCCCTGGTGCTAGGGTCAAGGATGTCTCAGAGCGGCTATAGGACATTCTGAAGGGAGAGGGTGAACAGCCAGTGGTCGTGGTACATATTAGTACAAACGACATAGGTAAAAAAAAAAGGGATGAGGTCCTAAAAGCAGAATATAGGGAGTTAGGAAGTAAGTTGAAAAGTAGGACCTGAAACGTAGTGATCTCAGGATTACTACCAGTGCCACGTGCTAGTCAGAGTAGAAATAGCAGGATATATTGGATGAATAGGCGGCTGAAGAGATGGTGTGAGGGGGAGGGTTTCAGATTCCTGGGACATTGGGACCGGTTCTGGGGGAGGTGGGACCAGTACAAACTGGACAGGTTACACCTGGGCAGGACCAGGACTGATGTCCTAGGGGGGATATTTGCTGTAGTGGTTGGGGAGGGTTTAAACTAAAATGGCAGGGGGATGGGAACCTATGCAAGGAGTCTGAGGAAAGGGAATCAAAGACCAGAACAAAAGGCAAAGAGGGGAAAAATAAAAGTGATATGCAGAGAAATCAAGGGTAAGAATCAAACAGGGACTCAATGAAAAATAGTGGGAATGGGACAAGTGATGTTAAAAAGACAAGCCTTAAGGCTTTGTGCCTTAACAGAAGGGGCATTCGCAATTAAGTGGATGAATTAACCGCGCAAATAGATGGAAACAGGTATGATATAGTCGGGATTACGGAGACATGGCTGCAGGGTGACCTAGGATGGGAACTGAACATCCAGGGGTATTCAGTATTCAGGAAAGACAGACAAAAAGGAAAAGGCGGTGGAGTTGCATTGCTGGTTAAAGAAGAAATTAATGCAATAATGAGGGAAGATATTAGCTCCGACGATGTGGAATCTGTAGAGCTGGGAGACACTAAGGGGCAAAAAACATTAGTGGGGGTTGTATATAGACCCCCAAACTGTAGTGGTAATGTTGGGAATGGCATTAAACAGGAAATTAGAGATGCATGTAATAAAGGAGCATCTGTAAATTGGGCAAATTAAATTAGTAACAATACCATAGAGGAGGAATACCTGGAGTGTATACGGGATGGTTTCATATTTTGAAGAACCAACTACAGAAGAGGCCATCCTCGACTGGGTATTGTGTAATGAGAAAGGAATAATTGGCAATCTAGTTGTGCGAGGCCCCTTGGGGATGAGTGACCAAAATATGATAGAATTCTTCATCAAGATGGAAAGTGACGTAGCTGATTCTGAGAGTAGGGTCCTGAATCTTAATAAAGGAAACTACTGTGGTATGAGGCACGAGTTGGCTATGATGGATTGAGAAACGCTACTTGAAGGGATGATGATGAATAGGCAATGGCACAGAGCGCATGGGTGAACTGCAACAATTGTTTATTCCTGTCTGGCGCAAAAGTAAAACAGGAAAGGTGGCCAAACCATGGCTTACAAGGGAAATTAGAGATAATATTAGATCCAAGGAAGAGGCATACAAATTGGCCAGAAAAAACAACAGACCTAAGAATTGGGAGCAGTTTAGAATTCAGCAGAGGACCATGGGATTGATTAAGAAGGGGAAAATAGAGTACGAGAGTAAGCTTGCAGGAACATAAAAACTGACTGTAAAAGTCTTTATAGGTATGTGAAGAGAAAAAGACTGGTGAAGACAAATGTAGGCCCCTTACATCAGAGACAGAGGAATTTAAAATGGGGAACAAGGAAATGGCTGACCAATTAAATACATACTTTGGATCTGTCTTCATCAAAGGAGGACACAAATAACATACCAGAAATGTTGGGGAACACAGGGTTTAGTGAGAGGGAGGAACTGAAAGAAATCAGTATTAGTAGGGAAATGGTGTTGGGGAAATTGATGGGATTGAAGGCCAATAAATCCCCGGGGCCTGATAATCTACACCCCAGGACACTTAAAGAAGTGGCCCTAGAAATAGTGGATGCATTGGTGGTCATCTTCTGAGATTCTATAGACTCTGGAACAGTTCCTACAGATTGGAGGGTTGCAAATGTAACCCCACTATTTAAAAAGGGAGGTAGAGAGAAAACAGGGAATTATAGACCAGTCAGCCTGTCGTCTATAGTGGGGAAAATTCTAGAGTCCATTAAAAAAGATTTAATAGCTGAGCACTTGGAAAACAGTGGCAGAATTGGACAGAGTCAGCATGGATTTACAAAAGGGAAATCATGCTTGACAAATCTACTGGAATTTTTCGAGGATGTAACTAGTAGAGTTGATGAGGGGCAACCAGTGGATGTGGTTTATTTGGACTTTCAGAAGGCTTTCAACAAAATCCCACATAAGAGATTGGCGTGTAAAATTAAATTGCATGGGATTGGGGGTAATGTATTGAGACGGATAGAAAACTGGTTGACAGACAGGAAACCAAGAGCAGGAATAAACAGGTTTTTTTTTGAATGGCCGGCAGTGACTAGGGGGTACCGTAGGGATCAGTGCTGGGACCCCCGCTATTCACAATATATATTAATAATTTAGATGAGGGGACTAAATGTAATATCTCCAAATTTGCAGATGACACAAAGCTGGGTGGGAGGGTGAGCTGTGAGGGGATGCAGAGATGCTTCAGTGTGATTTGGACATGCTGAGTGAGTGGGCAAGTGCGTGCAGATGCAGTATAATGTGGATAAATGTGAGGTTATTCGCTTTGGTAGCAAAAACAGGAAGGCAGAATGGCTGTAAATTGAGAGAGGGGAATGTGCAATGAGACCTGGGTGTCCTTGTACACCAGTAGCTGGAGGTAAGCATGCAGGTGCAGCAGGCGGTAAAGAAGGCAAATGGTATGTTGGCCTGTGTTGTGAGAGGATTCGCGTACAGGTGCACAGATATCTTGCTGCAATTATACAGGGCCTTTGGGAGACCCCGGCTGGAATATCATGTGCAGTTTTGTCTCCTTACCTGAGGAAGGATGTTCTTGCTATAGAGGGAGTGCAGCGAAGGTTTACCAGACTGATTACTGGGATGGCGGGACTGACATATGAGGAGAGATTGAGTCAGTTAGGATTATATTCGCTGGAGTCCAGAAGAATGAGGGGTGATCTCATAGAAACCTGTAAAATTCCAACAGGACTAGACAGGATAGATGCAGGAAGGATGCTCCCGTTGCTGGGGGAGTCCAAAACTAGGGGTCACATTCTGAGGATACGGGGTAGACCATTTAGGACTGAGATGAGGAGAAATTTCTTCACCCAGAGAGTGGTGAGCCTATGGAATTCGCTACCACAGAAAGTAGTTGAAGCCAAAACATTGTATGTTTTCAAGAAGGAGTTAGATATAGCTCTTGGGGCGAATGGGATCAAAGGATATGGGGAGAAAGCGAGAGCAGGCTATTGAGTTGTTTGATCAGCTATTATCATAATGAATGGCGGAGCAGGCTCGAAGGGCCGAATGGCCTACTCCTGCTCCTAGTTTCTATGTTTCTCTATTTCTATGAGACCATAAACGGGCGGATATGTTTACATTGGAGGCAGTTCCGGTCAGGTTCACTTGGATGATTCCTGCGATGAAGGGGTTGTCTTATGAGGAAAGGTTAAGCAAGTTCAGCCTGTATTCACTGGGGTTTATAAGAATGGGAGTTGATCTTATTGAAACAGATAAAAATTCTGAGGGGGCTTGACAGGGTAGATGCTGAGGCGATGCTCCCCCTCATGGGAGAATCTAGAACTGGGGGTGCATCATTTCAGGATAAGGGATCTCCCATTTAAGACTGAGATGAGGAGTGTTTTCTGCTCTCAGAGGGTCATTAATCTTTGAGATTCTCTACTCCAAAGAGCAGTGGAAACTATGTCACTGAAGTCAAGGTTGAGTTGGACAAATCCTTGGAGTATCGGAGAGTCAAGGATTATGGGAAACACAGAGAAGTGGAGTTAAAGCAAAGATCAGATCAGACCAGACATGAACTTATAGAATGGCGGAGCAGGTTTCAGGAGCCATACAGCTGACTCCTGCTCCTATTTCTTATGTATTATGTTCTTCTCTGGCTACTAAACAATAAGGGAAGGCAAGATATTGAACAATAGTACAGAATGGGATATTGAACAATGTTAGAAAAAATGGTACTGAACAAATATAGAGATTGTGGCACTGTACAATAATACTGCACAGGCCAGGAGGCAGTGACACCCCTGAGGACAGGGTCTGCTCATTAGTCAGTGATTAGGGACAGGAAGGTGTGACTGCGAGTGAGGTATGGGGACCCAGAAAATTTCAGTGGAAGTGCCTCACTCCTTGCAATTGTCCAACAGGTTTGAGGTTCTTGCAGCCTGTATGGATGAAAGTGGGGGGCTGCAGGGTGGATAAGTAAACCGACCATGGCACCATGATGCAGGAGTATTCAATCGGGGGAAGTTAAAAGGGATGTAGTGGCAGCAGGGGACAGTATAGTCAGGGGTATAGATACAGTTCTCTGCAGCCGAGAGTGGGAATCCAGGTGGCTGTGTTGCCTCCCTTGTGCCAGTGTTCGGGACCATAAGACCATAAGACATAGGAACAGAAATTAGGCTATTCGGCCCATCAAGTCTGCTCCGCCATTTAATCATGGCTGATAAGTTTCTCAGCCCCATTCTCCCGCCTTCTCCCCGTAACCTTTGATCCCCTTACCAATCAAGAACCTATCTATCTTAAATACACTCAATGACCTGGCCTCCACAGCCTTCTGTGGCAATGAATTCCATAGATTCACCACTCTCTGGCTAAAGAAGTTTCTCCTCATCTCTGTTCTAAAAGGTCTTCCCTTTACTCTGAGGCTGTGCCCTCGGGTCGTAGTCTCTCCTACTAATGGAAACATCTTCCCCACGTCCACTCTATCTGCTCTGAGCTGGAGAAGAACTTGCAGAGGGAGGGGGAGGATCCACATCGATGCCAATGACATAGGGAGAACTAGGACAGGGGTTCTGCTGAAGGAGTATGAGCAGCTAGGGGATAAATTAAAAAGCACAACTTCAAAGGTAATAATCTCTGATTACTACCTGCACCATGAGCAGTCTGGCACAGGGTAAATCAGATTACACAGTTAAATCCATGGCTCAAAGAGTGGCGTGAGGGAAATGCATTTTGATTCATAGGCACTGGCACTGGTTCTGGAGAAAGTGGGACCTGTACTGTTGGGACAGTCTTCACCTGAATCGTGCTGGCATTAATCGTATAACTAGGGCAGTAGAGAGGGCTTCAAATTAAAAAGTGGGGACAAGGGGTCATGTTTGGGAAGATGTGATAAATCAAATAGAGAAGACAAGGCAAAAGAGCAAGGTAGGAATAAGGAAAACGATTATCAGAACGTGGCTGGAAGGGACAGATTATACAACCTAAGAGTGCACCAGCAGATAAGGCTTGAGGTTACAAAAATAGCAGCCTAGACAACCACATGTGCAGGGAGTGTCACCAGCTGCAGAAAGTTTAGCTCCAGATTTCGGAGCTTGAGTGGGGGCTGGAGTCACTGCGGTGCATCTGTGGGGCTGAGAGCTACGTGGATAGCACGTTCAGGGAGGCAGTCACACCGCAGGCTAGGAGCCTGGAGGCAGAAAGGAAATGGGTGACTGCCAGGCAGTCCAAGAGAACCAGGCAGGTAGTGCAGGAGTCCCCTGGGGTCCCGCTCGCTAATCAGTTTTCTGTTTTGGATGCTGGTGGAGGTTCCTTGGAGGATTCACAGCCAAGTTCGTGGCACCACGGTGGCACAGCTGTACAGGACAGAGGAACAAGAGGGTAGTGATAGGGGATTCATTTGTTAGAGGAATAAACAGACATTTCTGTGGCTGTAGACATGACTCCAAGATGTATGTTGCCTTCCTGATGCCAGGGTCAAGGGTGTCATGGAGCAGCTGCAGGACATTCTTCTGGGGAAGGATGAACAGCCAGAGGTTGTGTTCCACATTGGTACCAATGACTTAGGGAGGAAGGGGGATGAGGTCCTGAAAGGAGAATTAAGGGAGTAGATTGAAAAGCAGGACTTCTAAAGCAATAATATCATGATCACTTTCAGTCCCTCATGCTAGTGAGGAGAATTGAATGATTGAACGTATGGCTGGAAAGCTGGTGTAAGCGGGAGGGCATCGGATTTCTGAGGCATTAGGACTGGTTCTGGGGCAGGTGTGACCTGTACAAGATGGATGGTTTGCACCTTGGCAGGACTGGGACCAACATCCTCACAGGGAGATTCGCTAGTGCTGTTGGGGAAGGTTTAAACGACATTGGCGAGGGGTGGGGACCTGAGAGGGGTCTCAGATTCGAGGGGAGCAAAATTGATAAAAGGAAGTAGAAAGCAAAAATAGAAGACAGGCGAAGCATAGGCAAGCATCAAATAAGATCAGAATAGAGAATAGTGATAAAAAAGCAGAATTAATGGCACTCTCTCGGAATGCATGCAGCATTTGCAAAAAGGTTAATGATTTGAATGCACAAACTGAGGTATATGAGTTTGATTTAATTGCCATTATGGAGGTGTGGCTACAGGGTGACCAAGATTGAAAACTGAATATCCAAGGATATTGAGTATTTATGAGGGATAGGCTAAAAGGAAAAGGAGGAGGGGTGGCACTCTTAAGGGACAAGATCAGTACATTAGTAAGAGTGAATCTTAGATCAAAGGACCAAGATGCAGAATTGGTTTGGGTGGAGCAAAGAAATTGCAAGGTGCAGAAAACATTTTTGGGAGTTGTTTATAGGCCACCAAACTGTGGTGGTAAAGTTGGGCATGGTATAAATCAGGAAATTAGAGATGCATGTAACATGGGTAATGCAGTAATAATGGGCGACTTCAATTTACACATAGACTGGGTTAACCAAATCAGAAGTATTGCTGTGTAGGAGGAATTCCCAGAGTGTGTACGAGGTGGGTTTCTGCAGCAGTACTTTGAAGAGCCATTCAGAGATCAGGCTATTTTGGATTTAGTGTTGTGTAATGACACAGACTAATTAATAACCTTGCTGTAATATGATAGAATTTTGCATGAAGTTTGAATATGATATAGGTCATTCTGAAACTAGGGGCGTAATCGTCCCAGGTGTGCACTAAGTGAGGGAGCAGGCGGGTAAAATGATGTAATACCCACCAGCTGCAATGGCGGCTCCTCGTGATGTACCATCTAATGAATTCCCAGGAAACACGCCGATCCATGGCGGATGGGCTCGCCATGTGATCACCTTGACGCTTCATTAGACGGGCACCATATTTAAAGTGCAGCCGCGCACACACCTCTCAGTGCTTCCAGCCCAGGACTGCTGCACAGAAGACATGGCCCCAAAAGGCAAAAGTGACTGCGGTCTCCTGGTTCAATGATGCATCACTCAAGCACCATTTGGACATTGTGGAGGCCCGGCGTCATGTCCTCTACCCCCACTCTGGCCACAGGATGGGCAGCAACATCACTAATCCAGTTTGGGAGGCAGTGGCAGCGGTAGTCAGCACCAATGCCCCGCCAAAGAGGACAACCACCCAGTGTCGCAAGGGGATGAATGATCTCCAGGGTAATTCACTCTTCTCATCACTCTCAACTCACACACTCTCAAACCCATCACACATCCACAGGGCCCTCCCTCGCTGCCAGTTCAAGGGACATAACCATTTGCTCTCTCAAACACCTTTATTGTCCTCATCCCATAATGGGACCACTCACCACCCTCACATGCCAGGCATACTTATCATCCGGCCTGGTAGGTGTCCTCCTTATACTCTCTCCATCTCTATTCATGCAGGACAAGCTGGCACACAACGAGAGGTTGCAGACTGGTGGAGGAATGCCTCAAATCAAGGTCCTCACGGACTTTGAAAACAAAGCCATCCAGCTGGCCGGTGAGGATCTGAACCAGTCCTGTGTGGACGGTGAGGTCGGTGGTGCTCTAACCAAATGAGGATCCAGCAGTGCAACATCCACCAGACAACCATGCCGTGACTGATGTGTCCTATTTCACAGGCCACTGCCATCACTAATTATCTCCTTGCTTTACAGCAAAGCACACCTGGGAAACAGCCGATGGAGTCCACAACCCAGGGCCTCCAATCAACTCCCAAAGAAACCTCTGAAGAGGAATCTGAAGGCACCTTCCTTGAAGTCCCATCACAATGCTCACCCAGACCCTCCACCAGTACAGAGACACACATTTCGGTAGGACATAGCTTTAGAGTAGCCTTGGGATCACAATCTGATGAGCACATCACACTGTCTGATCCACAGCAGGCGGCGGCAGGGACTTGCCAGGTGTCTGGCACTCGGAGGACTGCTGGAGGCCAGAATGTTGCTGAGTCCGAGTCAGATGATGAGCCTCTGGACTCGGCCATACCTCAGTTGCTGGAGCTGCAAAGGCAAACTCGGGAACATCAGGAAGGGATGACCGCTGCACTCCTCAGATTGCAAGGCACGATGGAGGAGTACTTTAGGTTGAGGTGAAAACGCCGGCGTACCAATGCACCGAGGTCAACACTGGTAGGATGGCAGCCACCATGGAGACCTTGGTCTAGCATGTCACTCCTGCATTGCTGCGCGAGTTGAACTTCAGCGCCAACGCCAGAGTTGGGCTCCAACAGGGTGTATGCGAGAGGAGTGCGGGGCAGCCCAATCTCACTCCAGCTACCCCTTCTCCTCAACGAGTCAGCCAAGAGCCCTCAGGCACCCATAGGGAAGAGGATCTACAGGTGTACCCCCGGGGCCATCCATCCAGGTGACTCCAGGAGTGTCTGGCCCATCCAAATTCCCTCTTCCTGTGAGCTCAGCAGCTCCAGCTCCACAGGCCAAGGAGGCTGGCACTGCCATACAGGCAGGACCCCAAAATCAGGCTGGGCCCTCCAGGTTTCGGCCCTCCAGGGGATGCCTGCCAAGGTCATCACAGACAACAGGGTGTAACAGTCAGCAGGCTGCCTACACCTCTGCTGTGGATGTTAAGCAGATGTAGTTGCACAGCCAGGGCACTTGTACATGCTGTTCACTATTGTAAAAAAACTCCCAAGAATGTCTCCTTGCCTATGGCTCCTTGTTCTGATGAGCAGTGTTCTTGTCACTCAGATGTGAAACTTTCTTAACAAGATGAAGTCAGGTGACTCAGTCCAGGGCCTCTTCCCTTTGTGCAGCCTTCAGACTAAAGTTATGGTCTGGGCTCTCGCTCCCTGGACATATTAGTGACGCCTGCACCTCGATGGTGCTTGTCATTGGTGCCAGAATGTCGTGGGCAGGCGTCACAGAGTTCCGTCATTCTCTCTGTGTACCTTTAAAGTGGGGCTGGCTCCCAACTCCTTAGATCTATAACCAGTGACACTGTGCTCCTGAAAGGGTCATGTGCTGAAGGTGGACAAAGGATCAAGTGCTTTTAAAGATCCATGGCTGTGTTTCTATGATATGAACCTGACCACAAAGCACAAGCGAGCTGCTCTCAGCCAGACAGGAGTCAGACATTCACAAAGGCTATGTGAAGATCTATGGAGTGTCCTCACTGCATGTTGTCATCATCCTCCACAAATTTAG
Source organism: Cetorhinus maximus (assembly GCF_964194155.1). Classification (NCBI taxonomy): domain Eukaryota; kingdom Metazoa; phylum Chordata; class Chondrichthyes; order Lamniformes; family Cetorhinidae; genus Cetorhinus; species Cetorhinus maximus. The sequence goes on along the minus strand of NC_135882.1, from coordinate 37,740,940 downwards.
CAGGTATGAGGGCCTCCTGAGCACGCCTGCCTCGCCTGGGCAGTGCGAGAGCCTCATCGCCGTTGATTTTGAGAACTTCTTCACTCTCATCACTGTCAACATCCTCCTCATCGGAGAAGACTTCCAGCTCCTGCATCTCCTCCTCGGCCAGCTCCTCTCCCCGTTGAAGCGCCAGGTTGTAAAGGTCACAGCAGGTGACGACGATGCGTGACACCCTCTGTGGACTATATTATAGGGCTCCACCAGACCGGTCCAGGCACCATAACCTTATTTTCAATATCCCATGGTATACTCCACCAAGTAGCATAAGCCTCGCTGTACTTTCGCTCTGCTGCAGTCTGAGGCTGCCGTCATCGGCCATGTCCTCTGTGGGTAGCCTTTGCCTACTAGGAGCCAAACCCGCAGCCTCTGTGGACCCTGGAAGGCTTCAGGGATCTGTGATCGACAGAATCGAGGGGCAGAATTTTACATTCTGCGGACGGGCGCGTGCCTGACCTGAATGGGTGTAAAATTGTGCGAGATGATGTCGGGCAAGCAATTGTAACCAATTTTCCTGGCCCATCCAACATTACAGTTCATGCACGGGCCAATCGGCCAGGTGGCCTTTATATTTTTGATGAAATCTCATCCAAGGACAGGATGAAGTCTCCGTTAGGAAATAAAATAAAAAGAAATATCTGGGGACAGCATTTGTATAAGGTATGCTTTCAGGTGCTTGATTGTACTGCATGACATTTTTTCCAGCCCTTGTGGTTGACATAGTTGACCGCTTGCTGTGACGGAGATCTGAGCGCCACATGAGTCCAGTCAATCACGCCCTGCACCTATGGGAAACCCAAGATCTGGACAAATCCAATTAGTCTTGCATCCTGGCTCTCTTGGAATGCACAGCGTGGTGTGCTCTCGCGAAGATGCCATCTATGACCTCATGGATGCCTTTGTGGTTGGAGGCTTGTGACATCCCACAGAGGTCATCTGAGGAGTCCTGAAAGGAGCCACTGGTGTAAATATTGAGCACCACAGTCACTTTCACGGCCACTGGCAGTGGATGCCCTCCATGTCCCTGTGGCGTCAAATCCTGCAGTAGCTGGCAGGTGTGACAGTTCCCTAGACATGCACAGTCTTCGGCAACACTGGTTGTCAGTCATCTGTAGGAATGAAAGGCGGCATCTATAGACCTTGAGTCTAACTAGGCACTGACCAGCAACAGCTCGTTGGGGCTCTTCAGCAGCGTGTGCGGGATCCCCAGCCGCCTCTTCTTCCAGAGGTTGCTACTCCTCCCTCTGCGCAGCCAGATGCCTCCATTACTCTCTTCTCCATCATCCCCACTCTCTGTATGCCACAAGGCAGACAACTAGTTCACCAGGCTCCATGCTCCTGATGTACTCCTGCTGGAAAAAAGAGAGAGACTTGTCGGTTAGCTTGGGTGTACTAAGAACCTCTCTTGGTTAAGTCTGAAGGCCCCTTAATGTATCTCAGAGAGTGCTGGCCACCAGTTGGATGGCCAGAGATTAATGCGCTGCATGGCTGCCTGAAACCCCACCAACCTCCGCCCTACTCCACCTGACCGATTGGAGGCAGCTTTGCCCACTGGACTGCATGCTGTGCTCTCAGCTCAGGCACAGGCATTCTAACCTGCACTGCAAGGCTGCATTGTTAGCTTGAACCATGGGTGAAACTGGTCCAAACCAGGATGATGACATTGCAAGGAGCTGTGAGCACCTCCACCAGTGACTGCTCCACGGCTGGCTTTAAGAAGGAGATTGTCCAACATGCCCAGTCGTCTGACTGTTCTGCAGTCCACTAAAATGCTCATTAGTTTGCAGTCTGTGCCCGAGGGGTGAGAAGCTCGGGAGCACTTGGCGGAACTTGCATGCCTCCGTGTTGCTTGAATGGGCAGATAAGCTGGAGGCCCAAGTCCACACATGTCAATGTGGCTGTGCCTGCACTGTCTCAGCGGCAGAGAATTGGACGCTTCATACAAGATTTCCCTAATGCATGACCACTTTCCTCACCCCACCTCGCATGTGCTTTTGCACTACCTTCAACCAAAGGGCAGCCCTTGCCCCAACCCCCCATCCTTAACGCACCTCATCATTGAAGCCCAACAAGTGACCTGGGCAAGCGCTGTGCAAATGTTTCTGTGTGCTCACCTCCAAGCTCCCCTCAAAGTGCAGCCCGTCAAGTGCACATGAAACACGTCAGTGGGGATTCAGCATGGGATTTCGGCGGACTTGCCCTATAACTGTATGCAGATGTATTACAGTGAGGTTCCCAATGCCCGAAGGCGGGAAATGCAGCCCGCCACTGGGGGGAGCTGAGAGGACGATCGCAAACTGGTTTCATGACGTCGTGAAACCGATTTTTGGCCTTCTCGCCATATTGCCCACTCACACCGCCGAGCACGCCCAATGTCAGCGGGCACGGAAAACTCCCCCCTAGGGTCTTAAATCGGAAGAAAGGAAGTTATGAAGGTATGAGGGGAAAATTGGCTATAGTGGGTTAGGAAAATACACTAAAAGATTTGACGGTAGGCAGGCAACGGCTAGTATTTAAAGAAATACTACACAGTCTACAACAGATAAACATTCCTCTGAGGCACAAACACCCAAAGGGAAAGGTAAATAAACTGTGGTTAACGAAATAAGTTAAATATTGCATTAGATCAAAGGAGTTGCTTATAAGGAGCCAGAAAAAGTGGTTGAGGATTGGCAGCAATTTAGAACCCAGCAAAGGAGAACCAAGAAACTGATTAGGAAAGGGAAAAGAGAATATGATGCAAACTAACAAGGAACACAAAGACGGATTATAAAAGCTTATTAGGTAGGTGAAAAGGAAAAGATTAGCTTGGACAAATGTGGGCCCATTAGAGATGGGAACAGGGGAATTTATAGTGGAGAACAGGAAAATGGCGGAGAAACTAAACAACTTTGCATCTGTCTTCACGGTAGAAGATACAGAAAATCTCCCAGAAATACTAGGCAACCAAGGGACTTGTGAAACAAAGGAACTAAAATAAATTAGTATTAGTAAAGACATAGTACTTGAAAAATTAACTGGATTGAAGGTTGATAAATCCCCAGGACCAGATGAGCTTCATCCCAGTGTGTTGAAGAAGGTGGCTGGAGAGATAATGGATATATTGATGATTAGCTTTCAAAATTCTATAGATTTTGGAAAGGTTCCTGCAGACTGAAAAGTAGCAAATGAATTTAAGAACAGAGGAAGAGGGAGAATGGGGAACTATAGACCTGTTAGTTTGATGTCAGTAGTAGGTAAAATGTTAGAATTTATTATAAAGGTTATGATAACTGGACACTTAGAAAAGAATGGCAAAATTGGGCAGAGTCATCTGGATTTATGAAAGGGAAGTCAAGTTTGACTGGAGTCAAGGACTGGAAATCAAGCTTGCTGGAGTTTTTTGAGGCTATTACTTGTAGCACTGATAAAGGAGAACCAGTGGATGTGGTGTATTTGGATTTTGAGAAGGCTTTTGATGAAGTCCCACAGAGTTGGTTAGTAAAAAAATATTAGAGTGCATGGGATTGGGGGAAATATACTAATATGGATTGAGAATTGGTTAATAGATAGAAAGCAGGGAGTAGGGATAAACGGATCATTCTCAGGATGGCAGGATGTTACTAGTGGCATGCCGCAAGGATCAGTGCTAGGTCCACAGGTGTTCACAATCTACGTAAATGATTTGGATGTGGTGACCAATTGTAATATTTCTAAATTTGCTGATGACACCAAACTGGGTGGGAACGTAAGTTGTGAGGAGGTTGCAAGGAGGCTTCAAGAGGAGTTAGATAGGTTAAGTGAATGGGCTAGAACATGGCAGATGGAATACATTGTGAATAAGTGTAAAGTTATTCACTTTGGCAGAAAAAACAAAGGCAGAATATTTCTTAAATGGTGAGAGGTTGGGAAGTGCAGGTGTCCAAAGGGACCTGGGACTCCTTGTCCATGAGTCATTCAAAGTTAGCATGCAAGTGCAGCAAGCAATTAGGAAGGTAAATGATATGTTGGCCTTCATCATAAGGGGAATTGGGTCAGGTGTAAAGATGTTTTGCTGTAGTTGTATAGGGTCTTGGTGAGACGTCGCCTGGAGTATTGTGTGCAGTTTTAGTCCCCTTATCTCAGGAGGGATATACTTGCCATAGAGGGAGTGCAACAGAGGTTCACCAGATTAATCCCTGGGATGGCGCGATTGTTTTATGAAGAGAGATTGAGGAGGCTGGGTCTGTATCCCCTAGAGTTTTGAAGAATGAGGGGTGACCTTATTGAAACCTACAAAATTTTTACAAGGCATGACAGGGTGGATGTAGATAAGGTGTTACCCCTGGCTGGTGATATGTTGGCCTTATCATAATCTCAGAAAAAGGGGTAGGCCATTTAAGACTGAGGTGAGGAGGAATTTCTTCACTCAGGAGGTGATGAATCTTTGGAGTTCCCTACCCCGAAGGACTGTGGAAGCTCAATCACTGAGCATGTTCAAGACAGAATTGGATAGATTTCTGGACACAAATGACATCAAGGAATATGGAGATAGTGAGAGAAAGTGGCATTGAGGTAATGATCAGCCAAGATCTAATTGAATGGCGGAGCAGGCTCAATGGGCTGAATAGTCTGAGCTTGTTCCTATGTTCCTATGTAATAAAAAGACAGAGCTAAAGGCTCTGTACCTGAATGCAGTCATAACAAAATAGGCGAATTGACAGCACAATTATGATCTGATAGCCAAATGGATGACAAAGACTGGAACCTGAATATTCAAGGGTACATGACATTTAAGAAGGACAGGAAGCTAGGAGAAGTTGGCGGGGTAGCTCTATTAATTAAGGGTCACATTGGTATGATAGAGAGAGATGACCTTAGTTTTGAAGATCAAGATGTAGAATAAATTTGGGTAGTGATGAGAAATAGTCAAGCTAAGAAGTCACTTGTGGGAGTGGTTCATAAGCCCCCACCTAACAGTAGACACACTGTAGGACAGGGTGTACAGGAAGAAATAACAGGGGCTTGTAACAAAGGTATGGAGATAATCATGGGTGATTTTAAGCTACATGTAGATTGGACGAATCAGATTGGCAAAGATAGCTGAGATAATGAGTGCATGGAGCACATTCGGAACAGTTTCTTAGAACAGCACACGCTAGAGCCAAAGAGACATTAGGCATTACTAGATCTGGTAATGTGCAATGAGACAAGATTAATTAATGACCTCATTGTGAAGGCGCCCCGAGGTAGAACAGATGATTGAATTTCACATTCAGTTTGAGGAAGATTGGAGTGGATTTAAGGTTGGTGTTTTAAACTTAAATAAGGGAAAATGTGAGGACATGAAGACAGCTGGCTCAAGTGAACTGGGAAATTAGGTTAAGGGATAGGTCAGTAGAGATACAGTGGCAGACATTTAAGGAGATATTTTGAAATGTTCAGAAAATATACATTCCAGTGATGGAAGTTTAACATAGTATCAAATTGAAAGAAAAAGCATATAATTCTGCAAAGATGAGAGACAGGACAGAAGATTGGACAGAATATAAAGAACCACAAAGGATGGCTAAAAGGTTAACAAGGAGGGAGAAGTTAGAGTACGAGAGAAGGCTAGCTAGAAACATAAAAACATAGTAAGAATTTCTAGAAGTCTTTAAAAAGGAAAAAGGTAAAGTGAGTGTTGGCCCTCCAGAGAGTAAGCCTGGGGAATTAATAATGGAAAATAAGGAAATGGTGGATGAATTGAACAGATATTTTGCATCTTTACTGTAGAGGGTACAAATTTCAAACCAGAAATAATTGAGAGTTAGGGGGTGAAAGGGAAGGAGGAACTTAAAACAAATACGATCATCAGGGAAAGCATACTAAGAAAATTATTAGAGCCAAAAGCTGACAATCCCACAGATCCCGATGGACTTCATCCTAGAGTCTTAAAAGAAGTGGCTGCTGAGATCATAGATGCATTGGTTTTAATTTTCCAAAATTCCCTAGATTCTGGAAAGGTCCCATCAGATTGGAAAATAGTGAATGTGACTCCTCTATTCAAGAAAAGAGGGAGACAGAAAGCAGGAAACTACAGGCCAGATAGCTTACCATCTGTCACAGGGAAATTGCTGGAATCTATTATTAAGGAGGTTACAGCGAGGCACTTAGAAAGTCTCAGTGCAGTCAGGCAGAGTCAATATGGTTTTGCGAAAGGGAAATCATTTTTCACTTATTTATTGGAGTTCTTTCAGGAGGTAACAAGCAACGTAGATAAAAGGGGACTGTAGATGTGCTGTAGTTAGACTTCCAGAAGGTATTTAATGACGTGCCTCATCTAAGGTTACTGCGCAAAATAAGAGTAACAGGAAACAGAGAGTAGGCATTTTGGATGAAGGGACCAAAGGTATGGTTGCTAAATTTGCTGATGACGAAAAGATATGTAGGGAAGTAAGTTGTGAAGAGGACATAGGCGGCGAAATTTTCTGTGCTCGCTAGTGTCGGGCATGTTTGGTGGCATGAGCAGGCAACATGGTGCGAAAGCCAATGACCGGTTTCACAATGGCATGATCGTTTCGATCATCCACGCAGCTTGTCGATGGTGGGCCACGTTTCCCGCTACCAGATGTCGGGAACCTCATTGTAATACATTAACATATCATTATAAGGCCAGCCCGCTGGACTCATCCCCTCCTGCTGGATCGTCCACCCACATCGGCATGATTGCACTCCGACGTGTTTCACAATAGCATATAACAGGTGTACACTTGGCGGGCCTCACTTTGAGGGGAACTCAGAGGTGAGAGCACAGTAACATTGCGGAGTGCTCGTGAGGCATGCCTGTTGCACTTCAGAGTTGAGGCATGTTGGGGTGGCACAAAGGATGCCTTATAGTTGAGGCGACTTTGAGGGAGGGCAAAGTCTGCCCTGAGGTTAAGGTGACATGGCGGGAGGGGGGGTGGGACAGTGCAAGGGCTGCCCTGCGGTAGAGGTGACTTGGGAGGGTGTGGGGGCAAAGGCTGCCCTGCTGTTGATGGTAGCACACAAGAATGTGTGGGGTGGAGGGGTGGGTGAGTGAAGCGGCCACATATTAGGGAAACCTTATCTAAAGTTACCATTCCACCACAGCTGAGACAGTTCAGGCACAGCCACATTGATATTATTGGAGTTGGGTCCTTAGCTTATCTGCCCACTCAAGCAGTGTAGACGCATCAAAGTGCCACCAAGTGCTCCAGAGCTTTTCACCCCTCAGGCACAGACTGCAAACTAATGAGCATTTTAGTGACTGCAGAACAGTTGGATGACTGGGCACATTGTACAATCTCCTTGCTAAAGCTGGCCATGGAGCAGTCATTGGTGGAGGTGCTCACAGCCCCTTGCAGTGCGGGTCAGGAGAATGCCTGTGCCTGCGCTGAGAGCACAGCATGCAGTCCAGTGGGCAAAGCTGCCACCAATCGGTCAGGTGGAGTGGGGCAGAGGAATGTGGGGTTTCTGGCAGCCATGCAGTGCACTAAACTCTGGCCATCCAAGTGGTAGCCAGCATTCTCCAGGCTGCATTAAGGGGCCTTCAGTCTTAACCAAGAGAGGTTCTTAGTACACGCAAGTTAATGCACATGTCTCTTTCATCCAGCAGGAGGAGTGCATTCGGAGCATGGGGCCTGGTGAACTAGCTGTATGCCTCATGGCAAACAGGGAGTGAAGAAAACAGAGAAGAGAGCATCTGAGGTGCCTGGCTGCACAAAGGGAGGAGCAACACCCTCTGGAAGAAGGGGCAGGCAGGGCTCCTGTGCAGGCCACCATAGAGCCACAGCGAGCAGTCGCTAGTCGGTGCCTAGCTAGACCCAGAGTCCATAGATGCCGCCTTTCATTCCTGCAGATGACTGAAGATTGCGTATGTCTAGGAATTGGTTGGTCACATCTGCAAGCTACTGCAGGATTTGGCGCCATGTGAACATGGAGGTCATCCATTTTTAGTGGCCATGAAAGTGACAGTGGCGCTCAATTTCTATGCCAGTGGCTCCTTTCAGGGCTCCATAAGTGACCTCTGTGGGATATTACAAGCCTTCACCCACAAGCCTCCAACCCACATCATCACAGATGCCATCTTCGTGAGGGCACACAACTTTATGCATTTCGCCTGAGACCAGAAGAGCCAGGATGAAGAGCTATCAGATTTGCCCAGGTCTCAGGTTTCACACAGGTGCAGGATGCCATTACATGGCGCTCAGATCTCCATCACAACACACAGTCAACTGCAAAGGTTCCATTTGCTGAATGTGCAGCTGATGTGCAAGCACTACAGACACATCCTCCAGGTCTGTGCACAGTTTCCAGGGAGTGTGCACGACTGCTACATTTTCAGTCGATTACAAATCGCTAACATCTTCCAGGGTCCAAAGAGGCTGCAGGGATGACTCCTAGAGCTAATGACACACGTGTGGTGGCCTCAGAGTGCAGCAGAGCGACGGTATAACAAGGCACATGCTGCAACATGCAACTTAGTGGAGCAATCCATCAGGAAGCTGAAAATGAGGTTCCAGTGCCTGGACCGGTCTGATGGAGGCCTGAAATGTAGTCCACAGAGGGTGTCACAATCATCGTCATCTGCTACAACCTTTACAACCTGGTGCTGCGTCGGACATTGGGAACTCATTGTAATACATCAGCATATCGTTATTGGGCCTGCCCACTGGAATTGATCCCCCCGCCCAGCTGGATTGTCCACCCATGTCGGTGGGAAAGCAAGTGTAGAACACGTATTGACAACTGGGATGTGTAGAAGTTGGGACTTACCGCCAGGGCTTTGCTCACATTGCGGACATCTGAGGAGCAGAAGATGCTGGAGCCTAACACCAATGGCAAATTGGAGGAACGTCGATGGCATGCTGGGTTAATTCCCATGGACATGGCTCTGCTGCGGAAGTATTGCTGTGAAATTGCCTACGGAAGCTGGATTGTCATCTTTGATGCTTATAATGGGTGATGGTCGAGGGGGTGGGCAAGGAAGTGCTAGGATCATCTGGGACAGGAAGAGATGTCAGGTTGGGGGAGGTTGGCACTGAACAATGGAGAGCAGGGCGGTGAACAATGGAGAGCAGGGCGCTGAACAATGGAGAGCAGGGCACTGAACAAGGGAGAGCAGGGCACTGAACAATGGAGAGCAGGGCACTGAACAGTGGAGAGCAGGGCGCTGAACAATGGAGAGCAGGGCGCTGAAGAAGGGAGAGCAGGGCGCTGAACAATGGAGAGCAGGGCGCTGAACAAGGGAGAGCAGGGCGCTGAACAATGGAGAGCAGGGCGCCGAACAAGGGAGAGCAGGGCACTGAACAATAGAGAGCAGGGCACTGAACAATAGAGAGCAGGGCGCTGAACAAGGGAGAGCAGGGCACTGAACAATAGAGAGCAGGGCGCAGAACAATGGAGAGCAGGGCGCTGAAGAAGGGAGAGCAGGGCGCTGAACAATGGAGAGCAGGGCGCTGAACAAGGGAGAGCAGGGCGCTGAACAATGGAGAGCAGGGCGCTGAACAAGGGAGAGCAGGGCACTGAACAATAGAGAGCAGGGCGCTGAAAAATAGAGAGCAGGGCACTGAACAAGGGAGAGCAGGTCACTGAACAATAGAGAGAAGGGCGCAGAACAATGGAGAGCAGGACGCAGAACAATGGAGAGCAGGGCTCTGAACAATGGAGAGCAGGGCGCTGAACAATGGAGAGCAGGGCGCTGAACAAGGGAGAGCAGGGCGCTGAACAATAGAGAGCAGGGCGCTGAACAATGGACAGCAGGGCGCTGAACAATGGAGAGCAGGGCGCTGAACAAGGGAGAGCAGGGCGCTGAACAATAGAGAGCAATGCGCTGAACAATGGAGAGCAGGGTGCTGAACAAGGGAGAGCAGGGCACTGAACAATAGATAGCAGGGCGCTGAACAATGGAGAGCAGGGTGCTGAACAAGGGAGAGCAGGGCGCTAACAAGGGAGAGCAGGGCACTGAACAAGGGAGAGCAGGGCGCTGAACAAGGGAGAGCTGGGCGCTGAACAAGGAAGAGCAGGGCGCTGAACAAGGGAGAGCAGGGCACTGAACAAGGGAGAGCAGGGCGCTGAACAAGGGAGAGCAGGGCGCTGAACAAGGGAGAGCAGGGCGCTGAACAATAGAGAGCAGGGCACTGAACAATGGAGAGCAGGGCGCTGAACAAGGGAGAGCAGGGCGCTGAACAATAGAGAGCAGGGCACTGAACAATGGAGAGCAGAGAGCTGAACAATGGAGAGCAGGGCACTGAACAAGGGAGAGCTGGGCGCTGAACAAGGAAGAGCAGGGCGCAGAACAAGGGAGAGCAGGGCGCTGAACAATAGAGAGCAGGGCGCTGACCAAGGGAGAGCAGGGCGCTGAACAATAGAGAGCAGGGCGCTGAGCAAGGGAGAGCAGGGCACTGAACAAGGGAGAGCAGGGCACTGAACAAGGGAGAGCAGGGCGCAGAACAAGGGAGAGCAGGGCGCTGCACAAGGGAGAGCAGGGCACTGAACAAGGGAGAGCAGGGCACTGAACAAGGGAGAGCAGGGCACTGAACAAGGGAGAGCAGGGTGCTGAACAAGGGAGAGCAGGGCGCTGAACAAGGGAGAGCAGGGCACTGAACAAGGGAGAGCAGGGCGCTGAACAAGGGAGAGCAGGGCGCTGAACAATAGAGAGCAGGGCGCTGAACAAGGGAGAGCAGGGCACTGAACAAGGGAGAGCAGGGCGCTGAACAAGGGAGAGCAGGGCGCTGAACAATAGAGAGCAGGGCGCTGAACAAGGGAGAGCAGGGCACTGAACAAGGGAGAGCAGGGCGCTGAACAATAGAGAGCAGGGCACTGAACAAGGGAGAGCTGGGCGCTGACCAAGGGAGAGCAGGGCACTGAACAAGAGAGAGCAGCGCGCTGAACAAGGGAGAGCAGGGCGCTGAACAAGGGAGAGCAGGGCACTGAACAATAGAGAGCAGGGCGCTGAACAATGGAGAGCAGGGCGCTGAACAATGAAGAGCAGGGCGCTGAACAATGGAGAGCAGGGCACTGAACAATAGAGAGCAGGGCGCTGAACAAGGGAGAGCAGGGCGCTGAACAAGGGAGAGCAGGGCGCTGAACAATGGAGAGCAGTGCGCTGAACAAGGGAGAGCAGGGCACTGAACAATGAAGAGCAGGGCACTGAACAAGGGAGAGCAGGGCACTGAACAATAGAGAGCAGGGCGCTGAACAAGGGAGAGCAGGTCGCAGAACAATAGAAAGCAGGGCGCTGAAAAAGGGAGAGCAGGGCGCTGAAAAAGTGAGAGCAGGGCGCTGAACAATGGAAAGCAGGGCGCTGAACAATGGAGAGCAGGACGCTGAACAATGGAGAGCAGGGCACTGAACAAGGGAGAGCAGGGCGCTGAACAATAGAGAGCAGGGCGCTGAACAATTGAGAGCAGGGCACTGAACAATAGAGAGCAGGGCGCTGAACAAGGGAGAGCAGGGTGCTGAACAAGGGAGAGCAGGGCGCTGAACAAGGGAGAGCAGGGCGCTGAACAAGGAAGAGCAGGGCGCTGAACAAGGGAGAGCAGGGCGCTGTAAAATGGAGAGCAGGGCGCTGAACAATAGAGAGCAGGGCACTGAACAAGGGAGAGCAGGGCGCGGAACAAGAGAGAGAAGGGCGCTGAACAAGGGAGAGCAGGGCACTGAACAAGGGAGAGCAGGGCGCTTAACAATGGAGAGCAGGGCACTGAACAATGGAGAGCAGGGCACTGAACAATAGAGAGCAGGGCGCTGAACAATGGAGAGCAGGGCGCTGAACAATGGAGAGCAGGGCGCTGAACAATGGAGAGCAGGGCGCTGAACAATGGAGAGCAGGGCTCTGAACAATGGAGAGCAGGGCACTGAACAATAGAGAGCAGGGCACAGAAAAATGGAGAGCAGGGCGCTGAACAATAGAGAGCAGTGCGCTGAACAATGGAGAGCAGGGCGCTGAACAATGGAGAGCAGGGCGCTGAACAAGGGAGAGCAGGGCGCTGAACAATAGAGAGCAGGGCGCTGAACAATGGAGAGCAGGGCGCTGAACAATGGAGAGCAGGGCACTGAACAAGGGAGAGCAGGGCGCTGAACAATAGAGAGCAGGGCGCTGAACAATGGAGAGCAGGGTGCTGAACAAGGGAGAGCAGGGCGCTGAACAAGGGAGAGCAGGGCACTGAACAAGGGAGAGCAGGGCGCTGAACAAGGGAGAGCAGGGCGCTGTACAATGGAGAGCAGGGCGCTGAACAAGGGACAGCAGGGCGCTGCACAAGGGAGAGCAGGGCGCTGAACAATGGACAGCAGGGCGCTGAACAAGGGAGAGCAGGGCGCTGAACAATTGAGAGCAGGGCACTGAACAATAGAGAGCAGGGCGCTGAACAATGGAGAGCAGGGCGCTGAACAATGGAGAGCAGGGCGCTGAACAATGGAGAGCAGGGCGCTGAACAATGGAGAGCAGGGCGCTGAACAATGGAGAGCAGGGCTCTGAACAATGGAGAGCAGGGCACTGAACAATAGAGAGCAGGGCACAGAAAAATGGAGAGCAGGGCGCTGAACAATAGAGAGCAGTGCGCTGAACAATGGAGAGCAGGGCGCTGAACAATGGAGAGCAGGGCGCTGAACAAGGGAGAGCAGGGCGCTGAACAATAGAGAGCAGGGCGCTGAACAATGGAGAGCAGGGCGCTGAACAATGGAGAGCAGGGCACTGAACAATAGAGAGCAGGGCGCTGAACAATGAAGAGCAGGGCGCTGAACAAGGGAGAGCAGGGCACTGAACAATGGAGAGCAGGGCACTGAACAATGGAGAGCAGGGCACTGAACAATAGAGAGCAGGGCGCTGAACAATGGAGAGCAGGGCATTGAACAATAGAGAGCAGGGCGCTGAAAAAGGGAGAGCAGGGCACTGAACAATGGAGAGCAGGGCACTGAACAATAGAGAGCAGGGCGCTGAACAAGGGAGAGCAGGGCGCTGAACAATGAAGAGCAGGGCGCTGAACAAGGGAGAGCAGGGCGCTGAACAATAGAGAGCAGAGCGCTGAACAATACAGAGCAGGGCACTGAACAAGGGAGAGCAGGGCGCGGAACAAGAGAGAGAAGGGCGCTGAACAAGGGAGAGCAGGGCACTGAACAAGGGAGAGCAGGGCGCTTAACAATGGAGAGCAGGGCACTGAACAATGGAGAGCAGGGCACTGAACAATAGAGAGCAGGGCGCTGAACAATGGAGAGCAGGGCGCTGAACAATGGAGAGCAGGGCGCTGAACAATGGAGAGCAGGGCGCTGAACAATGGAGAGCAGGGCGCTGAACAATGGAGAGCAGGGCTCTGAACAATGGAGAGCAGGGCACTGAACAATAGAGAGCAGGGCACAGAAAAATGGAGAGCAGGGCGCTGAACAATAGAGAGCAGTGCGCTGAACAATGGAGAGCAGGGCGCTGAACAATGGAGAGCAGGGCGCTGAACAAGGGAGAGCAGGGCGCTGAACAATAGAGAGCAGGGCGCTGAACAATGGAGAGCAGGGCACTGAACAATGGAGAGCAGGGCACTGAACAAGGGAGAGCAGGGCGCTGAACAATAGAGAGCAGGGCGCTGAACAATGGAGGGCAGGGTGCTGAACAAGGGAGAGCAGGGCGCTGAACAAGGGAGAGCAGGGCACTGAACAAGGGAGAGCAGGGCGCTGAACAAGGGAGAGCCGGGCGCTGTACAATGGAGAGCAGGGCGCTTAACAAGGGACAGCAGGGCGCTGCACAAGGGAGAGCAGGGCGCTGAACAATGGACAGCAGGGCGCTGAACAAGGGAGAGCAGGGCGCTGAACAATTGAGAGCAGGGCACTGAACAATAGAGAGCAGGGCGCTGAACAATGGAGAGCAGGGTGCTGAACAAGGGAGAGCAGGGCGCTGAACAAGGGAGAGCAGGGCACTGAACAAGGAAGAGCAGGGCGCTGAACAAGGGAGAGCAGGGCGCTGTACAATGGAGAGCAGGGCGCTGAACAAGGGAGAGCAGGGCGCTGCACAAGGGAGAGCAGGGCGCTGAACAATGGACAGCAGGGCGCTAAACAATGGACAGCAGGGCGCTGAACTAGGGAGAGCAGGGCGCTGAACAATTGAGAGCAGGGCACTGAACAATAGAGAGCAGGGCGCTGAACAAGGGAGAGCAGGTCGCTGAACAATAGAGAGAAGGGCGCTGAACAATAGAGAGCAGGGCGCTGAACAATGGAGAGCAGGGCGCTGAACAATAGAGAGCAGGGTGCTGAACAAGGGAGAGCAGGGCGCTGAACAAGGGAGAGCCGGGCACTGAACAATAGAGGGCAGGGCGCTGAACAAGGGAGAGCAGGGCACTGAACAAGGGAGAGCAGGGCACTGAACAATAGAGAGCAGGGCGCTGAACAAAGGAGAGCAGGGCGCTGAACAATAGAGAGCAGGGCACTGAACAATAGAGAGCAGGGCGCTGAACAAGGGAGAGCAGGGCGCTAAACAATTGAGAGCAGGGCACTGAACAATAGAGAGCAGGGCGCTGAACAAGGAAGAGCAGGGCGCTGAACAAGGGAGAGCAGGGCGCTGTACAATGGAGAGCAGGGCGCTGAACAATTGAGAGCAGGGCACTGAACAATAGAGAGCAGGGCGCTGAACAAGGGAGAGCAGGGCGCTGAACAATTGAGAGCAGGGCACTGAACAATTGAGAGCAGGGCACAGAACAAGGGATAGCAGAGCGCTGAACACTGGAGAGCAGGGCACTGAACAAGGGAGAGCAGGGCGCTGAACAAGGCAGAGCAGGGCGCTGAACAATGGAGAGCAGGGCTCTGAACAAGGGAGAGCAGGGCGCTGAACAATAGAGAGCAGGGCGCTGTACAAGGCAGAGCAGGGCGCTGAACAATAGAGAGCAGGGCGCTGAACAAGGGAGAGCAGGGCGCTGAACAAGGGAGAGCAGGGTGCTGAACAAGGGAGAGCAGGGCACTGAACAATAGGGAGCAGGGTGCTGAACAAGGGAGAGCAGGTCGCTGAACAATACAGAGCAGGGCGCTGAACAAGGGAGAGCAGGTCGCTGAACAATAGAGAGCAGGGCGCTGAACAAGGGAGAGCAGGGCACTGCACAAGGTAGAGCAGGGCGCTGAACAATAGAGAGCAGGGCGCTGAACAAGGGAGAGCAGGTCACTGAACAATAGAGAACAGGGCGCTGAACAAGGGAGAGCAGGGCACTGAACAAGCGAGAGCAGGGTGCTGAACAATGGAGAGCAGGGCACTGAACAAGGGAGAGCAGGGCGCTGAACAAGGAAGAGCAGAGCGCTGAACAAAAGAGAGCAGGGCACTGAAATAGAGAGAGCAGGGCGCTTAACAAGGGAGAGCAGGGCGCTGAACAATAGAGAGCAGGGCACTGAACAAGGGAGAGCAGGGCGCTGAACAAGGGAGAGCAGGGCACTGAACAATAGAGAGCAGGGCACTGAACAAGGGAGAGCAGGGCGCTGAACAAGGGAGAGCAGGGCGCTGAACAATAGAGAGCAGGGCACTGAACAAGGGAGAGCAGGGCGCTGAACAAGGGAGAGCAGGGCGCTGAACAATGAAGAGCAGGGCGCTGAACAAGGGAGAGAAGGGCACTGAACAATGGAGAGCAGGGCACTGAACAATGGAGAGCAGGGCATTGAACAAGGGAGAGCTGGGCGCTGACCAAGGGAGAGCACGGCACTGAACAAGATAGAGCAAGGCGCTGAACAAGGGAGAGCAGGGCGCTGAACAATAGAGAGCAGAGCGCTGAACAATAGAGAGCAGGGCGCTGAACAATGGAGAGCAGGGCGCTGAACAATAGAGAGCAGGGCGCTGAACAATGAGAGCAGGGCGCTGAACAATAGAGAGCAGAGCGCTGAACAATAGAGAGCAGGGCACTGAACAAGGGAGAGCAGGGCGCTGAACAAGGGAGAGCAGGGCACTGAACAATAGAGAGCAGAGCGCTGAACAATAGAGAGCCGGGCACTGAACAAGGGAGAGCAGGGCGCTGAACAAGGGAGAGCAGGGCACTGAACAAGGGAGAGCAGGGCACTGAACAAGGGAGAGCAGGGCGCTGAACAAGGGAGAGCAGGGCGCTGAACAATGGAGAGCAGGGCACTGAACAATGGAGAAGAGGGCACTGAAGAAGGGAGAGCAGGGCGCTGAACAATGGAGAGCAGGGCGCTGAACAATAGAGAGCAGGGCGCTGAACAAGGGACAGCAGGGCGATGAACAATGGAGAGCAGGGCACTGAACAATGGAGAGCAGGGCGCTGAACAATGGAGAGCAGGGCGCTGAACAATAGAGAGCAGGGCGCTGAACAATGGAGAGCAGGGCGTTGAACAATGGAGAGAAGGGCACAGAACAATGGAGAGCAGGGCACTGAACAATGGAGAGCAGGGCGCTGAACAATGGAGAGCAGGGCGCTGAACAATGGAGAGCAGGGCGCTGAACAAGGGAGAGCAGGGCGCTGAACAAGGGAGAGCAGGGCACTGAACACGGGAGAGCACGGGCGCTGAACAAGGGAGAGCTGGGCGCTGAACAAGGAAGAGCAGGGTGCTGAACAAGGGAGAGCAGGGCACTGAACATGGGAGAGCAGGGCGCTGAACAATGGAGAGCATGGCACTGAACAAGGGAGAGCTGGGCGCTGAACAAGTAAGAGCAGGGCGCTGAACAATAGAGAGCAGGGCACTGAACAAGGGAGAGCAGGGCGCTTAACAAGGGAGAGCTGGGCGCTGAACAATAGAGAGCAGGGCACTGAACAAGGTAGAGCAGGGCACTGAACAAAGGAGAGCAGGGCGCTGAACAAGGGAGAGCAGGGCGCTGAACAATAGAGAGCAGGGCACTGAACAATAGAGAGCAGGAAGCTGAACAAGGGAGAGCAGGGCACTGAACTTTTGAGAGCAGGGCACTGAACAATTGAGAGCAGGGCACTGAACAATAGAGAGCAGGGCGCTGAACAATGGAGAGCAGGGCGCTGAACAATAGAGAGCAGGGCGCTGAACAAGAGAGAGCAGGGCGCTGAACAAGGGACAGCAGGGCACTGAACAAGGGCGAGCAGGGCGCATAACAATGGAGAGCAGGGCGCTGAACAATGGAGAGCAGGGCACTGAACAAGGGAGAGCAGGGCACTGAACAAGGGAGAGCAGGGCGCTGAACAATGGAGAGCAGGGCACTGATCAAGGGAGAGCAGGGCGCTGAACAATGGAGAGCAGGGCGCTGAACAATAGAGGCAGGGCACTGAACAAGGGAGAGCCGGGTGCTGAACAATGGAGAGCAGGCACTGAACAATGGAGAGCCGGGCGCTGAACAAGGGTGAGCAGGGCGCTGAACAATGGAGAGCAGGGCACTGAACAAGGGAGAGCCGGGCACTGAACAATGGAGAGCAGGGCACTTAACAAGGGAGAGCCGGGCACTGAACAATGGAGAGCAGGGCGCTGAACAAGGGAGAGAAGGGCGCTGAACAATAGAGAGCAGGGCACTGAACAAGGGAGAGCAGGGCGCTGAACAAGGGAGAGCAGGGCACTGAACAATAGAGAGCAGGGCACTGAACAAGGGAGAACAGGGCGCTGATCAATGGAGAGCAGGGCGCTGAACAAGGGAAAGCAGGGCGCTGCACAATGGAGAGCAGGGCGCTGAACAATAGAGAGCAGGGCGCTGAACAAGGGAGAGCAGGGCGCTGAACAATAGAGAGCAGGGCGCTGAACAAGGGAGAGCAGGGCGCTGAACAAGGGAGAGCTGGGCGCTGAGCAAGGGAGAGCAGGGCGCTGAACAAGGGAGAGCAGTGCACTGAACAAGGGAGAGCAGGGCGCTGAACAAGGGAGAGCCGGGCGCTGAACAATGGAGAGTAGGGCACTGAACAATGGCGAGCAGGGCACTGCACAAGGGAGAGCAGGGCGCTGAACAAGGGAGAGCAGGGCGCTGAACAATGGAGAGCAGGGCGCTGAACAAGGGAGACCAGGGCGCTGAACAAGGGAGAGCCGGGCGCTGAACAATGGAGAGCAGGGCGCTGAACAAGGGAGACCACGGCGCTGAAAAAGTGAGAGCAGGGCGCTGAACAAGGGAGAGCAGGACGCTGAACAAGGGAGAGCAGGGCGCTGAACAAGGGAGAGCAGGGCGCTGAACAAGGGAGAGCATGGCGCTGAACAATGGAGAGCAGGGCACTGAACAATAGAGAGCAGGGCGCTGAACAATGAAGAGCAGGGCGCTGAACAAGGGAGAGCAGGGCACTGAACAATGGAGAGCAGGGCACTGAACAATGGAGAGCAGGGCACTGAACAATAGAGAGCAGGGCGCTGAACAATGGAGAGCAGGGCATTGAACAATAGAGAGCAGGGCGCTAAAAAACGGAGAGCAGGGCACTGAACAATGGAGAGCAGGGCACTGAACAATAGAGAGCAGGGCGCTGAACAAGGGAGAGCAGGGCGCTGAACAATGAAGAGCAGGGCGCTGAACAAGGGAGAGCAGGGCGCTGAACAATAGAGAGCAGAGCGCTGAACAATAGAGAGCAGGGCACTGAACAAGGGAGAGCAGGGCGCGGAACAAGAGAGAGAAGGGCGCTGAACAAGGGAGAGCAGGGCACTGAACAAGGGAGAGCAGGGCGCTTAACAATGGAGAGCAGGGCACTGAACAATGGAGAGCAGGGCACTGAACAATAGAGAGCAGGGCGCTGAACAATGGAGAGCAGGGCGCTGAACAATGGAGAGCAGGGCGCTGAACAATGGAGAGCAGGGTGCTGAACAAGGGAGAGCAGGGCGCTGAACAAGGGAGAGCAGGGCACTGAACAAGGAAGAGCAGGGCGCTGAACAAGGGAGAGCAGGGCGCTGTACAATGGAGAGCAGGGCGCTGAACAAGGGAGAGCAGGGCGCTGCACAAGGGAGGGCAGGGCGCTAAACAATGGACAGCAGGGCGCTGAACTAGGGAGAGCAGGGCGCTGAACAATTGAGAGCAGGGCACTGAACAATAGAGAGCAGGGCGCTGAACAAGGGAGAGCAGGTCGCTGAACAATAGAGAGAAGGGCGCTGAACAATAGAGAGCAGGGCGCTGAACAATGGAGAGCAGGGCGCTGAACAATAGAGAGCAGGGTGCTGAACAAGGGAGAGCAGGGCGCTGAACAAGGGAGAGCCGGGCACTGAACAATAGAGGGCAGGGCGCTGAACAAGGGAGAGCAGGGCACTGAACAAGGGAGAGCAGGGCACTGAACAATAGAGAGCAGGGCGCTGAACAAAGGAGAGCAGGGCGCTGAACAATAGAGAGCAGGGCACTGAACAATAGAGAGCAGGGCGCTGAACAAGGGAGAGCAGGGCGCTAAACAATTGAGAGCAGGGCACTGAACAATAGAGAGCAGGGCGCTGAACAAGGAAGAGCAGGGCGCTGAACAAGGGAGAGCAGGGCGCTGTACAATGGAGAGCAGGGCGCTGAACAATTGAGAGCAGGGCACTGAACAATAGAGAGCAGGGCGCTGAACAAGGGAGAGCAGGGCGCTGAACAATTGAGAGCAGGGCACTGAACAATTGAGAGCAGGGCACAGAACAAGGGATAGCAGAGCGCTGAACACTGGAGAGCAGGGCACTGAACAAGGGAGAGCAGGGCGCTGAACAAGGCAGAGCAGGGCGCTGAACAATGGAGAGCAGGGCTCTGAACAAGGGAGAGCAGGGCGCTGAACAATAGAGAGCAGGGCGCTGTACAAGGCAGAGCAGGGCGCTGAACAATAGAGAGCAGGGCGCTGAACAAGGGAGAGCAGGGCGCTGAACAAGGGAGAGCAGGGTGCTGAACAAGGGAGAGCAGGGGGGGGGGGGGGGGGGGCACTGAACAATAGGGAGCAGGGTGCTGAACAAGGGAGAGCAGGTCGCTGAACAATACAGAGCAGGGCGCTGAACAAGGGAGAGCAGGTCGCTGAACAATAGAGAGCAGGGCGCTGAACAAGGGAGAGCAGGGCACTGCACAAGGTAGAGCAGGGCGCTGAACAATAGAGAGCAGGGCGCTGAACAAGGGAGAGCAGGTCACTGAACAATAGAGAACAGGGCGCTGAACAAGGGAGAGCAGGGCACTGAACAAGCGAGAGCAGGGTGCTGAACAATGGAGAGCAGGGCACTGAACAAGGGAGAGCAGGGCGCTGAACAAGGAAGAGCAGAGCGCTGAACAAAAGAGAGCAGGGCACTGAAATAGAGAGAGCAGGGCGCTTAACAAGGGAGAGCAGGGCGCTGAACAATAGAGAGCAGGGCACTGAACAAGGGAGAGCAGGGCGCTGAACAAGGGAGAGCAGGGCACTGAACAATAGAGAGCAGGGCACTGAACAAGGGAGAGCAGGGCGCTGAACAAGGGAGAGCAGGGCGCTGAACAATAGAGAGCAGGGCACTGAACAAGGGAGAGCAGGGCGCTGAACAAGGGAGAGCAGGGCGCTGAACAATGAAGAGCAGGGCGCTGAACAAGGGAGAGAAGGGCACTGAACAATGGAGAGCAGGGCACTGAACAATGGAGAGCAGGGCATTGAACAAGGGAGAGCTGGGCGCTGACCAAGGGAGAGCACGGCACTGAACAAGATAGAGCAAGGCGCTGAACAAGGGAGAGCAGGGCGCTGAACAATAGAGAGCAGAGCGCTGAACAATAGAGAGCAGGGCGCTGAACAATGGAGAGCAGGGCGCTGAACAATAGAGAGCAGGGCGCTGAACAATGAGAGCAGGGCGCTGAACAATAGAGAGCAGAGCGCTGAACAATAGAGAGCAGGGCACTGAACAAGGGAGAGCAGGGCGCTGAACAAGGCAGAGCAGGGCACTGAACAATAGAGAGCAGAGCGCTGAACAATAGAGAGCCGGGCACTGAACAAGGGAGAGCAGGGCGCTGAACAAGGGAGAGCAGGGCACTGAACAAGGGAGAGCAGGGCACTGAACAAGGGAGAGCAGGGCGCTGAACAAGGGAGAGCAGGGCGCTGAACAATGGAGAGCAGGGCACTGAACAATGGAGAAGAGGGCAC